>NC_142607.1:48447487-49047487 GCF_041222555.1 Hakea prostrata | reverse complement strand
ATCTCCAGTTCCACATTCTCCATGGTGCTTAGTGCTTTCTTGCTTGAAGATGATGTGGTATTTATAAACAATTATAAAACACTAAAACCCATTTAGCGCCATTTGAACACAATCAAGAGCTAAATCCCCTCATCTTCTGCATTCTTATTCTGTACAATCAAAGAAAGAAATGACAGATGAAGAAATATTGAATCTTTGTGCATTAATATACAATCCTGCAAAGAGGGGTTATGGCTTTTCATTTAAGAGAAAGGCCAATGGTCGGTGTTGCGTCTAGAACTTCTTCGAGGGCCGGATACTGAGATGACCACCTTAAGAGCTCTTCAGCCAAGTCGGAATAGCTGAGGTGCCTACACTCACAAAGAAAACAAGAATGGTCCGGCCAAGTTTTGGCCGGGAACCGCCTCCGACGCCCAAGTTAGCCTAGGCAATAATAAGAGTTCTTGAGAGAGTTCTCAAGAACGTAATGAATAAATGATCAGATGAATCTCATACCTTTCTCCATGTAGGATGTGGGTTTATATAGAAGATACCTGGAGGCGGCGCTTCCTTGAGTTTCGGATCGTCAGTTGAAGAGTGAGTGGAATATCTTAGGAGTTATGGCTCCTTTGTCGAACCAGATAGAGCCGTTATCCGATAACTCATCTCCCCAATTCTCAGAATGGCCTTATTGAGTAGTTATCTATAACTAACTCTTCTGACTTGGCCATCTACAACGTCACTCTTGGACTTAGTCCAAAGTGGGATTCTTGAGCTTATTCCGAACATGTTCCTTGAAGGGGTGAATATGCTTCCTCCCAAGGGGGTCAATAAGCTTCCTCCCGAGGGGGTTTTCTATGCCTCTCATGAGAGAGCACCATTCCTCCCGAGCATGCAAAAGCCACATGTCTTGAGGGGTATGTGTTTTACTCCAAAAGAGATTCTCAGAATTCCCTCAAGAGATGTATTTTCCTGGGGGGGGGGCCTCGGGCTATATGTTCTCCACAATAGTCGGCAATCCACATGGTGAGGATGAATGCTACACAACCTTTTAGAAAGGAAAGTTGGATGTTTATATAGAAAAGAAACTTACCCAAAAAAAAAAAAAGAGGAAGGTAAAGAGAGGAAATAAGAAGTTCAACAGTTTTATGAGAAAGAGGAGGGATTAGGATCTTCTTCAAAAGTTCAAGTAAATCAATCTTTTTTATGCATTGAAAAATGGTTAATTTTTTTTTTTTTTTGGGTAATAGAAAAATGGTTACATTTGTAATTATATTAATTGGAAGGTGGGTAGTTAGGAAATAAAAGAAGAAATATAAAATTTAATGAGATAGTGGAGAGAGTAACGGATTTTTTCAAACGTTTAAAAATTTTAGGTGTTGGAAAATTGTTAAAACCGATTGAGTTTCAAATTGGAGAATTTTATGAGTTTAAAATTTTAATGGTTACATTTTTTTTTTAAACAGATTTTTCCATTTTATGTGTTGAACATCACAAATTGCATTGAACATGTAAAATATTATTGAAAGTATAAAATGAGAATTTACAATTTTAGACATAATTAACTATATCAATGTAGTTAGGGAAGGAGATTATTTTGAGAAGTAAAATGTAGCCATGACTTTGAGTTCATGCTTTTATATAGTAGTATGATAGTATGATATAGTTAGGGTGGGCCTACTAAAGGTTTTATCTCTTACTTCATTTTACCATATATAAAGATAGATCTCACCCTTACTCTGTGGTGTAGAAATATAACAAAAGCAATAAGCTTTGCCTTTAACCAAACACGTAAAGGATATAGAGTTAAGAATTACCACTAGTTTTGTCTTGCTATATTTTGGACTTCACTCAAACCCAAACATGGCCATGGATTTTTATTTGCCACATCATCAAAAATTGAATGGATGATTGAGATTTAACTAGTGAGGGTTTATGTGTAAATATTAATTTTTTTTTTCACACCTTAAGGGATTAAAATTTATTAATTTACATTAGTAAGTCCCTCATTCACCCAATACCCAAAACCCTCTCTCTCTCTCATTCAAACTTCGCACATTGGCATTGCTATTTGGGAGCACGATTCCTAGAGAAAGAGGGCACGCCGGTGACATAACCCCACCGTTGAAGGTCAGCAGTCCTTGGTGATTCATCATCTTCAAGAATCGTTGGATTTGGTGAGTTTCGATTGCATCTCAACATTTGTTTTCTCTCTACCTTTTCTAGGGCTTCGAATAATCTCTAGTGTCTTCTCTGATCTCCTTCTGTTATGTGGTTTCAGTATCCATAGGCTCTACCAAACCCGCAAACTGTTGATTACCCTAGCTTCAAGCTTGGATCGTTGGTGATGGCGGGATAGGTATTCTGTTTTCGATTAATGTATTTGTCTTCTTTTTCTTCCGATTACATATCATTTTCCTTTTTATGACCGTTTCTTCATGTTCATGTTGTGTTTCAGTTAACTGTGGAATGTATTTGTTTTTCATTTTCCTGTTTAGGTTTAGGTTCAATGCTGATTGCATCTCTCTGATTAAGTAGAACTCTTTTTGATTGCATCTCTACATTTTCCTAGCTTTTTCTACTTCCCTATGCTGTATTAAACTAGAAAATTACTCATTTAATCGAGTTTGCTACTAATGGATCTCTGCCTTTTACTATGGTTTTGCTTTCAAAGGAATATGTATTCAAGAAGGCAGATATGTAGTGTTCAATAACAGCTATTCATCTTTGTGGATATAGTTTTTGCATTATTTATTCAATAATAGTTATGATTAAAGTTAAAATTTTGATGACTTTCAGCATGCATTTGCTCAACCTAATGAAGCTGAATTTTCTCTTGTGAACTTTCTCTTCCTTTTATATTCCAAGATTCCACATACCATTACACCTCAAAATAATCCTACTTACCTAAAGCATGATTGACCCAATTTTGCCTTGAATCAGAAATTGGTGAAATGTAGCTGGCATATGAGTTGATTCTCCTGTGTGTATTTCTTGCAAGAAATTGGTCTTTTCAATTGGACCTTATGCATAGAAGACCTATGTTTTGTTGCACTTGTTATTCTTGCTTTGGTTTCATCAATGCCAACATTTACTAATGTAATAGGAGTTATTTTTCCTTCTATCAAACCACGCTATAGAGTAAGATATTGTCAGTGCTTGACTTAGGTGAGCTTAGTGATTAAGCATTATGATTAGTGAAATGTTTGAGTTTCTTTCTAATAGATAATATGTATCTATGTGGAACAACAACAAGACTTTTCCTAATTAAATGGGGTGAGTTACTTGGATCCTTGCCTTCCAATAAGTTTTATTTGAGGTCATACTAATTACTAGCCCTAATCTATGCATAGGCTTTCTCAGCACTTATTTTAATATTATCTTAGGTATGCACCTAGTTACTAGCCCTAATCTATGCGGCTTTGTGCAATCTTGTTCCATTTGATTTTTACTCATATATCTTATTTATTAGTTCTTATGCATTATTCTTTTACGGTGAAGGCTTATCATCTTCAAATACTTAGGGGAAAAGAAGATAAGTAAAGGATGTTGAATGTCGAAAATGATAGAGTTGTCGAAACTAAGCCTAAGATCGGCATGCAATTTAATTCTGAAGAAGATACTTATCAATTCTACAATTCTTATGGTTATATATATGATGGGCTTTAGTATTAAGAGACAATATGCACATAAAAGTGCAATTGATAGCTCAAAGCTAACATCTAGGAGGTTTGCATGCTCAAAACAGGGTTTGAAAATCGGAGATAAGCGTGACAGACCTATAGTCAAGAATCCAAGAGGGGAGATGAGGACTGATTGTGAAGCTCGCATGGGGATCAACTATATGAAAAATGGGAAGTACGAATGCTTCAATTTTGTTGAAGCACATAATCATGAGTTGCACACTCCATCTACCACTCACATGATGCGTTTAGAACATAAAATCTCGGAGGCACAAGCATATGAAATTGAGTTGGCTAATAAAGCTGAGATTAGAACCAAGGACATGATTGCATACATGGATGCACAGGCTGATGGAAATCATAACATTGGTTATATTCCCACAGGATCTTCACCCCCCCGGGGGGGGTTTGGTTTTTGTGGGGGGGGGGGGTTTTTGGAGGTTAGGGCAACCATCATTTTTAAAACCAAGGCTGATGCAACACAGGTGGAAACACATTGATTATATTCCCACAGATCATTACAATTATCTACAAACCAACCGGCGTAAAGGAAAATTGCGTTATGGTGAAGTGGGGAGCATGCTTCGGTATTTTGGAAATGAAGTTAAGGCTAATCCATTATTTTTATACGGTGCAATTCCAGAGGAAGTTCAAATCTGGTAACGAAATATTGAATTTTCGCCGAAACTAGGCTTAGAACGGCGTGTTTGAACATAATCGTCAGATTGGGTTTCGTTAGGTAATCTTAGGGACTCTTTTGAAACCCATTTGATTTCTAATGTGTCTATTAAACTTCTTGTGTGATTAGGAATTTTTGTGAGTTTAATCGCCAAATCGGGTGAGCCGAATTTGTGAAATTAAGAAAGAAACCGAATTGAAAGGTGAGGATTAACTAACCATGTTGTGTATTATTAAATGTTGTTATTTTGGACTTTATTAGTGATACAAATCTCTCTAAATTGTTATCTACCAATATATGCTTGTGTGTGTTGCGCGAACGGAAGGTAAGCTTGATGTTGAATGTTATCCTTTATTTGAAACTTTATATTGATGATTTGTAAACGATATGAGAACATATATGATGAATGATGTAGAATGGGATTATTATTCTTAACTGATCTTATCAACTGGGGTTGTGGGTTTTCCCATTACCCTAGTGACCTAATGTGATGGTAATTATATTTAAATTGCATAAATGATAAGTGTTTAGAAGTGTTTGGCTAGGAATCCCTATGAGTACTACTACCCTTCCGGTAGGGGTATTGAAGTTGGTTAACCCGTGATGCTAGTGGTTGGGTCCTAGATGTCGAATAGGCCCACTATCATCATAGAGATGTAGGGTTGCATATAATATATAAGGGCTCCTGAGCACTCAAGACCGGTAACCAATCCGTGAGAGGACATGGAAAGCATCCTATCTATTATATGTGGATGACCACTTAATGGGGTCCAACAGATGCCTCCCGTTGAGAATTCCATTCATAGGTGGGAAGGTATCGAACCGAAAGGGCGCTAGGCATGAGGGGAGATATCCGGACCATATGTAGTACGAGACCGTATGACCTTGCACTGGGCTAAGACTATCATTGACACGCCCCAAATCTCACCAGATGGTGAGAGAGTGGTGATCTATACCCCAACCATGGTTCGACAAGACTTTACCCAATAACCGTGGAGAACCCAATAAGGGTCTCTTGTTGAGGGAGAGTGACTGAGACCGCCCAAAGGAGATCGATGTTTATACTTAAAACGTGTCTACCATAAAGACTACATGATAGAATTAGGAACATCATCTCATAATCATACATCATTTTGGCTATATTGTTAATCACATGTTTATCTTATATTTATGATGTGGAAATGATGGATGAATGCATGACATGGATGCTAGTTAAACTCACTGAGTTCTATGAACTCACTCCTTTATTTGTGTATATTTTAGACTTCTCTTCAGGTTACGAGGACCCCACTCCCATGGAGGATCCATCGGTGGGAGATTTCCAGGAGAGCGTGATCGGAGAAGAAGTGGACACACACGATGCATCATACTCTTGCCTGGATTGTTCTTATGGAGTCGCTTTCCATTAGAATCTTCTTTTCAGGCTTTCCGCTGCAAACAAACTATGAACTTTCTTTTAAACTCTGATGTTTATGTCTTTGGCTTTTAAACCTTGGATGATTGTAATCGATATTTTAGATTTTGGTTTTTAATACTGAATTTGATTATTCTTGTCCTTTTAATTATGTTATATCATGTATTGTATGAAATTGTCATTGAACATAAGTCTTGCAGTGTATCACCCCCATGGGTATTCGAGTATGAACGGATCCGGCTGGGTGGGGTGTGACAGGAGTTCCTAGATAAGATTCCTAATGTGAATGTTGGTAAAGGATTCAAATGGAAAATGAGGAAGAAAATTGAGGGTTCCAATAGCATATGTTAACAAGAGAGTTAAAAGTGTGTTGGAAAAGAAAAAGAGGAAAGACCAAAAGGCAACTAGTCATGGTCCCTCAAATTTGGGCAACATCCAAGTGGTCTTGTAATGGTAAATTTATTCTCACTTTCAAGTAATTGGTTGTATTTAGACTCTAAGTATTCACGTTTTTCATTTAAATATATATCTTCTCATATTATATGAGCATGGAACCCATAATTTTGTCATACCGACCATCCATTCATCTCAAACATTTGAGACTCATGTATATTTCTTATTTAAAGAGGGAACTGTATTGGATGGCATAAATGACTCAAAATATGATTCATCATTTTTTTAAGGTAATATTCTTTCGTCTCAGCCTGCTAAATAGGCAAGTAGCGGCTTCTGTTTCTCTACCGCAGGTACATGGGTATTAAACGACTATAAGATGGCTTATTGTAATTTTAAATGTAAAGGCTTGGTATTGTTTGTTTGTTGCTTATGTCAAATAACCTTTGAAGGGCTAATAAGTGGTGTCTTTTTGTTTTTGAAACCCTATATGGAGAGCAACACCTTAGTGGTTGCTTATGTTTGAATCTTTGTCTTGAGTTTTGACTTTCCCATAGTTGATTATTGCCTTTTTATCTATACTAGGTACGGCGTATTGGCATGCTAATGGCTTCCCCTTGGTGACTTTTGCCTTTATATCTAAACCGACTTTTGTGTGTGTGTGTGTGTAGATAAACTAGATTTCTTGTGACTTCCCTTTGATGACTTCCCCTCATGACTAGTGTTCAACCTTATGTCAGTGCACTTCCCCTCATGGTTTAGGGTCTATCAATTTCCTCTGATTACTCGTTAGTTCAGTGCTATTAATCTCTATGTTATCCCTCATTTGGTTTATTAGTTTCTTAACTCTTTGGTAGTGATAGCATTTCCAATCCTACAAACCCTTTTTATCTTTTGTGGTTTAGCTATATCTTTAAATTATGGTATATGAGATGAAGATTTCATGAAAGCTAAATGCTCCAAGTAAAGCATCACAATGCAGATTTCAGTCTTTGAGTTCATTCCAGTAAGAAAGCCTGAATCTCAGGATATTTACGAAAGCCAGGATAGCATGGAAGATCAACTCCCTCTCTCCCAGTTCTCTCAAGTACCAAATATCCCCTTCATTCTCATTCTTCATGTTCTGCAGCAATTAATGTCTCCGTTATATGATTTCATGTGCTTGTTCTTCCCTATTTTCTTTAGCATTTTTATACAAGAAAGAAACCCGGTGGGAGAAAGGCAAAGCTGTTACGGGTCAAGCAAATATATTCTGCTCCTTTGGCTTCACTTTCTTCTCTTAACCATTTGCAAGCTAGTCTAGAAAGCCCTTTTTCTTTTTCTCCTTTTCTTTATGGCTCAAATGTACTGAATACTCCATAGTCCACGTCTACAGCATTTTTTTACCGATATATTACTGTCTCTCTCTTCTTCTTCTTCTGTAGTTAATCCTTTGAGAACTATAACGCATTGAGTTGATGTAAATATGTTTGATATTTGAATAGGTAGTTGCAGATGAACCATAGAGTAATAGAAGCCAGTGAGTGTTTCCGAACCACTATATTCTTCTGGTTGTATTATTTGTTTGTTGGCAGTTTCAATTCATTATTGGTTGTTTTCTTGAATTATTATATATGAATGTAATAATCATGCCCCCTTTAATTTATTTGAAGCTGTAAGCAACAAACGGCAACCAACAATCGGTTTCAAGCACCTCACCAACAATACTCATCTGTAATGGAGCAGGCTATGGAGGTTCAATCAAACCTAGAACCCGGAATCCCAAGTTTTGTCAAATTTATGCTCTTCGATCTGTAAGTGCAGTGACATTTATAGGGGAAAGTTCCTTACCTGGATTCGCTTTTCTATTAATATAGAATACCTACAGCGGAAGTAAATTGGATCCACGTTCTCGTTCCTCCATCAAAGCTCCACCGGTGTGATTCCACAATCACTAGGAAATTTAACAAATTCCACAACCCAAATATCATGGAATAATATATAGAGATCTAAAGCGAGGAACTCCTTTCCTGCGTTTCCAGGAGAGAGGGAGAGAGAGAGATGGGAGCCGCCTAATCACGTATCCCTACAGTGATGCGGTGGTTACAAATATATAATCCTATATTTTGTAACCGCCCTAAAAGTAATTTTCCAGTTTTGCCCTTGGGCATATAATTTATTAATAAAATAATTAATAAATCCCAACATTCTTTTTGGAGTCTCTTTGTTCTTTTGTATAGGGTGCCCCCTCTAGCCGTTCTAATCATCAATGAAGAAATCTTCTTTTTGCTTCATTGTATTCGGAAGGGATAACATGCGACTGTGATAATAATGCCTTGCACTTAGAAAATCTATGATTTTCTTGAGCTTTCGAAGGTTCCACTCAGGTTTAAAACCAAAGTGTTATACCTAGGAAATTCCTTAAAATTCCTCCAGGCTTTAAAGACTCATTCGGGTTTTAAACTGAGGCATAAATCAAGTAGAAGCATGGCACATAAAGCCTTTTTTATTATTAAATCTTCATGGAGAAGAAGCATGGCAAAGAAATCAAGTAGAAGCATGGCACAGGAAGCCTTTTTTATTCATCATTTATTCATTATAAATATAAGAAGGTAAACACAGAGTCTTTGATCCACGAGGTACATAGTAGCATTCTTGAAATCACTACCATGAGAATACCTTCCAAAATTCAGAATCCAGAAATGGGCTGAAATATATGCCATCCGGTCTTACCTTCCTATAGCATTCCTGGCTTCTCCCACAGTGGCAACTTTTATTAGTATCCCTTCCAACTTTATAAATGTCAAAACAACCGTGCTTGGTTTTCCAATCCATGCAGCACCAGAAAAGCGTTGTTCCCCAAAAATTCATGTGGAAGCGCCATTCATACTCCTTACCATAGGCAACTATTTGAGGACCAAGGTCATCATCTTTGGATTTGCAATGGAGATTTAGTATTTCATTTGGACCCAAGTCATTTATAACATGAACACCTATTTTTCCCTACACAAAATATGGCTCGAGTAAGGACGATGAAAACGCTAGGACAACGATCAAAATCAAGGCATTCATGGTTTCGAGTTTCTTCAAATCAACTGGTTTTTTTTGGGTCCAATGAACCCAATACCATTTAAATAGCTCTGAAGGAAATTAAGGTAATTTAATAAACAGAAAATTTGCGAATGATTTGTTCCCAACTATAGTGTGCTTCTATAACCTATATATAATATAATACCTTTTTTGTCTCGATTTTCTACTAAAAATGGACCTTTCTCAATTTGATTCTCTATTTTTTGGGGTAGAAAAATAAATTTCATTAAACCTAAATCAAATCTATTTGACTCTCTATTCATTTAGAGATCTTTTACCTGAAAAACAAAAATAATTCGTAGATCTCAATCCACGTCCTCTCATAACTTGGGAAGAAGAAGTCCATTGATGAAGATCATGGTCCGTCATTTCCACGAAATTTCGAGTGCATGTTTCGGTGGATAGGGGTGTTGGCACGTGGCAAATTTTAATTGTTTCTTAGAAATTCTTCCATGTAAATTTTCCTCCCTAGTCACATTTAGCAAGTTGTCGTCTAAGGCCTGAATCATATGGACACAATTGATAAGATTGACCGTTGACCTTGAAGATTCTGCTATACAATCCCTTAATATTGTTTCATAAATTCTTCCATGCATAATGTTGAAATCTTGTTAAGGAATCTCCACAAACACTTAAATGATTATTGTAATCACAATACTTCTTCAGAACTGAAACGTACCAGAGGTACTTTCTTTAAGGTATTTAGACACCCTGATTTGTGCAATATAGGTTCCAAATGTGTGAAGGAACTAGAAGAGCTAGGGGTAGACCTAAGATAACCTTAGGAGAAGTGGTGAGAAATGATATGTATAGCTTAGGCCTTGTATCTAGCATGGCCTTGAACAGAACCGATTGGAGGGCAAGAATCCATGTAGCCAACCCCATTTAGTTGGGAAAAGGCTTATTGTTGTTGTTGTTGTTGTTGTGGTAGGTTCCAAATGTGTCTTCACCACAAAATCATGGACCCCCCTCCTTGGTTTTGTGGAATTAGGTTCTGTAGAATCATATTCATAAAAAAAAAAAATGTTTGGTTACCTTAATCCTAACAAGTGAATCTGTCTGAAAAGTCATTTGGTTACCCTGATTCTGACAAGTGATTCTGTCTTGAAAACTATTTGGTTACCCTGATTCTGTGGGTGGATTCAACTTGAATCACTTGAAAATTTGTTTAGTTACCACATGAGTATCCCTTAACTTGATTAGTAGATTATGCTTTTTGACACCTTAAAAAATATATCTATCTATATATATAAATATAGCAAAGGAACCATTTTTTCCCCTTTACCAAAAAAATCATTTACGATCACGTCCCCGCTTCTTGATTTCTAGCCGTTAGATTTTAGCAATCCACGTGTAACATTCGTGGCAATGAAATCCATAATTGACAGACTCTATAGAGAGCATGGTACAACCTTTTGTCGAAATTGTGGCTAAAATTCGAACTTGCAACATATCACCAAATCAACCGATATATAGTCAAAATATCAATATTTTATCAATTTTTCGAGATTTTTAGACGATTCCTCTCGCAATTCTATAGCAAAATCTTCTGGATCAATACACAATTTTACCAATTTTGTCCCAATGATTCAAGACTCAAAAGACAATGTGTCAAATGTGATTAGGGAAATGAATCTATTTTAAAAATTATTCAAATTAGAAAGACATTTTATATCAAAATCTTCAATGTTAATGAACAATCTTACCAATTATATTCTAATGATTTAGGCCTCAAAAGTCAACGTGCCAAATGTAATTAGGGAAGAATATATACATGAAAGAATTTATTAAAACAATTTAAATTATAAAAGGATTTGTAATGGAATTTTCAAAGTCAACGGGTAATCTTTCCAATTATCGAATGATTTAGACCTCACATGGTAACACATTAAATGTGGCTAGGAAAGAGAATTTAAATGATAAAATTTATAAAAAATAATTTAAATTTACCAAATATTGGCATCAAATTAGAGTAGACACTAAATTTAGGCCCAAAACTACAAAAAATACCCCCCAAAATTTGGGCCAAATCTCCCTGAAATTTCGACAAGATTTTGCCAGTTCGCCAGGTAGTGAACCATGGCGAACTTTCGTTCCTTGCTTGAGAGAGGTGATCGACCCTAAACAGCAAAAATGGGCCCACGATCGGCCCAGATAGATGGCAAAGAAGGCTAACAGATGGCACTGATACCAATCTTTAGTGGGCCCAATTATATTTATGAGTTCCTTCTATTGAATATGATCAACAACCACAACCATATTCAACCAAAGTCACTGGTTTAAGGTAACTTTCTGGACTTCTCTTTCCCCTGAAAATTTCATTGGAACAAAAAAAGCATAGAGAAATATGCAAAGCAGCTAGAGCTAAACAAAAATGTGATGAACTAAACCAAAGCCAACATAAAAATCTTGGCTTCAGACAGGGTAAACTAAACTCAAACCATAAACAAATTACTGCCACACCTGGAAGAATTTAAATGAGAAAATAGTAGGGCAAAGATGTACATAAAATGCTTCCAGTAAAGATAATTACAACTTCATCTGAACCAACATTTAGTAATCAAAATAGAAAGGTTTAAGCTGTCATAGAATCCAACAAAGGTTCAACTCAGGATGTTAACTATCAATCAGCCTGATTGCTGCAAATTTGTAATCATCCTTTCTTAATCCATAAAAATCAACAAACTGCATAGATGAACAGAAGGATAAGCAGTTGGGATTATCCAATTACAGTGCTGTGATGTTGTCCACACACAATGTACCAGAAACATCAACTCAAAAGTTGTAGAACCTCTAAAACTAAGATCCCTAGCAAGGGGGACTCAGAGTGAAGTTGCAAGAACACTCAATTAACCTATATGAGTGTAAGCAGTTTTCAACCCTATACACCTAGAAGCCTGGGGCAGGAAGAATTTTTTATTCATCATTTATTCATAATAAATATAAGAAGGTAAACTCAAAGAGTCTACGATCCACGGGGTACATCGTAGTATTCTTGAAATCACTACCATGAGTACTGCTTCCAGAATTCGGTCTCCCGATAAGTGCTGAAATATATGCCATCCGGTCTTACCTTCCTATAGCATTCCTTGCTTCTAGGGTTGCAACTTTTATCAAAATCCCTTCGGGCTTTAAAGATGTCAAAACAACCGTGCTTGTCTTTCCAATCCATGCAGCACCAGAAAAGCGTCGTTCCCCAAAAATTAGGGTTGAAGCGCCATTCATACTCCTTGTCATAGGCAACTATTTTAGGACCAAGGTCGTCATCTTTGGATTTGCAATGGAGATTTAGTATCTCATTTGGACCCAAGTCATTTATAACATGAACACCAAATTTTCCCTGCACAAAATATGGCTCGAGTAAGGACGATGAAAACACTAGGACAACAATCAAAATCAAGGCATTCATGGTTTCGAGTTTCTTCAGATCAACTGGTGTTATTTTTTTGGTCCAATGAACCCCATACCATTTAAATAGCTCTGAAGGAAATTAAGTAAGGTAATATAATAAACAGAAAGTTTACGAATGATTTGTTCCCAACTATGGTGTATTTTTTCCCTTATATAACCTATATATAATACCTTAGTTGTCTGGATTTTCTACTAAAAATGGACCTTTCTCAATTTGATTCTCTATTTTTTGGGTAGAAAAATAAATTTCATTAAACCTAAATCAAATCTATTTGATTCTCTGTTCATTTAGAGACCTAAAAAACAAAAATAATTTGTAGATCTCAATCCACGTGCTCTCATAACTTGGGAAGATGAAGTCCATTGATGAAGATCATGGTCCGTCATTTCCCCAAAATTTTGGGTAAATGTTTCGGTCGATCAAGGTGTTGGCACTTGGCAAATTTTAATTGTTTCCTAGAAATTCTTCCATGTAGATTTTCTCCCTAGTCACATTTAGCAAGTTGCCGTCTGAGGCCTGAATCATATGGACACAATTGATAAGATTGACCGTTGACCTTGAGAGATTCCGCTACGATTTTATGTAGCCCATTAGTTCCATACATTGAATCTGGTTTCATAAATTCTTCCATGCATATTGTTAAAATCTTGTTTATGAATCTCCATGAACACTTAAATGATTATTGTAATCACAATACTTCTTCTGAGCTGAAACGTACCAGAGGTACTTTCTTTAAGGTATTTAGACACCCCGATTTGTGCAATACGGGTTCCAAATGTGTGTTCACCCCAAGATTAGTCAGCCCAAACCTTTAAGGTTGGACCCCAGAAATGTTACTTAAGGTGTAATCCCAAATTAATGTTCAAGCCCTTCTATACATAACGATATAATCATCGGGAGAGAGAGACAGAGAGACCAGAGAGAGAGAGAGAGAGAGTGACAGAGTTATAAGAGATGGAGGAAATATTAGTGTTTGTAAAATGAACTACGAAAATAGGTTTCATATAGAGCCCCAAATTATTGGGTCGAGTGGGTGACCCGAAGGGTAAGGTCACCTCTATTTGTGAGGATACCTCATTCAGTACCTCCCAACTCCCTTGGGGCCTAACGAAGGTACCTATGCTAAGGTTGACCTCCCTAAAGAAAAGTGCCTCTTTAATGGCATCTCCACTGGGTTTGATCCGGAACCCAGGAATGATGAGGCTTCCATACTGGAAATAGGGCCCATGACAAAATGGGCCTTCCAGATCATGTCCAAGTCCCAACTCATATAGAATTATTAATATTAATATGTATATATAACCATAGAAGGGTCACAACAAGGTTTAGGCTCGGTTTATGTCGCACAGGGTTCGATCCTTAACCCCAAATTAATATTACATAGGCCCGTACTATATATAAACAATATAATCAGCTCCTCTCAACCCAAAACACAATTCATAGAGGATTAGTATCATGTGTTTGTTTTTAAATTCTAGCATATTAACAAGAAATGAAATCAAGTAAATTCTCAAATCCATTGAAACAAGCTAATGCCAAACCATTATTAAAAATCTTTAGTTAAGAACTAAATGAAAGAGTTCATGTAAGTCTATATAGTGAACTTAACTTTAACAGAGATGATAAGAACATAAACTCAACTATTTAGAAGTAAAATTTTCTAACCTGAGCCTCCCCCCCCCCCCCCCAAAAAAAAATTTTCAACCTTATTTAATGCTTCGTAAGTTTTTTTTTTTTTTTTTTTTTTCCTTCTTCCTTCTAAAGGGTCACCATTTAAGATGTAGGATTTTGGTCAACCGATGATAATCACGTTCCTTCCAAAATAATAATTAGTGGCGTACTTTGACAATAACTAATAGGAAACTGGATCCTTCATGGGAAGGGCCATATATGAAGAGGACAATCTCAAACTCAAAGAGGAAAATATGAAGCTAGGCTGGCTTAGGGATTATGAGTCGGCTATTGGGAGAATCGGTGCTCTCACACGGGAGGTAAAAATCCTCGAAGGAATAGTTTTCGATGCTAAGAAGAAGATTGACCAAGGAGAAAGAAAAGCTTCAAGACCGAGTCTCCTTCCAAGCCCGAACACATACCTGAGACGACCAGGAAGGCCTGCATTCGGAAGTATTTGAATAGTAAGTCTTTCAGTGATTTGATGATTCCCTTCAACACTCAGGTTTACAAGGATAGGCAGAATGATGTGCGGAAGGCCATTCTGACTGTTGATACAGCCTTTGACATTAGCCTTTTCCGAAAAGTTTGTCATCCAGAAGTGTTCGATTCTCTAAAGCAGCCTCTTCCTGACTAGGCTCAATCAGTGGAAGATCCTCCAGCAACAGACTCGAATATAGAGTTAAACCTCAGTGATTCTCCTCATGTTATCCCCGAAGGTGAAGTGGTTCAAGAAAATCAAATTCCTCAAGAACAAGTTCCAGTGGCAGAACCTCAGATGGTACCCGATCACGAACCCGTTCAAGAATGAATGTAGTTTCTCCCTTCTTTTTTGTAACAACTGCCTTTGGGTCTTTTTCTTTTTGGAGTCTCTTTTGTTCTTTTGTATGGGTTGGCCTCCTCTGGCCATTCTAATCATCAATGAAGAAATCTTCTTTTTGCTTCATTGTATTCGGAAGGGATAACATGCAAGTGTGATAATAATGCCCTACACTTAGAAAATCCAGGATTTTTCAGAGCTTTCGAAGGTTCCACTCGAGTTTAAAACCGAAGCCTTGTGCCTAGAAAATTCCTTAGAAGTCCTCCTGGCTTTTAAATGTCTCATTCGGATTTTAAACCGAGGCATAAGTCAAGTAGAAGAAGCATGGCGCAGGAAGCCTTTTTTATTCATCATTTATTCATAATAAATATAAGAAGGTAAACACATATTCTTTGATCCATGGGGTACATAGTAGCATTCTTGAAATCACTACCATGAGAACACCTTCCAGAATTAGGTGTTCAGATATGGGCTGAAATATGTCATCCGGTCTTACCTTCCTATAGCATTCCTGGTTTCTCCTAGGGTGGCAACTTTTAAAACTATCCCTTCCAACTTTAAAGATGTCAAAACAACCATTCTTAGTTTTCCAATCCATGTAGCACCAGAAAAGCGTTGTTCCCCAAAAATTATCGTTGAAGCGCCATTCATACTCTTTGCCATAGGCAACTATTTGAGGACCAAGGTCATCATCTTTGGATTTGCAATGGAGATTTTGTATTTCATTTGGACCCAAGTCATTTATAACATGAACACCCATTTTTCCCTGCACAAAATGTGGCTCGAGTAAGGACAATGAAAACACTAAGACAACGAACAAAATCAAGGCATTCATGGTTTCAAGTTTCTTCAGATCAACTGGTTTTTTTTTGGTCCAATGAACCCAAACCATTTAAATAGCTTTGAAGGAAATTAAGGTAATTTAATGAACAAAAAATTTGTGAATGATTTGTTCCCAACTATAGTGTGATTCTGTAACCCCTATATAATATAATACCTTTTTTGTCCCAATTTTCTACTAAAAATGGACCTTTCTCGATTTGACTTTCTATTTTTTGGGGTTGAAAAATAAATTTCATTCAAAGATCTTTTACCTGAAAAACAAAAATAATTCGTAGATCTCAATCCACGTGCTCTCATAACTTGGGAAGATGAAGTCCATTGATGAAGATCATGGTCCGTCATTTCCATGAAATTTCGGGTAAATGTTTTGGTCGATCGGGGTGTTGGCACTTGGCAAATTTTAATTGTTTCTTAGAAATTCTTCCATGTAGATTTTCCTCCCTAGTCACATTTAGCAAGTTGTCGTCTAAAACTTGAATCATATGGACACAATTGATAAGATTGACCGTTGACCTTGAAGATTCCGCTATAAAATCCCTTAATACCTTGAGTTGTTTCATAAATTCTTTCATGCATAATGTTGAAATCTTGTTGAGGAATCTCCACAAACACTTAAATGATTCTTGTAATCACAATACTTCTTCAGAGCTAAAACGTACCAGAGGTACTTTCTTTAAGGTATTTAGACACCCCGATTTATGCACAATACAGGTTCCAAATGTGTCTTCACCTCAAAATCAATCAACCCAAACCTTTAGGTGGTGTTTGGTTCTGCAATTTTGTGGAATCGACTTCAGAATCATGTTTCTAGGGGATCATGAGTATGTGGAATTAGGTTCGGTAGAATCATATTTGTAACAAAAAATAAATAAATAAATGTTTGGTTACTTTAATTCTGACAAGTGAATATGTTTGAAAAATCATTTGGCTACCTTGATTCTGACAAGTGAATTTATTTGAAAAACTATTTGGTTATCCTGATTTTGTAGGTGGATTCAACCTGAATCACTTGAAAAATTGTTTAGTTACCACATGAGTATCTCTTAACTTGATTAGTAGATTATGCTTTCTGATACCTTAAAAAATATAGCAAAGGAACCATTTTTTACAATTTACCAAAAAAAAGCCATTTACGATCACTTCCCCACTTCTTGTTTTCTAGCCATTAGATTTTAGCAATCCAACGTGTCGCGTTCGGAGCAGTGAGTGGATGCCGTCTACTCTAGCACAAACAAAAATCCATAATAGACAGACTCTATAGAGAACATGGTACAACCTTTTGTCAAAACTATGGCTAAAATTCAAACTTACAACATATCGTCAAATCAATCGATATATAGTCAAAATATCAATATTTTACCAATTTTTCAAGATTTTTAGACGATTCCTCTCGCAATTCTATAGTAGAATCTTCCAATCAATAGGCAATTTTACCAATTTTATCCCAATGATTCAAGACTCAAAAAACAATGTGTCAAATATGATTAGGGAAAAGAATCTATTTTGAAAATTATTCAAATTAGAAAGACATTTTATAACAAAATCTTCAAAGTTAATGAACAATCTTACCAATTATATTCCAATGTTTTAGGCCTCAAAAATCAACGTGCCAAATGTGATTAGGAAAGAATATATACATGAAAGAATTTATGAAAACAATTTAAATTATAAAAGGATTCCTTCTATTGAACATGATCAACAACCACAACCATATTCAACCAGAGTCACTGGTTTAAGGGAACTTTCTGGACTTCTCTTTCCCCTGAAATTTTCATTGGAACAAAAAAGCATAGAGCAATATGCAGAGCAGCTATAGCTAAACAAAAATGCGATGAACTAAACCAAAGCCAACATAAAAGTCTTGGCTTCAGACAGGGTAAACTAAACTCAAACCATAACCAAATTACTGCCACACCTGGAAGAATTTAAATGAGAAATAGTAGGGCAAAGATGTACATAAAATGCTTCCAGTAAAGATAATTACAACATGCATGTACTACTTCATCTGAACCAACATTTAGTAATCAAAATAGAAAGGTTTAAGCTGTCATAGAATCCAACAAAGGTTCAACTCAGGATGTTAACTATCAATCAGCCTGATTGCAGCAAATTTGTAATCATCCTTTCTTAATCCATAAAAATCAACAAACTGCATAGATGAACAGAAGGATAAGCAGTTGGGATTATCCAGTTACAGTGCTGTGATGTTGTCCACACACAATGTACCAGAAACATCAATTCAAAAGTTGTAGAACCTTTAAAAATAAGATCCCTAGCAAGGGGACTCAGAGTGAAGTTGCAAGAACACTCAATATACATGCATATCCGGTACAGATCAAAATACAAGACTAAAATTAGCATCAGCAAGATGGATCCTGTTTATTAAAACCATGCTTCTTCTCATCCAAAAACCATTCATATATTTGCTCACCATTCTTCCCAAGTCATCATCAAAATCCCCAAGGTCTTCGACTCCTCTAAATTGCATCACATCACCAGTAACGACTGACTGATCCACTGAATGTGCTTATGCTAACTGTATTGAGAAACATGTTCATTAGAGCAGAGAGAGAACAAAGTGATGCAAAATTGGCAGCATATACAAGAAAGAGAAAAGTCCAATGGTCAAGCCCATCAAAGCCTAAGGATGTGATCCAAAACAGCCCATGGCTTGCATGGGCTAGGACCATTGTAGTGGGATAAAATGAGCCCATGGTTTCATGGGCTTGGTTACTTTAGTGGGAGAATATCAGCCCACTATTTTAAACTAAGCCCAAGTCTAGCTTTGAAAAGTCAACAAAAGGAGCTAGTAGGTGGTGTTGGGTAGTAGTTGGATGTTTCCATTATTGTTTTGACTAGTGGTGTTGGGTAGTTGATGCAGCACAACCAGAAATTACCGTTCACGCAACAGTAGCGTGAACAGTAACCTAGATTGACATTTTTCATATTTGGTGGGCCCCAAGTCTAGCTTGCATGGAAATAGATTCAAATTTGGTGGGCCCAACTCCAGCTTGCAGGAGATAAAATGGATCTGTTTTCGTGGGGTTCTGAGATAATTTAGATTTTATTATTTATTAGGGATAATCATGTAATCGGTTTTTTTTGGGTGGTATCTAGGATTTTTAGTTAGTTTTAAATTACCAGGTCCTATTATAGTCTGTGTTTTATCAGTATGTTTGTTTTGTTATTTAAACACTTGTAATCAGCTTATTGGATGGAATAGAAAATGAATTGAGCTTGGGCTTTGTGCGTTTGCACCCCCCCTCCCTCTTTTTTTTTTTTTTTTTTTTTTTTTTTTTTTTTTTTGTGTTTTTTTTTTTTTTCCTTTTTTTCAGACTAATTCTTCTAAGGTTTCCTTCTTCCCCTATCTTCTTTATATCCTTCTTTCTTCTATATTCTGTCCCCATTATTTGGTATCGAGCCCAAACCTGGATAGATCTCTTCTTTATCGATCGTTTGTTCAACCTTCTTTTCTCTCTTCCTTGTTTTCTTCTCCTCCTTGTGATCTTTCTATTCTTCATCCTTTCTTTATTGCCCCTAATTTCTTTTCTCGGTAATTGTGAACAATACTACAACAACCTATCAAATCCTTTTTTGGGTGCCAATCTGAGGGTGCCAATCATGAGACAGATTTTTCGATGAAACTCGAGGCGAGTTTTTTTAAGAGAGGGAGAATTGATGCGGACAACCGAATTACCGTTCACGCTAGGGCGTGAGCAACCTAGATTGATATTTTTCATATTTGGTGGGCCCCAGTCTAGCTTGCATGGAAATAGATTCAAATTTGGTGGGCCCAACTCCAACTTGCAAGGAGATAATAGGATCTGTTTTCGTGGGAGTTCTAGAGATAATTTAGAATTTTATTATTTATTAGGGATAATCATGTAATCGAAGTTTTTTATTTGGGTAGGATATCTAGGATAAATTTTAGTTAGTTTTAAATTACCATGAGTCCTATTATAGTCTGTTTTCGTATCAAGTATGTTTGTTTTGTTATTTGAACACTTGTAATCAGCTTATTAAGATAGAATAGAAAAAAATGAATTGAAGCTTGAGCTTTGTGCGTTTGCAGCCCCCCTTCTCTCCTCTTTCTTCTTCTTCTTCTTCTTTTCTTCTTATAAGTGTTCTTCTCTCTCTTCCTCTTCTTCAAGGCTAATTCTTCTAAGATTTCCCTTCTTCCCCCTATCTTCTTTATATCCTTCTTTCTTCTATATTCTGTGCCCCATTAGTAGTAGTTGGATGCTTTCATTAATGTAGTAGGTTGTGTTAACTAATGGTTGGATGTTACCATTAATGTTTATGTCTCTTTAGAATGCTATATAAAGAGACTTATGTAAGTGGTGAAGAAACAACTTATGAATTGAAATCAAATTGTTTGCTAGCATTCCTCCTATTTGGAGAACCCTTGTGTTTGATCAAGGTAGGTTGGTGTTCGATCCAATCGATCCACCTTGCGGGGTGTTACGTGTTACATTGTTATTGTCACTTTCTTCATTATAGTTCTGCCCCTATTTGAAGATCTATTCAGCCCGTTATAATACCATTCTAGTTTCAGCCCTCTGTTTCACCTTAAGTCCATCAAATTTGCAATTGACTCCCTGTGAAAATGTCCTATTTGGGTACTGTTTTGATCAATCAAATTCGGTATCTACATTACAAAGTGTCAATTCAGAGATCAAAATAAATCCTAATCTCACATGTCGCTAACAAGATCAAACCCAAATTCTGATGTTAAAATTCTAATATGTATGAGTAGTAATTGATGAAACAAGCTTTTTCAACAGTTAATTAGTCAATGCATTTTTTTCCTCTACATTTTAAAATTTTATACATCTCACAGAAGAGATAATGCTACTCTTCCCCAGTCATAACGAGCAGAGAGGTTAAAGAGGTCTTCAAGCTATAACGATTGATGAACCACAGTATGTCTGATCCCAGGCAGGATCAAATAGAAAACCTCCAGTAAACAAGAAAAAGACCAAATGGGATCTCAAAGCAAAAAATTGGATCAGATGATTAACTTTTGAACTACAAAAAAAACAACAAATATAATCCCACAAAATTAATAATTGGTTGAGGCTGCAAATGAAGTTGAGCAAGTTCTTTAAGAAGTAATGCAAAATCTCAAATAAAACTCATTAAACAACAGAAACTGAGATTGAGCAGCACTAACTCAAAACCCTATATTTCTTCTAAGAATCGATACTGGGGACTGGCCCTTCTCATGATGAATGATCTTGAACTTAGCATCTTTAAATTTGGATTTTCATATCAATGAAAAGCTTTTTGCTGCTTGTTTTTATATTCATGGAAAGTATTTTGCTAACCAACAGTTTGACGCCTTCTTGTGTTAAGCCCAGATGGACGGTTTGAAGGAATCAGTGCTTTATCTGTTTGACACCTTGTGGTGGGAATCATGAGCACTTTTTAAGCTTTCCATGACCATTCTACTCTCAAGTTCTGGTTCTTCAAGGATCTCAATTCAAGCAAATTGCCATCCAAGTTCTTCAGCAACAGAGAAGTTTGAACAACCCAAAGCCGTAGCCATTCTACAGAAACAAAACAGCTTCATAACCAAATCAAGGTTCCAAAATCCTAACCCTAACCTAATGTAAGAATTGAACATGAGTTCCAAACAACCCACAATCTAGAATAACTGACAAAGGACACAGAATGAGAAGGTTACGGCTCTAAACCAGACTAACTTTTTGAATACAACCAAACTTGTATGGAGGAAGAAACACCACTGAAAGTTTCAATCAATTAAATATTGGAGTTGGGAGACGTGGAAGCAACACCATTAGAAGGCTAAAATCTATAGGCCAAACCATCCAGCAGACAGGACTGGAATTAAAATTGAGTGCCTCTCTTGTATATCTGATTCAACCCTCCATGCCCTGCTGGAATAGAGCTCAAACTTAAGAAGAAGGTTGATTCAAATATTGCAAGCTTCAACACAGAAACAGGTCTGCATCAGGATGGTTTGATCCTCCTAAAGATGACCAACAGCAGCTACCAAGATCTTGTTGAGTAACAACTCAAGGCTTTACTAATCATTGATTACAGTGACAAGACACCAGAAAAGAAACCATGGTTGTTATAGAGAATGCAGAGATGAAGAAAATAAGAAAGAAGGTAAAAGGGCATGTTTTCACCAAAAAAGAAAAACAATGAAAGAAAGGAAAAGGGGGATGAGTAGATTTGACTCTCCAAGCCCTAGTGGTTTTGGTTCAGGCCACTAAGCCTTCATCCACAAAATAGGATAATAACATTTGACAAAATGCATATTCCCATCAATCATAGTCACTGGTGGCCGTCTGGGGCATTACATATTTATGGGCAGCTGCTTGCCTAGTGTGTAATAGAAAATTATAAACTTGCTAGAAAAGGAAAGAAGCAAAAACTGTAAACATCTACAAAAAAGCTAAGCCTACTTTCTAAATATGAAATTAGAAACTAAAGCACCAAGGTGCTAGATGATCATAAATATCTAAGAGAATAATTCTGAAAATAGAAATTAAACTATAACTCTTAATCCGCTAGCCCCTCCCCACAACACATACACACAAAAATTAAGTCTTCTAATAAAATCTTTATGATCTGATATTGCACCCCACAAGATCTTCACCAACCCAATCTCAATGAATAAAAGAGAAGTACAAGCAAGGGAGTGTGAAATCAATCGTACTTTCACTGCTATGGACCGGCTTTCCCGGAAGCACCTAGTAGCATTGACAGCAAAACAAAATAAGCGGCATAACACTGTCCTCATGAATAGTAACATCAACAGCATGTTGGCCTCCTCTAATTCATATTTTGATCTACATCATAATCCCAAAGACTTGCTTTCCATATAGACAATCCCTAGTTGATTAATTCTTAAAGACGACCTTCACTGGAAGATTTCCCTGCATTAAAATACCCTAAGCCTACCATTGAACGCTAAACCCCACTAAGCACCAAAACTTAAATTAACTTTTACCATTAGTTAACCCTAGCCAGGTCATCCCTTTGAGAAGCATATCCCAACTACTGACTCCTAGTGGTGGATTATTTCATCAAGGACCACATTATTGAGATAGAGTAGTTTTGAGAAGTACACCACAAGGTGGTCTCCATTGAGAACAAGCAAACCTAAGGTCTAAACGAAATTTGTATCAAATTGAAATCTATCCCCTAATAGGGTAAAAGGGAAGTGCTTTACAAATAAGAATAAAAATTTCCTAATTACATTCTAAAATTGAGAATTAAAAGAACCGAAAATATAAAAGCAAGTTAAGACAATTATCGCAAAGCAACCATGCAGCTTAACTGTGTCAGTATGGTCCTTATGTATGAATATCATACTATCACTTGCTAGGTCAAATATCAAACCTTTGAACTTTCATACAAAGTAACAAATGGCTTCTCTTCTTACTGTCTGAGAGCAATTCCTTCATCATTAGCTTTTCAAGTTATACAATCACTTGCATTGAGGACGTCTCTATACTATTCAAACACAAAGGGTCAGGTACTGCAAGCAAGGGTAAGAGGTTGTTATTAATAATTCCTCAGGGAGATATCTGATATATATGATTAGAATCATGCTATTCCTGCATGTGTGGGCAGTATATAGTGGTATATAACCTTTTTCTGTGGTCTACACTCTACAGGCACTGATCTTCTACAGTTAGGAATAGCATATTTATCTAAATATGAATGGTAAGGGATCATCATAAATGCAGTTTTCATGTGCCTAAGTAGGCCAAGATTTTAGAGGGGGTACAAATGCAGCCGTTGCTTTCTTTTCTTTTTTCAGTAAATCATTTTTACTAATTTGACCATGCCTTGATGACCTACATGGGCTCTAATTCACTAAACACCTTGCTTTTTCCATTTACTCAGTTTTACAACCACTGGTAAGTTCACCAGCTAGATATGTTGGTATAGGGAAGAGAAGAAAGGGCTGAGGGGAAGCCACTTCATTCATATTCGTATGGAAGCATACCTCCATTTTCAAGAGATTAATTTGTACTCAGAACATCTATATGCTAGCAGACAAGCCCAAGATTCCTGTAAATATTACTTTTAGTTCGACTATCCAACCATACAAATCTCCAGCCTCAGCTGGTCAGATCTCACAAGACTTGTGTTAGACCTTAAATCCTAATAGCATCACTGGCCCAAAATTCAAACTGGTGGGATCTAGAGTAGATAACATTCTGGGTAACATCTTTGTTTTTCTATTAAACGCATTGCTGTTAGCATGATTCCTAACAAACAAAGAAGCGCACAACCGAATCACTATCCGACACAAGTTCATCAACATTAGGTCCATACTAATCACATAAACGTAAAAGGGGAAAAAGGCAATCTTCACTGGCGGAGGAATTCATAAAATAGTTCTTACTACAAAAAATCAACTCGACAACATCTAAAAGAAATAATTTTTAACCAAAGCTCATACATTCCAAATTGGAAGTACCAGTACCATCATTCGGCGGAAGCCAATTTGGCCTCTTTGGAATCCTTTGCTTCTCTCGCTTCTTTCGAGTCCTTGGCATCACCAGAGCAACACCCACCGTGGTGATGATGATGGTGGTGGTGGTGCTGATGCTGCTTGCCTTTGAGCTGCTTCCTCATATCATACGCATCCTCACCGTCAGCATAGTACTTAGCCTCGACATCATGTATCTTGTAACCAAGCGTCTGGGTATACAGATTGAAAGCAGCACGGTTGCTTCTACGTACATGAAGCGAAACGTATTCCGCACCGAAGACCTGTTCCATGGCGTTCTGAGCAGCTGTCATGAGCTTGGTGGCGAGGCCAAGCTTCCGGTGAGTTCGAAGAACGGCAAGGGAAGTGATGTGGCCATGGCACTCGGAGGTTTCTTCTTCCATCTTGGCTAGTACATAGCCAACAATACGGCCATAGTCTTCGGCAACGTAGAGGAGTTGAGGCCATGAAAGGATGTGATAGAAGTAGTATTTCATCTGGTAATTCTCAGGGAGGCAGAGAAGATTGCAGGCTTGCATCGCCAGCAGATCATCTATGGTTGCTTGTCTAATGCAAACCATGACTTCAATGATTTGAATCCCTCTTTCTCTTACTGTTATCTCCTCTCCTGCTACGAAGCAGCAATGGCGATTCGCAAGGATGAATTTCCTAGGGTTTCTAGTGCCTGCGCTTATGTGGGGTGAACCAGTGACGACGCTATGGTGATTTCCGGTGGCTTGGAGCAAGAACTTTTGACTGGGTTTCGTTTATGGGCTTTGAGTCAACAAAAATGGGCCGATCCCAATTTATACGGGCCTCATGGGCCTAATTATTTTTTCAAGCCATTTAACGTTGCAGAGTTGGTTCAATAGCCTAGATTGTCAACAGATGCCTTGCCCCTATGGTTCCCAGGATTTTGGTGGTACTTATGGTGTCCAGTATTGGATGGACGCCATATGGATTCTATTAAATCCTAGCCACCCAAAATATGTTTCAGTTCGCTTTGAAGAAATTTTTTTTTCCTTTCTTACACAAGTTGGCTATATATGTACATATGGTGTTTCGAGTGACTGGATTTAATAAAGTCCAAATAGCGTCCGTCCAACACTCCGTCCAACACTCGACACCATAGGCACCCCCGTGTCAACAGCACTTGCCTAGCAAGATCCTGGTTTCGGTTTGGCATGATGAGTTGCGATTCTCAACCTCAATGGATAGAGGATCGTGTTCTCTATCATATCTGTCCCGTAGTAAGGAATCTACCTTTGAGTATTGATAAAATAAACCACTAAGTAAAACCCTCTTTTAAACATGTGATAGTAAGAGTGAGCCTGTGTGGGGACACAATCCTCTATCCGTCAAGGTAGAGAATCCCAATTCGTTAATCAGTACAGATTCTGAATTCCAATGTAGTTTCTGTTCGATCATCATACCAGTATCTTCCAGAGTTTGGATCCCCTACTTGTTAGGCTAGAGTCTATGTTTCTCTCACACTTCACCACATATTAAGGGTAGGATTCACCATTGAGTGCTGACAAAATGAATCAAAAGTGTGACACCAATAAATCCCATGTGATTCCCGACCTAATTTGAGATAGAAAAGTGTGAGGAAACACAAACCTCTACCCATTGACGTTGAGAACTGGTGACAGTGGTCAACCACCCAAAATGGGTCCGGGACCGACTAGCAAGCCAGGTTTCATTAAGATTTGTCTACGCAAATGATGAGAAAGTGATTCTCTTGAGCATAACAGGAAATGTGCTACATATAAATTTCAATAAAAATCAGTACAAGAGTATCAATGTCTGGAATCTGAGATTTCGGGAACATCATCTAGAGTGAAAGGACCAAGTTTGCCCATCCTAAACAGAGTAAGCAACTTCTTAGATACAATGGTGCGAGCCTCATCAGATGGCTTATGAGGGGGCACCTTCATTGCTTTCTGTAATGCAATGAACTGCTCTTCTATAAGACTCTCCAAATCATTCTCGTCTTCCATATTGCCATCAAATTCTGAGAATGTGAGGTAGAGTGAATGCTGGACCTGGGTAACTAAATCCTGTGAAAGAAAATAAAGGTTAGTTTGGGAAGAAAAATATTTGGAGATGCTTAAGATCAATAAATTAAATGATCAATAGAAATTCTGTCTTCATATAGTTTTGAAGTGTGAATTCTAATGAAGCACAGGATTTCACAGTAGACAATGTAGCAATCCAAAGCCAGAGGTAGTCTCAAGGGTTATGGAGCAAGCCCCATGGTTGGAAACGTTACCCTCGTTGAAGTCCTATCATCACATCAGAATTCTTCCTCTCTTGATGAAAAGTGGGAATCAATTACACAGCTATATGTTCCAAAGATATATGCGACACAAAATGTCCACTTTCATTGAAGCTATAAAAGTCCCTGGCTTTTGGTTCAGGAAGACTTAAGCAAAGTTTTCAATATATCACTGTGAGAAAGCTTGCAAGAAAACAATGTCTATAGTGATATCTGTTACCATACTTATTAATCAAACGTGTGAGACGCTTTCCAGGAAAAATCCTAGAGTGTGTTCCAAGTCCCAACTAAGTGCACTAAGGACTGGAATTCAAGCCTTAAGGCAGAAATTTCACCATTAAACTTCCACTTCATGCAACAAAGGAATGGCATCAGTTCATGCTGAAAGGTGATTTGGAGTCCTCAACAACAATCCCCAGATTATGCTAAGGAACAGACCAGATGCACATAATTGTAACCCTGATCTATCTCCCTTGGTCCATTAATTACCCCATCAATAGCAGCTCAGAAAATAATTTGGAAACCCGATTTAATTCAGTAGCAACAACAGATGAGCAGGGATTTGTCTCTTAAAAAAAAATACATCAGAAACAAAGCAAAATACAGAATGCTGAGGAAATAAGATGTCAGTCTGCAATGAAGTCAACCAGCCAAAAAGTGGTGGTCGACTACAAATTTGAGTAGGTTGGATGGCTTCAATGGCATGCAAGCACATAATCATTAAAAGTGACACACTGTAGCCAGAGACGTGTTTTCCTACTAAAACCTTTCACATAAATAACAATTATGATTAATACAGTGGCAAAATGCAATCAAATATTGGATTTTCAGTATTTGAGAGTATAGCATCCATAAATAATCCCAACCATAAAAGAAAAACCAATTGCTGGTACACATCAACATGTCTCAAAATTATAATATTAAATTAGCATAATTTTTTAGGGCAGAAAATTAGCATCATGAGTAGGTAAGAAAGCGAACTGAAAGCACCAATGAAATTTAAGGACTCTGATTATTGAATCATATAGCCTCATATAAGCCGAGTTGGTGACCTACCTCAATATACCACACATTAGAATCATCAAGCTGTTTCTTCTTTCTTGGCAAAAGGGCTTTAAGTTTATCCTGATTTTTGTCCTCAGATCCATATTTAAGTCTTTCTAAAACTCTGTTGTTCAAGTTCTTCCAATGAAGGGGAGTACCACGGCTGTTTAATACAGCTAGTATGTACTGGGCGAGACGTTCCTCACCTACAACTGAATCTTTCACCGAACCTGCTCATGTTTTGAATTGAAGTCATAATGTCAAATGCAGTGAATTATAAGAATATCACAAAACTGGCATGAAACCGCCCCCTGCCCCCCCCCCCCCGGAAAAAAAAAAAACTCAAATACCAGAGCAGACAATCAACATTACAAATTATCTCGGAATCTTCAAAAAAGGGATCCAAACAGGCCTTCAAACTCTTTACCATATTCTAGTTATCTAAGTTTCAAACGTTAAGAAGTTTACAACTTAGAGAGATGCCAAGACACTAAATTTAGCGATCCTTAGCCATTTCAGTTTGTTGTAAATGAAAGTTACTGCCCCTGTGACTGCATCCCAACCAATTGTCATATTGAATTTTAATTTTCTGTATGCAATCAAAGCTCAACAGAAAGGACAAATATTGTGCTGATGCTCAACTCCAGGAATATAGAAAATGTACTGTTGAAATGATGTCAGAAAAGTTCTTGGAAAGAAAACTAGACCTGTTACAGCAAGCTTTAGTCCAGTCTCTATATCTGGGATGCTTGGAACTAATACACCCGGGTGTCCAGAACATATATGCTAGGTTTATGAGCAATCTGTACATATAATTTTGCAGAGTTAGCATGTAAAATCACTAAGAACATTGATATACTATGTACCAAATTACCTGAGACACCAAGGCCTCAATACAAATGGGAAAGAATATAGATATTCAACAAAGTATGACTTTTTTCAACAAAATAACATATGAATTATCTACATACAAGGAGTAGACTCCATATTTTTGGGTCCCCTGCAAAAAAAGCACTGAATTCAATCACATATAAAATACTATTTAACTGGAAGGTTGAGTAGCCGACCCCATTTAGTTGGGACAAGGCTTATTGTTGTTGTTGTTGTTGTAACTGGAAGGTTGAGGGACCAGCCTTAAAAAAATGTTATCTTTATGGTATACCAGAATGGGGGACACTGGAACAGGACACAAGACATATTGTCGTAGAATCAGAAAGCTGCAGTAGCATATGAGACAATCTACAATCGGACTTGTTCATTTCTAGATGCCTCGGAGTGAAGGTGTCTAGAAAGCTAAGGGGAGAGCCTCCTTGAGATATTTTGGAATCCTCCGCAGGTTGGGTGGTGGAAGTTAAATGTTGATGGGTGCTACTGCTCCCTTGGTGATGCGTCCAAAATCTGCTCAGCCCTTGGATCTCCACGTGATGTCCTGCAAAACGAAAGCGTCAAATGTGGCCCAACCGCTGGGGTCGGGAGTCCACCTCCGAAGGCTAAGTCAGTTGATGAACTTAATCACAAACGGCTCGCTAGAAGCACGAGCTAATGAATGAAGAAACGGGAAAGGTGATCTAGATAGGGGGCGCCGTTTTTTTTTTTTTTTTGTTTTTTTCCAACCGTCTCGAGATAGTATTCTTTTTGACCGATTGATCCGTCCCTCACCTTGTATGGTAGTGAGGTTTATATAGAGTGTACCTTCGAATCTCCTTCGTTGGATGCACTCGAGCCTTCTTCGGGTAGTCGTTGGATCTTATCACTGAGATCCGTTGAGCGATAGACTTCTACTAGTTTGGGCTAGTAGAGGACTCTGAGATAACCGTTAGGTTATGCGATAGTTATCCCTTTGATGATGATTATCCGCGGCCGTCGGTTTGAGTCTGCTTTGTCATCGGGGTGATTACCCTAATCCATAAGTTAGATTAGGGCACGCTTGCGGCGAATAATCTTTCTTCTTCGACAAGCCATCTTCCGGATCCGGTTCGCTCGGGAGCGGATTCGGTTTTCTCCGTCTCGGCCGGGGTCGAGGGTCGGACCAGGTATGAACCCGGTCCGATCATAAACTCTCCATATCACGAGCCCCCCGGACCAAGCGTTCGGTCGATCCGAGGGCTTGGTTTTTAACTGGTTCGTCGTCGGGTGATGATCTCTGCGTGCTTCATTAAATGTCATATCACATTTAATGCGGTGGTCACTTTTCCTCGAGCGTTGTGAGTGTAAGGCCACGTATCTTCGTTGCGGTTGATCTGTCGTGGCTCACGTCATCCAAGCGACGGTTTCCGAACGCCTATTTCGGATTCGTGAGTTCAAACTTTCAAAACGTCTTTCAATCTTGATCGTTGATTTTGAATCAATCTCGATCGTTCGATTCCCGAACACTCGTGCGGGAGTTTTAAAAGCGGTTCGTTGTCTTCGTAGGTTTCATTCTTCTGTCGGAATTTGAACCTTTGTTGTGCCTTCGCGCCTTCTGCTCTCAAGCTTCCGTCTCCTTGAATCGGTAAGTTTCTTGGTCTTTTCTTTTTGTAGTTTCTTGAAACGAGTAATGGCGGACGATAGGGCTTCTTTAGTACCCCATGTTGGTGATAGCGGTGATGCTTTTGCTTCTCCTGCTCCCGAGCGGTCGGATAGTGATAACAAAACCCTAACCGTCCTCTGCGGGGAGTTCGCTGAAGTTTCTCAAAAGGTTTTGAAAGAAAAACCGAAACTTCTCTGTCCTTCTCGAGTCTGGATCTTCCAAGATTGTCGAGTCTTCTAGGCAGCCTCAAACCTCCGGGTCCAATGGTGGGCACTGGCTCTGTTCCTTCCATTTATAATGGAGAAACCCTTCTTTCAGCTGTCCAAGATTTTGACCTTCCTTCCTCTTATCGGGTTAGGGCTCCCCACCACGATGAGAGGGTTGATTCATCCCTTTGGGTCAATTTTCTCTGTACATAGATGCCTTTGAAAGCGGGGTTCGCTTTCCCTTTTTTAATCCTTTATTCTCCATGGTTTTGAATCACTGGAACATTTGTCCCGGAATGCTCCTCCCCAATAGTGGCGTCTCATCGTCGGCTTCTTGGGTTTGTGTTTTGAGCTTGGCATTACGCCATCTCTTTCTCTTTTTGTACATTTTCATGTTCTTTCTATCTCCCATCCTCCCGGATGGGTCTTTCTTTCCAAACGCAATAAGGCTGAACTTGATTGGAGGGGCAGCATCCTTGTCAAAGGAACTTGCCCTTCTAATCACAAAAGATGGCGCGAACGATACTTTTTCTGTCGAGCGCCTCCATCAGATCTTAACTTCCCGACCACCTGGAGGAGGTTTTACTTCTTCGTCCGAAAGTAACCGGGGCCTTCCCTTATCCAAAGAAGGCAGGGCGGCCATCGGGAAGATCAAATCCATTCCGTGGTATCAAGAGATACATGGATATGAAGTGGAGTATAACTCCATCCTTGATCTTGGGGCTTGGCTCATTGTGAGCTTCTAACCATCATCCTTTGATTTGGTGAAGTGATATGTCTTGGATTCGATTCTTGTCCTTCTTCTTTGCGGTGCCTCCCGAGCGGACCACAAAGCTGCGGGTGAAGGCCGCTAGGGCCGTTGTGACAGCCGAGCAACGATCGCCCGGGGTCTTGACTGCAGATCAAGAGGCTTCTCTTCCCTCTCCCGACCCCTCTTACGGGGGTATCGGGAATATCGGGCCGGCGTGCTTCGGGTAAGGGAAGAAACCAATGGTGGAGAGGGCTAACGTCTCTTCCTCCGTCCGAACCAAGAGGAGGCATGACACAATTGATGCTCCCTCCAACAAAAAATCCAAAGCTTCGACGGATGGTGAGGAGGTCTTCATCCCCCGGTGGACCACGAAGATGGCCGACGGGGTCCTCGGGATCTGAGAAAGCTGCAGTGGAGCTCCCTCGGTCTTGCTCCTTCGATCGCCGGGAGTTTGAAGCCCTGGATGACACCTCCCTTGTTAGTCAATCTACAAGGTACCGGTCTTCTTGCTTACTTATGTTTTCATAATTTCTTATGACTTCTTCGATATCTTCCGTCTTCCCGGGAATCTTGTGTTGAGCTTTTATCAACACATGGAAGCATTGAGCCGGGTTGGTGCACCACTCCTTCTGCAAACTTGTGAAGAAATTGGCCAAGGCCAATTCCGAAATAGACCAGTGACTCAGCTACCGTGGGCTGCGAAAAGCATGAGGAAAAGTGATCTCCCTCAGGAAGCTCTTGAAGCTTCGAGATTGTGTCTCGTGCCGGCGCAGGCCGGAAGCAAAGGCAGCTGCCACGTTGTTTGGTGACAGCCTTGAAATCAAAAGTAGGGAGCTCGAAGAACATCGAAGTTGGCAATCCCTAGCAGCCGAGCATATAAAGCCGGACCTTCGGAAGGGTGCATTCGGAAATACCGAACAGCGTACCTTTCTCCGAATTGCTAGGTTTCTACAACATTGGGCTTATCGCATGGGGCGAACGACGTTTGGGAGCGGATCCTTGGAACGATCCACGACCGACCTTGCTCCTTTTCGCGAGGTATGCCACCCGAGGTCTTCGGGAAAGTTGGTATGGATCTTCAGGGGGCTCGGGGAGAAGATGATCCTTTTCAGGTGACCCTCAATATGAGGCATATCCGAATGACGACCGGCACTTCCGGAGGAGAAATCACAAGCCGAGTCTCAAGTTGTTCTGTAGAGGATTCAGCCGATGCCACTCTTGAGGAAGGCTCTTCTCATGGTCTGAGAAAAGTCCTCCGACCGGGGTCCCTCGGGCAACAAGAAGAAAAGGCTTAGGGAGTTGTTCTTTTGTAAAGATGTACCCTCAATTTAATGAATAGACATTTCTTTATTCATGTTGGCCTCAAAATTTCCCGTCTCTGCCGAAGTCTTGCCTTGAATATCAAAGTATTAATGATAAAACTTATCACTTAACTTTTCATTCCTCGCCGAATAATGATCTTATAGAAATATTGTGAAGATGCATTTCGGGAAGATGCGTTAATCTTCCCCACTACTTCATTTATTGCAAAGTCCGCACGTTTCCCTTCGCGAAGTTCAAACGTTTTCTGCTTTTGTATACCATTCACTCTTTCCAATGAATCGGAAATACATCCATTATTTTAATGGCGGTGCGACGATTGGAGGTTTCTCTGCATCGGTGCTCGCTTCCACATGTTTCCATGTGGCATCCCTTCGACCGTTGATCTTGCTTTTGCGGATTTGACGTCGTTTCGATCGGGTCGTCGGTTGTCCTTAGCCTTCAACCGTCGTCTTATACCTTAGGCTATTTAAAGCCTTGTGGGTACTCTCCATCTATCCCGACTGCAAGATAGATTTGCTAAAGTGCCAAAGCAACCTTTCGTCCTTGGCTCCTTCCGTATTCCTCGTACTCCAACGACGACTCTATCCATTTCGAACAAGTGAGTTTTTTGATTTCTCATCTCTTTCCCCACTTCCCCCAAAGTAAACTCACGGTAGTTATACTTGGGGTTTAGTTTGTTGGTCATCGAGCTTTAGAAAACTAGGGTTTCCCCATTGTTCTTGTCGTTTATTTCTGTGTCGGTGGTTTTTTTGTTGTTTTGCATAGTGGCTCCCAAGATCAACCGAACTTTATCGAGCAAAATCTTGCAAGAAAGGTTGCGTCGGTGGTGGTTGGGGCCGGTGTGGTGGTTTCAGCTAGTGAATCCTCCAAGCGTAAGGCGGCTGCTGGCGGTGAATCTTCAAGTCGATTCTGCGGCTCGTTGATCCGTCCCTACGCCTCCTTTGCCAAGTGATGCTCGTCTTTCCCGGGAAGATCTTGATCACTCCGTTGCCGATGGTGCTGCCGGAACTCTGCTGGTGGCTTTTCTTTGGTGCACCCCCGAAGAAGACTCTTGGGCATCCGAGGCAACTATGTTGGCGTCGATGAAGGTGTGGTCCCGGGGTGCTGCTCTATTTCTAACTCTAGTGCTTGTTTGGCATCCTCCTCCTCTCCTTCGAGTTGGAGGATTTTGCCACCGGAAGCGCCGTCGGGTGACAAGTGATGAGCTCGGCCTTTGCTTGATGTAGTTCATCCTTCTCATCCTTCGCTGAATTAGTGTCAAACGAGTTTGAGGGGCGTTGGAATGGTGTCTGCTGCTCGAATGACTTACGAGAGCGCGGTTCTTTCCAAACTTCCGGATGAAGTCTTTACGAAGTCCTTGGTGATGTAAGTCTTTCTTCATTATCCTCGATTTTGAAAAATTACTTTTCTGCTCCTGCTACTCGAAAGTTGTTTGCGGGAGTCTTCTTGTAACTTCCACAACCAAGTGGAGCGGTTACTAGACTCGGTGGGTTGAGCAATGAAGTTTCTAGGCTTCGGGAAATCTCGAAGCTAAAGATGTTGAGATTGCTCGCCTTCGGAATCTAGCTTGGGAGGTGGCGGGAGAAAAGAATTCGATGATTGGTCGTCTTCGGTCGGACTTGGATGATGCCGGGGAGAAGATCCGGCGGCTGGAGCGGACAGTTGGAAAGTCGGGAGCTAAAGGATCGAAACATTACCCGAAAGGCAAGCTGTCGTTCCTTTGCCGAATCCCTTCAAGCGATGTTCGCGAGCTGCGTCTTCAAGTATTTACACGGTAACCTTTTGTTGATATGCTGAATGCTTATAACTTGGGGCGTCCGGGATGGTGAGACAGTATGGGAATCAATATTAAGGAAAGATCCTCATTTTGATACGACTCCCTACGGTCTTGTTTGCCATCTGAAGTATTTACCGACCAGGTATTCCTCCTCCGATTGGACCAAGGATAAGATTGATCCTCCACCTTCCGATCCGGATATTATGCAATATGGAAGATTCTCTGTTTATTCTCCGTGGAAGAAGTCAATTATGACGACTTGTACCGAATGCGAGTTTGGTGAGGACCATTCTTCTCTGGACAAGTTGGACAAAGGTATGAAATTGGAGGATTTTCCGAATATCGAAATATTTTTGTAATCCTCATTTCTTCTCTTCTTTTCCTTGACTCCCCACCAATGGTTGACTCATATGTTTGTTCTAGCAAAGTCGCGTCGATCTTGTATAACTTGTTAACATCCTGTTGACTTTCTTCTTTGATCAAAGATTGTATCCAGCTCTTGTAATTGTTTTGATCTGGCCTCTTTGGATCTTCGAAGAAATAAGAAATTACTTTATCTTGAACTTTGCTAGCCACTTGAATCGCCGTTGCATTAGGTCTTAGTTATGCGAAACAATGCCTTTACTTAAGGATTTCCGAGAAATACAATAAGTCGAGAACTCACTCGGGTTTTAAACCGTGCCTTATACTTAAGGATTTCCGGAGAAATACAATAAGTGAACTCACTCGGGTTTTAAACCGTGCCTTATACTTAAGGATTTCCGGAGAAATACAATAAGTCCGAAGGAACTCACTCGGGTTTTAAACCGATGCCTTATACTTAAGGATAATTCAAAAATTCAATAAGTCTCGAAGGAACTCACTCGGGTTTCAAACCCGCCTTGCAAAGGAACTCACTCGGATTTTCATCCGATGCCCCGACTTAAGAAAGTTCGAAAAATTTTCCATAAGCGTTGAAGTGTTGAAGGACCCACACGAATTTTCATCCGATGCCTTATAGTTGGATCTTGTTCTTGAATGTGGTGTATGATGCCCCCAATAAAAGATAGTTTGTTGAAAGCCAAAAATTGCATTGATTGAGTTGAAAATGATTACATCACGAACAAATTGAAATCATCCTCAAGGATAAAACTTTTTGAGATGCCTAGCATTCCACGACGATCCAACTCTTTACGGGAATCTATGTTCTTCATTAAGCTCTGAACCGACCGGTTTCACAACCATATAGGTCCTTCCCGGAAGGGTCCAATTTCTTTGGTGAGGTGGCTGGTGTTTCTCAACACCAAATCTCCGGCTAAGTCGACGATTCTTCACTCGAGTATTATAATGAGACCTATCCTTCTTTGATAATGTTGAGTTCGTGCTATTGCCTTTGCCGAACCGTCAACAAATCAAGACTATCAAGCAGTCCTTGTTCATTTGCTTTTTCCTCGAACTCACGATCCCGTCGTCCCCGCCATTATCTCCACAGTGCAATGCTTCGGATCCATATGCCAACTGAATGGAGTTTCTCCTGTAGGTGTTCGAACCGTAGTTCTATAACCCACAATACATTATGTAGTTCTTCGACCCAGAAGCTTTTCGCTAGTCTTCTCTTTATTCCTTCGTAGCTTGGTTAGTAACCTCTACCCATTGCTTTGGGGGTATGCCCGAGGACATACGATGCTCGATCATATATGTTCCACAAATTGCTCAAATTGTGGACGGTCAGCGAGTACCATGGTCGATGACAATTATCTTTGGAATCCCAAAGCGATATATGATTGATTCAAGCACAAATTTCTCCACTTTTTCTCGATAATTGTCATTCCTTCTACCCATTTTTTGAAGTAATCAATTGCTACTATCGATATTCCCGTCCGCCGATCCTTGGTGAATTTGCCCATGATATCAATTCCCCAATTGCAAAGGGAATGGGATTTAAATTGAAGTCATAATTTCCGCCGGGCGCTAAATCTGTAGCATGAATTTGTGATTACTACATCGACGAACGTAATCCATACAGCCTCTTGGATCTTAGGCCAATATAACCCAAGTCTTAGAATTTTGTGGGCCGGGCTCTGCCACCCATGTGAGGCCACAAATTCCTTCATGAACCTCGGCCAAAGCTGATTTTGCTCCTTCGGGGCCTATACATCTCATAAGGGTCCAGCATAAGATCTTTTGTATAGTCTCCCATTCGAATGACAAATCTAGCTGATCGAATCTTGATCAACCTTGCCTCTCTTTGGATCCTCGGGTAACTTGTCATCTCTTAGATATTCGATTATTGGATCCATCCGACACGTTCGCTTCAATATAAGAAATTTCTTTCTCATGATAACTTGGAAAAGTTACCTCTTCAATGTAGACCGAAGGGTCTAGATTCTTTTCCTTGGCATTGGCTAGTCGGGATAGCTCATCTCCCCTTTGAATTTTCATTCCTCGAAATCGAGATATCTTCAAATTCGAAATTGGTTAAAATCTCACTATCTCCGATATTTTTGCAGCTGGTTCTTTAATGCCATACTCCCCTGGACTTGGTTGACTATAAGTGAGAGTCACTATAAATAGTAACATCTGCAATAGCTAATGCCTTTGACAACCGAAGTCCTGCTATCGAGGCCTCATATTCCGCTTCGTTATTACTTGCATCAAATGCGAATCTCAAAGCATATCGAATAATAAATCTGCTGGACTTTTTAATAGAATTCAGCCTGCTCCATCTTTATTACTCGAACCATCCACATATACCTCCCAAGTGGTTGGTATAATGGGATCCTCAATGGTGGGTTCCCTTGTGCGGTAGTTTCTACTACAAAGTCGGCTAATGCTGAGCCTTGATTGCGTTCGGGCTTAAAGCTCACTTGGAACTCACTTAGCTCAACCGACCGGATACCATCCTTCCGGACAAATCGGGTTTTTAAGAACTTTACTAAGAGGAAAAGTTGTAAATACCTCAATTGGATGAGCACGAAAATATGGCCTTAGCTTCTCCCATCATGCGCCCTTCTTTTATCTCGTCTCTCTCCCTCTTCTTTCCCTTTGTTTCTTATCTTTCTCCCGAACAAATCTCTTTGACCGAAAGGGATGTCGCTAGATATAGCTGTAATATTTCCCCCTTCTCCAGTGCGACGGATCGGTGGTTGTCCAAGTGCTTCTTTTAATTCCTCAAAGCTTTACGGCACTCTTCGGTCCACTTTGCTTCCTTCTTGCCCTTGGTCTTTAAGTGCCTTGAAGAAAGGCAAACATTTTCTCGCTTGGAGATAAATCGATTTAAGGCAACAACTCTCCTGTCAAACATTGTACATCCGACGGTTTTGGGAGCCTCCATATCAATCGAGCTTGTATTTTGGCGGGATTTGCCTCAATTCCCCTCGTGATACCATGAAACCCAAGAATTTGCCCAGGAGACTCCAAAGGCACATTTTTCGGGTTCAACTTCATTTGATGTTTCCTCGATCTTGAAAAACCTCGATCAAATCTGCAATGTGATTTGCTTTTGTAAAGCTTTTCACCAGCATGTCGTCAACATATCTTCAACATTCTTTCCTATCAGCTCTTTGAAAATCTTGTTGACGGCCCTCGATATGTTGCTCTGCATTCTTCGGCCAAAGGCATGACCTTGTAATAATAGCTTTCACGATCAGTCATGAAAGCCGTATACTTCTCATCCTCCTTATTCATAAGGATCCGATTATACCCGAGTAGGCATCCATGAAACTTAAAGTTTCATATCCTGCGGTAGCATCCATCAAGAGGTCAATCCGAGGCAGCGGGTAGCAATCTTTTGGGCAAGCTTTGTTTAGATCCGTGTAGTCTGTACACATCCTCCACTTCCCATTCGCCTTTTTCACCATCACCACGTTGGCCAACCAAGTTGGGCACTCGATTGGTTCTATGAAACCAGAATTCTTAAGTTTTTCAACTTCGTTCCGAGCGGCTTCATACTTTTCAATAGAGAAATTTCTTCTTTTACGTATCCTTTGGTTTCGCCTTAGGGTCTATCCGAGTTTGTGCTCTGCAATGGCCCGATCGATCCCGGCATGTCCTCGGCGACCATGCGAATACATCTTTATTCAGTTGAAGAAATAACTTCAACTCATCTTTAAACTCTTCCAGTTGTTCGGACCCGATATAAGTAATCTTTTTCTCATCCTCGGTACACAGCTGGATTTGCTCCGATTTCTCCATTGGTTCGGGCCTTTGCATCTCTGTCTCTTCCCGATCATCTCGAACTTCTATGGGAGGGCGATAACCTTCCTCGGACCCTCCTTGTCTTTTAAATAGGCAACATAACAACTGCCGAGAGATCTTCGGTCGGAGGAGACTTGACCGATTCCCATATCGGTCGGGAATTTTATCTTCGGTGCTTTGTCGAAACAATAGCACCTATCTTGGATAAAGATGGTCGCCGAGAATCATATTATAGGCTGGTAGTTCTCGAACCACCAAAAAATTGATTCGGACAGTTGTTTCTTTAGGAAAACTTCCAATGGAAAGATCCAAGCTGAACCGATCCTTCCGCTCTGCAGATGACCACCAAAAGCCATATAGGTGTGTAGATGAAGGTTTCATCAAGTCTCGATCCACCTTCAATTTTTGATACACTTCGTAGAAATTAGGTCAGCTGCAGACCCTGTATCAATCAATACTCTATGCACTTCCCGCCGTGCAATCTCTACCTTGATGACTATAGCATCATCATGAGGTAAACAAACGTCTCTTTCGTCTTCTTCGCTAAAGGTGATAGAATCTTCACCATTCAGCTTCTTCCGCTTCTGCGCCTCTCCGGATCCAACAAATTTGGATTTGGTTTTGAGACTCCGGAATGATTCGGGCTCTGGTCCCCCGAAGATGGTAAGGATGGGTGGCCGAGGGCAGCTTCAATCACCTCCTTGCCTTTTTTAGACTTCGGGGCCTCCCTCGATCGTTCGAACTAACCGACGATCCCTTTTAGGAGCAGCCGCCGTGGCCCACGTGGCTCCTCCCTTCTCCTGCTAACAAACGGACAGATGTCCACGAGATATCAATCTCTCAATATCGCCTTCCGATGACGACGATCATTAGTGTAATGACCATAGTCCTTGTGGAATCGGCAATACTTTTCCCGATCCTGCTTTGCTCTCCGGGTTTCAAAAGAATTTTGGCGGCCACTTCAAAATATTTTTCTTTTGAGGATATTCAAAATATCGGCCCGAGGAGCATTCAATGGAGTGTACTCACTTCTACCGGGGATCTTTGGCGCCAAGGTTGGGATTTTCCAACCCGATCGCGAACATTCTTCTTTGGCTCTCCTTCGCTCGGGAGCCTTTTGTTCCTTATTGGAGACTTTATTATCTCCTTGGCGCGCATCTAGAATCTCCATGACTTCACTCCTCGGCATCTCTGTACCAACTCGGCATAAGTCGTGTTATCCTGTGTAATAACTCCGGAGTTTCCGATTTGTGAGTCTGTGAATAGGCGGTTCGCTACTTGTTCATCCAAGTTTTCTATCTCCATCGTCACTTTGTTGAATCTTTTCGAAACTCTCGATCGATTCGTTCTTTCCTTGTTTGCGGTACGGTTTCTTCCGTTTTCTTGACCTGTATCCCACTCGGATCGCCCTATGAATTGGCGCGCCAATTCGTCAGTTCGATCCTTCCCGAGGGGAGGTTGAAAACCACTTTTGTGCCGCTCCGGTTGAGATGAACCGAAACCCGCATAAAATTTCATCGGATTACAGCGCCATGGTCTTGGTAATGCCGTGTGGCTGTTGGATCTCCGGAGCCATCGAATGTTGAGAGGTAGGCAAGCGGGTTATGGGAACCGATATCCCGCAATTGGCTCCAAGGAGTCTTCCGAATGATGAGTAAATATCCTCGATTATTCTTCCCTTAGCCAACTGCCCCTAACTTCTCATTGTGTTGGCCAATTCTTGACCAATCGGTCGGGTGATCTTCGACAATCGATCCGACCTCGATTAACACGATCATCCGTGCTCTCGATCATCACGAACAGCCCGTCCTTCACGACGTTTCTCTCGTCCGCTGCTCGATCATCACGAGCGGTTCTTCGGCGGTGGTGGTGGTTCTTACCCGTATCCAACCTTGTATTTGAATCGGTTGTACTCTCTTGCGGTCGTCGACCGTCGCCTCGCCTTGGTTGATCGTCAATCCTCCGAAGTCCTCGGTCTCCTTCACGGAAATTCTGATCAACATTCCGGTCTTCAGCCATTCTTTGGTCACGTGGCAATGCCGTCTCCCCTGAATCGTGTTGATCGGTTCTTGTGGTAAAACCACTCGTCGGTGAGCACGCGGGTGCTTGGCTCACCTCCAGAGTTGAATCTTTACCTGATCCAATTGATCTTGGATTGTATCGGGAGGAAGATTCGTCCTCCCTGGCCATCATCCACCTCGATAGGATTTTGGCTTTCTGGGGAATATTTGGATTATTCACCCCGGTATCTCGAACACCGGAATTGCGTTGTGCGGCGCTGTCGATCGTCCCATGGCTTTTCAAGTCTTTCCCACGGCGGCGCCAAATGATCGTCCAAAATCTGCTCAGCCCTTGGATCTCCACGTGATGTCCTGCCAACGCGTCGGTGTGGCCCGCCGGGGGCGTGGGTCCACCTCCGAAGGCTAAGTCGGTTGATGAACTTAATCACAACGGCTCGCTGAAGCACGAGCTAATGAATGAAGAAGCGGGAAAGGTGATCTAGATCGCGCGATAGTTTGGATCTATCGGTATGTTCGAACTCGAGTCTCGGATGTATTCTTTTGATCGATTGATCCCTCCCTCACCTTGTATGGTGTGGGTTTATATAGGTGTCCTTCGATCTCCTTCGTTGGATGCCTCGAGCCTTCTTCGGGTAGTCGTTGGATCTTATCACTGAGATCCGTTGGCGATAGACTTCTACTAGTTTGGGCTAGTGAGGACTCGGATAACCGTTGGTTATCGTGTTATCCCTTTGATGATGATTATCCGCGGCCGTCGGTTGGTCTCGTCTCGGGTGATTACCCTAATCCGGGGGGGGGGTTTTTCTCCGCCCGCCCCCCGCCGGGCGCGCCCGGGGGGGGGGGCGGTTTTTTCCCGCCCCGGCCGGGGGGGGGGGGGGGGGGGGGGGGCGGGGGGGGGCCGGCAACCCCCCCCCCCCTCTGGACCGCGGGGGGGGGGGGGGGGGGGGGGGGGGGGGGGGGGGGGGGGGTATGGGGGGGGGGGGGGTTGTGGGGTTGGACAAACAAAATGGCAGAGGTTGGAGCAATAATATGTCGGTTGGAGAAAGCAATGGAGTTGGGGGTGCAAAAGCCATGCCCCAAAAGTCATGGATTGAGGCAGATTTGGTGGCAGCAGTGTGGGCATTTCTATGCTGCAAGATCCCATGGAAAGTTTTGTACAGATGGTGGAACATTCAGGATTATGTGGGGGGGGGGGATTGACTAGAAAATTTCTCACTGTTTTTGGGAGGCAAACACAGTTGCAGACTGGCTAGCAAAGGAAGCGGCAACGTCAAGATCAAATCAAGTGAAGGACTCGCCCAGAATGATGGAAATGGAAATTCAGATGGAGGATGCAAGATATAGGCTTTAATTTTCTTCAAGAAGGCTCTTTGAAGGGGTTGAAGCTTGTTTGCAATGGAGTCTTCAATTAATCTCTGTAAAGTTTGCATATTTTTTTCGCTTGTTAATGAAATCAACCCTTTAGCAGGAAAAAAACCACATGTGACGATCTGCCACCAACAGTTGTCAAGGCCAGCCCATGTTGGAAGGGCCCGGTCACTAGGCAACCTAAAAAGGCGTCCAGAAAGGGGTGTCTGGACACCTAGGCAACCTATTTTTCCATCAAAGAATTTCACAAACCTCAATAAATCCTCAAGTTGATCATACCCACCCATGAAAAATCTTTCAACAGGTCAATATATGCCTCGTACGTACCAACTAATTGCCCTTGCATACAGCAACAAGAAGCAGCCTTGTCCCAATTAATTGCCCTTGCATATTGGCACAAAATTCAGCAGCAAACTGAACATGAATTGTCCAAGCCCCAATCTTTTAATCCAACTCCCCTAAGTGGTTCTATGTGTGAGAAACCATTCTTTGGAGATGAAGGCATCACATCATCTTCAGGTTGGTAGCTCATACTTGGAGCATCTGATGACACAGAATTCTCAATATCAAAGGCTAATCGGCAATCTTATACATCGCCATGTATAACCCAACCTAATATGTCCTTTCTGTCTTTGGAACCAAGCAACTTAGTTTACCATGGAAGGAATCCAGAAGGTAAATTTAGTATTTTCATGCTTAAGCCGAATGATCAGTCAGTTTGTGGAAACACCCAACATAGCTCATTGGGAGGTGGTGCATTGTGTACTAAAATATCTTTGGGGTGCCTAGGGAGGAGTCTGATGAATCCCTGTAATGGTACACCAATATTGTTGGATACTCTGATGCAGATTTGAGATGATGATCAGAGATCTACTACAAGCTACTGCATGTGCTTGTCAGAAGTAACATTTTTAAGGGTGCCCAGTCACAATAGCTGATTATGATAAGTTCCTCTGTGACTGAACTAGGTTCAAGCATTTCTATGGAATCCATGTCCTGATCCTTGGACTGAGGATCCTTAGTTAGTTAGTCCACAGGTTTCAGAAAGAGCCGCCGCTCCTAATAAGTGTACAACTGAGAAACATCAGTATCAAATCTCCTCCATAAGATTGCAACCCCAAAAAAGCATCAAATCTTGGACAAGTCCTTGTAAAAGTATAAGCCTTCTGTCTTTTCCATTAGGTATTACAAATCCCAGTTTGCAACTTGACCAAAGAAAATTCATCTGAATCTGTTCAAATAAAGTCTACATGTTAGCAACATAATGAGAGGACCATTGTTTTGTCATGAGGTCTAGGTAACTTAAGTGTTGGATGGGACCTTGACACGGGGTGACACAAAGCCTACCAAGACACTAGGATGCCTAGGCATCACTTGAAAATTACGCTGCTAAGGAGCTTCAGTTAATATTAGCTCATCTCCCTTGGACTATTTTTACATCTCCTAGCTATCAATTTCTTTTCCATGCTTTAAGCGACTAGTTCCACCTTGATTTTCACTGGCAATATTAGGATCCGGCAAGACAATCAACTCTACACTGAACTGGAGGCAGCTTGTACACTAAGAATCTAGCACTACAGTCAGCTTCCTTATGCTTTTGTTTTACATCTTTCCTTCTGCAACTTGTTAACACTATTCTTGATTCCCACCCCCCCCCCCCAAAAAAAAAAAAAAAAAAAAAAAAGGGATGAATATCTGTTCCCAATATTAAATTGTCCTTTCAGTTTGTAGAACATGGCAGACAGGTCCCTTTTAATAGATATGCAATTAAAAAGAGGTGCATAAATCCAAATTAAATCATGATCTTTGAGATTCTTGATTTACATTAAATGCAATAAGATCATCAGCAAAGGCACCAGACACCATTCGGATCCCTCAAAACCTACAAAGGAAAGAAGTATTTACATAATTCCAATCCCAATATTATATTATAACGTGCTGATCTACACGAAAAGTTAAATGAATTGCTTGAAACAAAACAAGGAAAGAGAAATTCCCCCCCCCCAACCCCACACACACAAAAAAAAAAAAAAAAAGAGATAACAATATATGAAATTCGAGGAAAATTTATCAATTAGACAATTACTGACCTTATATCCAGCTATATCTTGAGTTACACCTGGCAAAGGTCCAACTATGGCTCGCTTCATCTTTTCCTGCACTATGAAGAATATCAAAGGAATCATGCTCAATATCCAGCTATATATACTTGTTTATAGAACCAAGAAACGAAATAATGATGACAAATTTGTTTTTTTCAACTAATAATACAAGTCAAGAGTTCATTAACTAATGATTTAAGACCCATTACCAGGAAAGCGAGAAGATGCAATTTGATGGATGGAATTGATAAGAGACGATTTGCCAACATTAGGCACACCAACCACCATAACAAGAAGAGTAGGCTCCTTGGAAATCCGTTCCTTCAACTTCAGCTCCACAAGGTCAAGAAGCTTTGGAGCAGAAAATCAGAATATTATGAAAGATGCATGAAACTTAGATGCCCAAAAATGAAATCATAAGCATTTTAACAAACCCAAGAGAGAAAAAATCTATAGCATATAAAAATGACAGTAGTGGAATTGGTCTTAGACATAAATAACCAGCAGAAACAAAAATTACAGAAGGTTCATGTGTCAGAGTTCATTTAATTGGATACTTTGGGAAGTGATCTATCATTTTGCTGTCTTACGCTGTATTTTTACTTTTAGCTCCCTAGGGAGGTGTGTGTAATTTCTCATCTCATGCTAGCTAAGCAATATAAAAGGGGGAGAGTCAAAACTCTCTCACATATGATTCCAGTGTTCTTCCTCTCCTCTCCTCCTCCTTCAACCTTCTACTCTCATATCATTGCTTTCTTACAACCTTTAATTCAAACAATTTAGTTAATTGATGTTGCTCAAAGTATAAAGAAGAAGAAAATAGCAAGTGCCACACCCACCTGAGATGCACATTCATAACTAAGACTTGTTGAGCCTAGAAGTTTCCAATTATATTATTTGTTTAGGATATCAGAACCACTGTGTTATTTGCATTTGGGTGTACTAACAAGTGTTTTAATGTGCAAGGAGATTCATGATACACAAGCTAATAAGAGGCAATAGTCAAAGGAAGAACAAGGCAATAAGGCATGTTGATTGAATGAAGAACTAACTAATCTTCTGTGACTTGAAAGATCAAGGAGCTAAAGGCAACATCAAGTTGAAGGCATCTTTCAAGGAACAGTATCCCAATTCACCTTTCTGACTGTTCATAATTCATCTAGATTTCAGGAAGTAGAGTTTGTGACATCACTTGACTTTTTTTGAAGAGAAAAAACCATGTCTCAAAGACTTACTTCCCATGTTCATGCAAGGACAACATACTGTTTTGATCAGAAACCGGACCTGCATCATGCCAAGCTTATCCCATAATTCTATAAAGCTCAAGATTTTGGTGTAGCTTGAAGTATGAAGAAGAAAAGAAGGACTAGCCACCTCATTGAGCCCATGGGAGTGCAATAGAGGCCATGTGTGGTATGCTTAAGGATCTTGGTGCCATTATGTGGATGGTAAAGGAGCATCTTCTACAAGAGCTGGAGATGTCAAGACTGCCTAATTTAGTATTTTCTTTAGTTACTACTATGTGTTACTTGTATATGAATATGTTAGATTTTATTTTTTTTCCTATTTTCCTTGTCCAAGCAGTTGTTCTGAAATATTATAGTTTCTATTTTGTAATCCAACTTTAGTTTGTTAACTCTCCAGTAGCCATAGAGAGTTACAATTGTTTCTTATAAAGTTTTAACTTTACTAGTACAATAGAAATACAACACCCCCCCCCCCCCCCAAAAAAAAGGGAACAAAAGAGGCCAATAAAGTGGTACAATTTGAGCCAATAAGAAAAGAAGTGTTTGATGCCATGTTGCTATGTGAGACAGAGGAGACACCTTATGTCTGTAAGAGACAAACCAAGGGTATATGTGAGACAATGCAGGGACTTGCTCATACTCTCCTCACCATTATCTTCTACTTCTCTTTGTTTATAGTTTTATTATTTCTGCAATAACCCAGTGACTGAGAAGAGTTGGAACTGTTCTACATCATTTTGCTGTTGGATGACCCTTTGAAGACTGTCTGCGTGTCTGTCTGAAGGTTACCGGAGTTATACTTTGAAGACTCGATTTTATACCCTTCAGCTCTTTGTAACAGATACTTCTCAGCAGCAGACTTCAAGCAACTGGAACTTCAAATCGGACCTTTGGTTACAGGTTTGCAATCTTATTTTGACACTGTAATACCCTTTCATGACCTCTCCTTCGACAGCAATATGAGCATCATCTGTTAACTGATTTGTCTATAGTTACAAGTTGCTAAATTTGGATCCAACTTTCCTGATTCAAACCCTGTCATAGCTCAGCATCCAGCCATCCTCAATAGGGATGGCCATCCTCAATAGGGATAACCATCAGAGTGTCCAAGTTGCTAACTCTGGTAACAGAAATTAGTATTGTTTGTGTCGCCTCTGGTTAGGCCTCAAACCCACAGTCCTGCTATAAGTTGTCAAGGGTCCTAAGAGTTGAAACACCTTACTATTTGGGTGATCTTATTTCAGTTGATGACTACATGTTCTAACCATCTGGTATTATTTTGAATGATCCTACAATGAGATTGGTTCTTAGTTAATTAGTGAATTCCAACTTGAGGTCTAAAATCCAAATAAAATTGCTTCTGTTAGGACTTAGGTGTTCAAACCAGGAAGCATCAGGGGACAATTTCACCAATACACATTCAACTTAAGAAGAACAAAATGCAAAATATCATGTGACTTAAAATGAAAATCCTAATAGCCATCACGCCTGAAAAGGTTTTCACTTAGAAACCAGACTGATGAGGCCAAATATTGATCACATGGTTGTTAAGGCTGCACCTAAGTGGTGTGTTGGGACCTTGTGACAGCATGACTTCGATTAAATCATTCTTTTTTAATACTTTACAAGCAAATGTCGATTCGTAATTATTGTTTCTCATCAATATGCTAATTTTAGATTCAGACTAATTAAAGAAAATTGAAATGCACTGTAGTATAAGAAAATCACAGAAAGCATCAACTGACCTTTCTAACAGAACCTTTGTTGTGTGCGTTTATCAAAAGACAATCTTGCTTATGCGAATCAAAATATTGAATCCATTTCTGCAGATATCACCTTGTCAGATGTCATGCTCATTGTCAAAGCCACATAAAAACAACATACCGACAGAATCCAAACAATCAACAGTCCATTGAGTTGGGTAATAGAATTCCAGACTCAACTTAACAGATTTGATACCAACAACTTGGGGGATGGCTACAAAAAAACCCTGTTCTACAATTGCAATCCATGAATTTGACAAAACACATTTTTCAAAGTCCTTGACCCAGAAAAGTTGGCAAAAAGATTCAAGAATTAGTAACCAAAACACATGGATTAGTTGGGGTGGGTGGGTGGAAGGTTTTGAAGTAAAATAGAGAAAGTGTACTACTCATATCACTTTGTTCCGTACTAAAAAAAAGATTATTGATTAAGATACGCTACTGTCTGATAATCCATAGAAAACAAAGTAACTCTAAAATTTATTAGTAGGAAGTATTGTTTCATATGCATTATGAAATGGAAATTTTGGAAGGGATAATGATAAAGATTCAGGAGGAAAATACAAATAGCAGAACCACATACATGCATTATATTGGGATTGGCCAAATCCTTCTTATTCAAAGCAATGATACGCCTTTTGGAGGAAAGTACAGGTTGCAGGTCCTCATGAGCAGAAGACAATGGAATCTGTTCCAAAACATACAAGAGAAAGAAAACATCAGAACAATCATACAACTATGAGAGACAGAGAAGGAGAAACAGAAGCTAACTAACACGAGAATCTCTGACTTCGATGACGAAGTCTGCAAACTTGAGACGGTCTCGAATAGCACGAGTGGCGGCAGCCATATGACCAGGAAACCAGTTGATAACGCCACCACCCATGTTGAATCCCATCTCCCCCAAACCCTTCTTCACCATCTTCCCTAACCCTCCACTCATCTCTCTCTCTCTGTCTTCTTCTCCTTCTTCGCCCTTGTTCTCTGCTTTTCTCTCAGAAGATACTAGAGTGATTCAATCTAGCGTTCATACGTCAAATTGGGTCTGAAAAACACGTCGCAGCGGACCGGGTTGAACCGGGACTGTCATTGCCCTCTTTGTGAGCCATTCTCTCCCCCCTTCGAACTCCTTCAATCTCCTACATTTGCAGCGATTTGCAGAGGTATGGAGTTGAAGAAGGCAAGTAGAATTTTTCAGTGACAGATATAGAGAGGATAGAAGAATGCTTCAAGTCCAACTATGAGCAGATTAAGGTCTATAACCAAACACCCAACGGTTTTCCTGGTTGAATCATGCAGTGGTCTCGGAGAGATCAGGCAGATCCACACCCAACTGCTGATTAACGGTCTTCTTAACGACTCTTTCATCTTGTCTCAGTTTCTTGCTTCAATAGCTCTACACCACCCAAACAATGTGGATTATTCCCAACGGCTTCTTGACCAGTTCCATAATCCTACTGTCTTCGCCTTCAACTCCATGATCAGAGCCCATTCCAAAGGCCCCATTCCTGAGCGGGGCTTTCAGTTTTTCCATCGAATGCTGAGTTCGAATCTTTCTCCTGATAACTATACCTTCACTTTCCTCGTTCGCACTTGTGCACGCGTCTCCTTACCCAAGACTAGCCTTGCTGTTCATGCCTCTGTGATAAAGTACGGTTTTGAATTAGACCCACATGTTCAGAGTGCGTTGATCAATTCATATGCCGAGTCGGGTTTTCTTGATTCTTCTCGGAGACTATTTTCAGAAGTTTTTGAGCCGGATTTGGTAACACGAACAGCCATGCTTAGTGCTTGTGCAAAGTCTGGTGAGCTTGATTTTGCACAGAAACTGTTCGATGAAATACCTTATAGGGATGCCATTGCTTGGAGTGCAATGATTGCAGGATACGCACAGTGTGGCCGCTCAAGGGAGGCGTTGCACCTATTCCAGTTAATGCAAAAGCAGGGTTTGCAAGTTAATGAGGCTACCCTGGTCTCTGTCCTATCAGCATGTTCCCACTTAGGTGCATTGGATCAAGGAAGATGGGCGCATGCATATATAGGGAGGAATACACTTCACCTGACTGTGACACTAGGGACTGCACTGATAGACATGTACTCAAAATGTGGTAACATGGGCAGAGCCATGGACGTCTTTTGGGAGATGAGAGAGAAGAATGTCTACACATGGAGTGCCACCCTTGGTGGGTTGGCAATGAATGGTGCTGGGGAGGAGTGTCTCAAGCTTTTTGACCTCATGAAACAAGAAGGTGTTATGCCTAATCAAGTGACCTTTGTTGCAGTTTTACGGGGTTGTAGTGTTGCTGGATTGGTTGAGGAGGGCCGCAAGCATTTTGATTCAATGACTCAAGTGTATGGACTTGAGCCTGAACTCGAGCATTACGGGTGCATGGCTGACTTATATGGACGAGCTGGCCTCTTGGATGATGCTTTTAATTTTATTAGTAACATGCCAATGACACCTCATGCAGGTGCTTGGGGAGCTTTACTTAATGCTTGTAGAATGCATAGAAACATGGAACTAGGGGAGCTTGCTTTAAGCAAAATTCTAGGGCTAGAAGATAAAAATCATGGTGCCTATGTGCTCCTGTCAAACATGTATGCAGATTCTAAAGATTGGGACAGTGTTAGTAATGTGAGGCAGATGATGAAAGTTAAAGGGGTGAGTAAGATCCCTGGTTGTAGTGTTATGGAGGTTGGTGGTGAGGTTCATGAATTCTTTGTGGGGGACAAATCACACCCCAGATATGGTGAGATCGAGGTGATGTTGGGAGAGATCTCAAGAAGGTTAAAACTGGCAGGTTATGTAGCTAATACTAACCCTGTGCTTTTTGATATAGAGGAAGAGGACAAAGAGGATGCTCTCTGTAGACATAGTGAGAAGGTAGCCATTGCTTTTGGTTTGATTAGTCTTGGTGAAGGAGTTCCCATAAGGATTGTGAAAAACTTGAGGGTTTGTGGGGATTGTCATGATGCTACAAAGATCATATCTAGAGTTTTCAGTAGAGAGATTATTGTGAGGGACAGGAATCGGTTCCATCACTTTAAAGAGGGAGAGTGTTCTTGTAAAGGTTATTGGTGAGAAGTTGTAGTAGTCAGTCTGCTTAATTTGTTGAAAGATGATTTCAAGCTTAAATAACTGAAAGCTGTACATACACTTCCCATAAGTGATTGAATAACTGTCAATTGTCAACAATGTTTTTTGTCTATTTATCTAATGGTGAAGCGAACAGAAGGGTGCTGGAGAGGATTTTAATTCTGGAGCGACTTGCTGAGATAAAGGAAGAAGGATCTCGGTTAGGAGGCATTGTCACCTCTGTGATCACGTTGGAGGACTCTTGAGAAAGCTAGATCTGGAGTGCTTATGTAAATTGGGGTATAGGATATCACAGAAAGCTTGTATAATTGGCCTGAGTATGGGCACATTCGAGATGGCACTGTATAGGTTTGCCATCAGCAGTAATACTGTAATCATTGGTAGAAAACTGTGTGAAACACATCCAGAAAGTATTGATTGAGGGGTTGTATGGTAATATTCTTGTTTCTTGCAAAAAAAATTTTGGGGGGGGGGAACAAACCAGGGCATTGAAACACCTTGAAGCCCTGTTTGTCCAAACATATTATTTTGTTTTTTTTTGGGGGGTTTTTTTTTTGTGGGGTTTTGCTTTTTCCCCATTTTGTTCTGCATAGTCTTGCTAAGGTTATTGCCGGTTCTGGACACTTGCATTGCTGCCTACCCGTCTGCCAGTCCTGAGCTTGGCATGCCTCATAAAGAATTGTAGGAGTCTGCAAAGAGAAGGAATTTCAAATTGGAGAAGTTGGGTTTTTCTATCAAGCTTCAAGAATTCAACTGGTTACAACAGTGCCCGGCAAAGAAACCAGTGGAAGTAAAATATCTTTGCATCATCTATCCTCATAAGTCTCACCTTCTTCATCTCTCTTGTTTCCCATACCATTTCTTACATTTATTCCAGTAAGTACAATTGCCCGTAGAACCTTTTGTTCCTCTGACACATGAGGAAGAGGTTGAGGTATGTCGTGCTTTATTGGATTCTAATAGGTAAAACAAAGTGTCAGTTGCTGTATATTTCATCCCATTTGATGGCATATTTAAGGATTTGGTCTTTAACCGCACAGGTGGAAGGTCTTGGTTGCTCATAAAAATTCTAATATCAAAATTACAGTAGAAATCTTGCAGTGCTTGAATCCGGATGCTTGGCTGAATGATGAAGTGGTTTTTTTGTTTTATGTACTCAGTCTTAAAGAGTTGCGTGTTCAAGCATGCAGACGTGTGGTTGAGTTTAGTATATGTCAAATAAGCACAAATTTGAGATGGTTAAAAATTCAGATTTTTTTTTTCCATTTGCTATGCATGTTATTGATTCTTTGCTAGGTCCTAGACGTATCTACCTTGAACTACTGAAAGAGTGGGAACTATGAGAACCAACGAAATTTTTGAAGTGCCATATTCTGCTATAAGAAGGTTTGTCAATATTTCCCTCAATCAAAATCTAGAAATGGCTCCATTTTGAAGTCTTAAGTTCCCCCAGCTGCATCCCTTGCAAGATCTGGAGCATGAAGCAGTCACTGCTTCCCTAGCAAAGCAACAGCAAAATTGTTTCTTCAGCAGTGAAAGTGATTCCCCAGAGCCCGTAACTGTAAAATAGAAAGTTCAGTCTCTGCGACCATTTTTTGATGAGTGGCCAAAGACCAGAGTTTTGTGGTCTGATTTTGAAGATGAAAGGTCAAACAGGACCGCGTTCTCCATTACTCAACTCTCAATATCCATTTCAGTGGCATCCTCAGACTTCTCAGCAGCAAGTTATCTCTGAATGGTGAGTCCCCTTCAAACTAGATCTTTTGGTTTTTCTGTTGTTTGCTGGCTGCTTTACTTGTTGATTGAACTACTGGTTTTTGGTGAATGAAATCGGATAAAAAAAAATTTCTGCTTGTTGTTCAGGTATACAAAGAATATAATGTAGTGGCACACAACTTTTGAGAAGAGCTGAAAGGGTTGGTTTTAAGGCAACTGCCCCCATTTTTTATGCTCCCAAGAGAAGGTCTGAGAGAAGCTAATATAAGAACTTGAAAATCAGGTTGAACAGTTGTAACATTGTATTAGCCTTTGAATGTAAATTGTTATTACACACAGTTGTATAGGAATGGCATGTAACATTGTAAGAGAGAGTACTCAATGTGCTTTGGAATGGGACTGTAAATTTCTGATGTAAATGATCTGTTGGACAATGAATTGAATTGAATTGAAGATGTTTAATTAATTTGTGCCCCTATGTATTAAGGATTGGTTGATGTCTTTTACATATGCAATGCACAAATTTTTGATTGTGGCTCTTGGATCATTCTTATTTACTGAAAAAAAGATCTTGGATCATTCCTTTCTCTCTCATGCATAGGTTCTTTAAATTTGGAAGAATATCATGTGTATGTATTTATAGGAACTTATTTGAAACCCAAGTTATGTATTTAAAAAAAAGGGAATTTCCCGGGTTGGCTAAGTCACTTTAGCAGAGATTTTGCAAGGCCCCCGGTTCAAGAAATGATAAAAAGGACAATACACTGTCTAAAATTTGTGACAAAACCTTGGGTTGATTTTATTTAATTTATTTTATATACTAAAATAAATACCGTAAAAAATAAAATATAGTCTCGTCCCTTTGCGGGGGATCGATCCCAGGCGGGTGAGCCCATTTGGAGATCAACCTTCGGCGTGAGAAATGGCGCTCTCCCTTCGTGGCTGTCCACTCTTCGTGTGAGTTATTGATCATGAATATCCCTTTTTTTTCGTTTTTCTTTGTTTGTGGTTTTTTTTTTTTTTTTGTTTTTTTTCTTTTTGATGGTTGGGGTTCGTGTGGTTTTTTTTTTTTTTTTTTTGTTTCTTGGGCTGTTTGTTTTTTGGTTGTGGTTATCGTTGTTTTTTGCGTGTTGTGGTATGGTCGTATCTTTCATCTTGTCATTTTGCTTTGTTTGTCTCATGACTTCCATTTTGTGTTTTTTGGTTTGGGGTTGTGATTTGATGTGTTCTCCGTGTCCCTTCCGCGCGTGGTTGTTTGTTGTGGGTTTCTCTCTGTTGGGGCCGGGGCACTTAATACGGGGTTTGTCACAATTTAATTTTAGTTCTACTTGTCCTTATTTAATCATTTATTAAAACTCGGGGGCCTTGCAAGAAAACTTCTGTACTTGGACCCCTCGGGGGTCCTGTTCCAATAATGTGTTAGACTAACATCGTAGAAGGGCTCAGATGGTCTAGCAAACAACATTTTTATGTTATATAATGTTAATTATATTTTAAATCATTTTATAAAACAAAAAAAATTATATTTCAATGAATTTTTATTAAAAAATTTATATTTCAATACATAGTGACGCACTGAGTGAAAGTTGCATTATTAGACCGTCTAATCCTATTGATGGAATTAGGGCTTTCAAACAGTTGTTTTAAATAATTGAAGTCCAAATTCACGTTAACCAGACAGTTTTTCAGATAGATTCAAATGCCAAACTCAGTGTAATAAACTATTAGTTTCTCGAATAGATTTAGTTTTCACAATTAAACTAACCAAATAGTTTTCTATTGTGAATCTAATTTCATTCCAAAGAATTAGATTTCTATTGCAAATTGAAACTCATTCTGCAAAATCTAGCAACTAAATGGAAGTTACATGACGTCGCCCTATGAGTTGGCAAAGACCAACATCCCATTGGACCCAGGGCGAAACCCTGCTTATGTATGGTTATCAATTTCAAAAAATCAAATAAAAATAAATTTCAATATTACCACCAAATTTACCTTCTAATATTAAGTCTAAAAACACTATCGATGAACCACATCTCTTAAACTTTGTGAGGATTCATGACGAATCGATGAAGAAGAAGTCGCACACGATGAGGTGGCGCTGAAATTTCCCCACCCCCACCAAAAAAAACCAAAAAGTCTTAAAATTCAAACTTCTTTCTCCCTGCGCTTCATTTTCAAAAAAATTCTAGACGCGCGATCTAGACTTCTAATTATTATTATTTTTTAATTTTTTTTGGGTTTAAGACTTCAAATTCAAAGAGCAAAAAGTACACGAGAAGTTACCCACAAGAGCGATTTTGGAAATTCAAAAATTTTCAGTCTTCTCCCGCAAACCTTCTCAAGGAAGCCACCCACCACTCACATTTTTTCTTTATAAGAGCGCTCTCCCATTCTTCCGCAAGTCTCAGATTATCTACCTCGAGAAGGGTTTCAGCCTTAGAACAATTCTCTGTCTTTGATTATTTAATTCCTAGTTCTTCCTGTAATTCCATGGAGTCTTCTCGATTATCTTCTGGTGAGATCCATGTCATCCTCGGCCCAATGTTTGCAGGGAAAACCACGGCTCTCCTCCGTGGTATCCAGACAGCAAGCAGTAATGGAAGGTTTGATTCTGCTAATTCACTTCTTCTGGTAGAATTTATTGATTCTTCAATTTCAGTGTTTGATAGTTATGTTGGGTTGTAGGAACGTAGCAGTGGTAAAATCGAACAAAGATACAAGATATGGATTGGATTCTGCTGTGACCCATGACGGGGTTAAGCTCCCATGTTTTGCATTGAGTGATCTATCATCATTGTCAGAAAAAATTGGGGTTCAAGCTTATGAAAAGGTAAATCTTGAAGTTTGAACGTTTTCTGATCTGAATCTACTGATTTTATTTCATCCATTGTTCTTCTCTGTTTGATTTCCTCTGCTATTACTCTGTTCTGGGTCATGATCCGACCACAACCCACAACCCACATTGGTGGCATAGGATTTACTTTTGGGGTATAGACATGGATCTCTTAATTTTTCATTGTAGTAATTATAAATTGAATGCATATGGTTGTAGCTGGACGTTATAGGGATCGACGAAGCTCAATTTTTTGAAGATCTTTATGATTTCTGTTGTAAGGCAGCTGATGATGATGGCAAGACAGTCATTCTTGCTGGCCTTGATGGTGATTACTTGAGGTACTAAATTTTCTCCCCTCCCATGGAATGCGATTACTTATTTTGTTGTAATTGTTTTGATCTCAATTAGATTAATTCTCCATGCAGGAGAAGCCTTGGTTCTGTTCTTGATGTTGTACCTTTGGCTGATTCTGTAACCAAATTAACTGCTCGATGTGAGATCTGTGGTAAGCGAGCTTTCTTTACCTTAAGGAAGACAAAGGAGACACAAGCAGAACTGATTGGTGGGTCTGATATGTATATGCCGGTTTGTCGACAACATTATACCAAGGGTCAAATTAATGAAGTTGGAAGGGTTATCATGAAGCCACAAAGGATTCAGTAAATAGGGTTCATCTTGAATCATCTCTGTCATTAATTTTGTTTGGTTCTGTCTATTTTGCATGGTCAGTCTAATATGTATAGAAACTACTTCTCAGTCTTCTGTAGATCTCTTTAGTCACATGAAAAGTGAAGGTATTCTGCTTCTCTTGCTGTTGTTCCCTTCGTCCATTTTAGTGTACGAGGGAAAATTGCTTCATCTATGAAATCATTTTTCCAGGGTTGTCTTGATCTCAGAGCAGTACTACAAAGAACAATAAAAGATCTGACAAATAAAAAGAAAAAGTATATAGTTTTTTTCCAAGATCCCCACTTAAGTTGGGCCATAAATCTCGATTATTTGCCCTTTTTACAGTTACTTTTTTGTTAACTTCAAAATTGGAAATGATCATTCTGTCCATTGGCTTTCTGTTGAAAATCAACAACATGAACAGAGGCCAATTACATCTTGGGGCCTCTCAACCCCATCAGGTGGTGGTAGGATTTGGAAATCTGTCGGAGATATTTATCTGGGAAAATAATCTTGAAGCAATAAGGTGGAGTGGTGATGTTAAGCTCCCATAGAGATGGCAAAAAAAGACCAAATCCATGAGCAGAGAGGCTGCCATGAGACCCGCTGGAGTGGTGTAGCCATCATCAGTGAGCATGTCAAACGTCATGTCAGAACCTCGCCTGTGTGCTGATGAACTCAGCCAACGCGGCCTTCAAAGTGTCCGGCTGTACTGCTTCGGTTTTACTATACCCACTGCAACGAGAAACAGTATTTGCAGCAAATACTGAAAAGATCAGCTACTATAAGTAGCTTTTACTTATGGAAGATTAAAGACCTTTTCAAGAAACGATCCAGTTAACAAAACCAGTCTATAAATAAATGTCTTTAGTAGATTGTTTTCATCGATCCAAAGAAAAAGTCAATCAAAACCCAAGCAATTAAAGACATTAACTACAGTTTTCAAGTAGAACCCAAGTCTCAAACATGTAGATGGCCGAGATAAGATTAAAACTAATTCTCAAATGAATGGCATCTTCTTTCCCTACTCAAAGAGTATCAAACGACTCTGCTAGCTAGCTGCACAGGAACTCACGAATTGGAGATTGAGCCCCAAGTGAAACCAGGCAGTTTCATTGTAAATTTGAAAATTTTGGAAACTCCCTGGGTTCACTCTGGGACTCATTCCCTGCCTTCCAAGCTCAACAAAGCCGGTTGAAAGGGACAGCAAGGTTCATTGAGCCCCCATCGAATGCTCCACCGGCCAGAATGTTAGCTGCCACTATGAAACCCATGGCCAAAGGTACTATGGTTCCCAAGCTTCTTTTCTTTGGGTTCACTGCCATTGCATAAACTCTGTACACCAGCTTTTCTGATCGCCAGAGCAGGAGGAGTAGAAGGGAGTGACAGTGAGAGGGACATGAAAGAGGGAGGGCATTTTAGTAATTTTCAACCAAAGGGTATTTTGGTATTGTCCATCAAACAAGCCCTTGAGGGGCACAAAATGGTCATTTCAACATCAAAGTGAACAAAAATGTAACAATAGATAACTTACAATTTCTGAAAAGGCCCAGTGTGGGTAGCATGTAATTTTTGCCACTTAAGTGGACTAGTTAAAGAATTTTGGCCAACTTAATTGGACACCATGAGAAAAACTCTGAAGTATATTTTGAGCAATACCTAAATACGTATCAAAAGAGAGATGGGAAACAAGCATTCAGATATAAGGTCAACAATCATCAGATTCATAAGCGCAAATTGAGGGCTTCAAGAATAAAAATATTTGGGGTCATTTCCTGAATCTGTGATTCTGATAAGAAAACCAAAAGGTCCAAAACATTGAGAGAGCATGCCAAATACATTCCCTGTTACACCTGAAACATCAAAGAACCTAATTCATAGAAACCCATCTGTGTTTTCACCTCCTTTTTTCTTTGTTGAAACGAAATATTTGTTCGCCAGAAACACCCAAAACATTGTTCATATTACAACATGGAACACCATTATTTAAAAAAAAACACAATCACAATAGAAAAGGAACTTACAACCCAAATCTGTGTCTTCCAACCAACGTATGAGCAGTCTTATTTGCTGATCCAGGAATATAACCAACATAAAATTTGACGCTTCAAAGGGCATCTTCTAACATTCACCGTCTTCCGTCCATCAGGGTAGTTGTGTTGCATCAATTCCTACCTGAATATGCTGCAGTGTTGCAACCCTCTGATCCTCTGTAAATAGCCAATAGCCCCCTAATTTGAAGCCCAAACCCTCAATCACAGTAGAGGCTCCTGCCGGGGTGAATCATCCTGTAGAATAAAAATATATATATTGCTTAGCATTCAAAGAATCCACCCAATTGTCCCCTTGCTTTAGGGAGACAGCAAGCCCCATCCATATCATTTGATGACCTTGTGGTGGAGTTGGCCATGAAGCAAGGGTACTAGTCAAGCTCCTCTGAGTTATTTAGTGAATCGCCACATTCTAATGACCTTGCCACCGTGTGTAGTCACAACCTTGTTCATTCCCACTGCCAAACATGAAATGGAAGGTCGCATGTGCTTTGAGATACTGTCAATGAGGGTATCTTCTGGAAGCCTTATGGCTTTCGTTCTTTCAATGACACCATAGCTGTTTTCAGCAGAAGTTGCTTTGTTGCCTTTATGTAGTACATAGCTGGCAAGAGTTTCACCAGTATTTTGGTCTAGAATACGTACCATGCCATCAATTCCACCAACAACTAACATTGATGTATCATTTGTCTGATGTTGCAACGAATACACCACATTTGGACTAACTCGTTTTTCCCAAACTGGTTTCATTGTTCTGAGAAAGAGAAGAAAATGAAAAAATAATATTTAAGTAAAATTAGACTAGCTGCTTTTACTGCTTCCTACCGATCATGTAGGCAAAGAAATGTCACAGAAAAAAATGTGTCATAAGCAACAAATAAACGAGTTACTTCACATTGTCCTGCTTTTTGTTTATAATAGTAGGCTATTTATTGACTCTGAGTTTAGCATACACAGAACTGTTTCAGAAGAATACACAATATACATCTGCATGACAGAAGCATCGTCAAATAACAATGATCTTAAGATGTTAATGATTCGGAAATATCATAACAAAACATTTATTTTGCAAGGCTGAGCATCACAAACAGCGTAACAAACACCTGGCAGCTTATATGTGCCAGTTTGGCACATAGATTGGGCTTCACCACCTTGTTGATGTGTCAAATTAAGGTGGAGCAAACTCTGTCATGCATCATGATAAACTCAAGGAGTAAAAATTATCTAGTACATACTTGGCACCCCCCCCCCCAAAAAAAAAAAAAAAGAAAAGAAAAAAAGCAGAGCATTTTAAAGTTCTTTGCCAGAAAATTGAAATTATCTAGTACATATTTGGCACTCCCAAAAAAAGATCAGCATTTTTGTGCAGATAACCTAAACAGCAACATTTCCATACCTAAGGTCCCAACAATGAGAATATCCAGCAGATGATCCTGAAAACACTAAATGCGAGCGAGGGTTGAAACAAAGGCTCCAAATGCTGCCTACAGAAGGAAAGTACAGAGATTTTAACCAAGCAATTCAGAGAAATTAGTGTAGATTTTTTATAATTCTAGATCAGATAAAAAAAAGTCTATTCAGGTATTACAAATACCATAAACAATTACCAAGATTCTAGCTTTCCACTACTATCATAAACACCAATCATTGGTGGAACAATGAGTGACTGGAATCATAGCTTGTGCAACAATCAGATCAATATCAGCAAAGGAAAAAAATAGACACAGCAACAAATAACAAGTTATCGTACTAGAACTTTCCAGCAAGAACAAATAAAAGTGTGGAATTACGACACGCTATTTGTTTTGAACAAGGCATAGCAAGGCAAGGCTCACTGGCCCTTTTATACAATTAAAGCTATACATATAAGGCAATTCTCGGGCTTTTGGAAATCATTGGTTGATGTCATTGTACAAGGAAAAAAAAAACTAAACTGAGATGGTTTACAATTTTGCAGCAGCATAACACACAGCTTGTACCCATGAACTCAGTAGTTAAAGCCTAAATTTCAATCACAGTTCTTTGGTTAGGACAAGTGGACAACTTGAATCACGGTGGAAATGTCCCTGTAATCCCTCTCGGTTAAATTCTATTCCCCTGGTAAAGTTACAAGGTGATTTACCTTATTGAATTCAAGAAGCAGTTTGTGGTTAAAAAAGCGGGGAAAAGGAGTTGACCATGTCTGCAATATCTTGTTGACAAATTGCAATTCTCTTAACTGGTCAAAACTTCTATGAGAGTAATAATATCGATATGTTTCATGCTAGCAGGTTATGAGACAAACCATGTGCAAATGTATGTCATTTGAAAATTGTACAGAGCATTTGAAGAATTATGCTTCTCAAGGATTGTTTCTTCTTTTTATATTTGAATATGGAATATTTTGGTCATCAGTTGCCTTTTTTCAGGCATGCTAGCAGCTTGGTTGCACAGAATAACTTTTGAGAGAGAGATTGATTTGCCAGCAATGGGAGCTGAACATCCTATTGCTTTATTAACTCAACTGCTGTACCTTCCAGGCACAGCATTGGAAAAGAAGAATTAGATATGCATTATACAATTTGCAGTTACCAGAAACAGCCTACTTGTGAAAGCAAGGTAAGGCTGCATACATTACGACCCTCCCCAGACCCTGCAGTGGCAAGTGCCCCATGCACTGGGTAGCCCCTTTTTGCCACATTTGCAGTTAACCAATGAAACTGTGGAGGAAATCATGGGGAAATGAGTTGCAAAATCAGCATTGATGTTTTTTATCTTTTTCCAGCAACATTGTAGGCTGAAAACCATATCAAAACAATTATTATCAATGAGGATAAGAAAGAAAAAGTTTGTAGCTAATTTTGAAAATTCAACCGAAGAGACATTCAATTGTTAGATATGAAAATCTTGAAAGCTCCACTGGCTTCGCCAGCCTGACTGCCAGGCCTCTTCACTCATATTAGCAGCCTACATAAGCGATATATAGAGAGTGGACATAAGTGATATAGAGAGAGTGGGCCTTAGTGCAAGAGTAAAGGTTGCTCAAGTGTGACCAAGTGGTCACTGGTTCAAGTCTAAGAACAGCCTATCTACATAAGCAAGGGTAAGGTTGCATACATTATGACCCTCTCCAGACTCCAGTGGCAGGAGCCTCGTGCACTGAGATGGCTAATCTACACAAATGAAATAAAGTGGAAACCGCAACAAGGCTACTATGACAAGTAAGATTTATTCTCAAACGCATTTTACATGTTCCAAGTGGCGATTGGGTGGCGAGATTACTGGTTGCAATCAAATCGGACTGAAATTGAATTGATGCGATTCCCGATTTAAAAAGGCACTTCACTTCTAGGGTTCAGGGTAATTCCAGCTAATGTTGGCAGATTCTGACTGGAACAAATTGAAATCCATGGAGGTGGATTACTTTGACTGATTCTGCTTACGTGAACCATAGCAGGGAGGGATTACTATAGTGTCCATAATGTAACCTATAATTTATACATATTCTGGCACTGGCTTGGATGTTGGTAATTCCAAATAGTCCCTTTACTCTCATCCGTCATTTGATCCTTTATCTCAAATTTCATATCCATCTTCACAACCAAGCTGGGACGAGTTTGTAAGATTACAACTTGCCATTACTTAGCACGTCAGCCTCATGAAAGATCTTGAAGATCTTATTTGGGAAGTATGTAGACAGGAAGAAAGGAAACAGCCATGACACATAGGTTGTCTTTGAGCACTCAATTGTATATTCATGCTTTTATTTTTCATTGAAATCTGTAACTTTTATGGGTATCAAACTATCAATCCTACATCACATGAACTGAAAAGTGCTCTTGCAGTTAAATGAAACAAATCAAGCAATATAAGAAGAAATGAAACACGATAGAAGAATTCCAGCTGACACTCAAATATTCGTTATTAACTAGCATTTGAGGACAACCTGTGGAATATGTTGACTTTAATGATGCTACACTGTCACCAGATGATAGACTAGCTACTGTAATACTTCCAAGAGAGGAGCCACCGAGAATCAGCTGATCAGTTAAAGCCAAGCACATTACAGAACCAGCACGCGTCCTACAAAATACAAGGAGAAAACAAGAAATAAACAAGAAGATTGGTGGAACCAAGTAACAAAAAACAAGCAACACATTGCATTTAAGTCCATAGATCTATTTATCTATACATGCATAAATACTTCAATAAAAACTTTCTTCCCACAGAGGACTGCATGTACATCTAACTTCCAGTAAGTCAAACAGATCTACACTACACTCACCCATGGGGTTTCTAGGTGAACCTAACAAAAAACATATCAAGTTAGGTTTATCTGGCAATTTTTAACACACCACCCCCCCCCCCCCCAAAAAAAAATATATATATTTTATATATATATATATATATATATATATATATATATTATATATATATATATATCGTATATATATATATATATATATTTTTTTTCTCTTGCATAGACCACAGACCAGGATTTGGTAGGAAATTCAACAGTAAATACGAAGCATGATTCAGAAATTAAGATAAAGCACCATAGAGTTACGCTAACAATTTGTCATCAGTAGCAAAGAGAAATCTTTGTTGCGTTATAGCAGGAAAGAGAAAACACAGGAATCACTGAAAGACAGTATAAGTGCTCAAGAAATATACCTAACAATTTGAGAACAATTCCTACTATACATGTCAAATACACGAATAGTCCCATCCTCACATCCAATGACAGCTTCTGGATCTATATAGCTGCAGCATAGAGCCAGTCATTTAAGAAAAACAGTAAAAGCAGTGCTGGACATATTTGCAGAAAACTTGAATAATGAAAAGGAAAATGGCAATGTTTCTCATATGTCAGATGCAAAATTAGAGGCAGACCTCAGCACAATGATAAGGTTGTTACAATGCAACCTAGTGGTTGCAGGTCTGAGTAGCAGCCTCATCATGAAGAGGGTGTTAGGGCTTCACACAAGATGACATTTCCCCAACCCTGCACTCTCCGAACCTCACACTGGATATGCACTTTTTGTAAGTTGAGTTGAAAACAAGACATTTTGGAGATTAATTAACAAAATTTAGCATTCACCTCTCAAATTCTAGGGAATAAATAGGAAATAACCATACGAATAATCAATAGAAAGTTATCATTATGGTGGCAAAACTAAATGAGTAATGCACTACACGTTATTCTCACCATGCATAAAATCTCACCACCTTCAAGTAGTGGCCATAAAGTAACTCCCCCGCAATAAGATCATGATATGCTCCCCTCTGGTATAGTTCAACAGGATTCTAATAATTTCCTTAGCGAAACTACTAATCATAATTTCATACGGTAGGTCTTAGGACATGATTCCATTGGGGGGGGGGGGTACACCACAGGGGTAGAGCCACACAGTAGAGGGGTTGTGGGGGACAGGATCAGATATAGGGATAGGTGGCAAAATCCTATTTGAGAGCAACTCCATGTTGTCATATGTGGAAAGGGGGGGGGGGGTTTGTTACGATTGCTTTAGGCTACATTAGGGGAGGGGGAGAGGAAGGGGAGAAGAATTTTGTAAGGAAAAGGGGGTGAGAGCATAGCTCGTAGGGAGAGAGGCTCTCGGTTAAGGAGCAATTTGCTTTGGGTGTTCAGGGATGTGGGATGTCTTGTATTCCAGTTTTAATTGGGCCATTGTAGCCTTGAATTAATTGGAGTATTTTTCCTTTAAAATTCCTGTTTACACCTTTGAATTGTAGTGTGTGTGTGTGCGTGTGCAACTGTATGAGCTGAGGTCGCATGTGAAGAAATTGCAGATGAGATTGCCATGGAGGTTAGAGGGATCTGCAGGGTCTTATCTTAGGACTCATATGCAATTGTAAGATATTCATTCTCCTTCATACCGAGTTTATGAGGTCCCCAAAAATTAGCCAAATGAATCAACATTATTTACAGAAACAATAGAAGGAGGACCAATAGCATAACTCATGTCAGTCATTACAACTAAGATAAGCTACTGCATATTCTCTAGAAAAGATTGCCCCCCCCCCCTTCTTTTTTCCAACAAATAACTAAAGGGATGATATATCTTGCCTATCCTACCTCACCTCAATCTAGGCTTCCAAACAGGTTTGTTACAGTTCACAAATGACATCACTCCATCCAAACCTTCACATGGTTCATGCATAATATTGGTCATTTGAAAGATTCAATTGTTGTGTAGGATTTTAGATAATGACAGTGGTCTATCAACACTAAAACAACAGTACCACAGACGCAAATGAGAGAAAAATTCATAAAAAAAGTGAACGATACAGTTCAGTGACATAGTTCTCACTACGGACAAGCCATTTTTATGGTGAAGAAATTGTAGCATAAAGTTGTTCAACATTTTGACTTAGTACTCACTGGGACAGGCCATCAACATCTTAACTTTCTAGATTATCCATTTTATAAAATGTTCCCCCATGGACCACCTCCTCAAAACATAAATTTGTTCTATTCATCATCCATTTAGATTTTGTACCCAAAAAGAATCACGCATATTTGTGAAAACATTTCAAATATTATATTTTATTATCCATTTATATTTTGCACCCAAAACTATGAGAATAAAGTGAGGAACAAATGTATTAAAGCTGATGCATTAGCTGCCACAATCATCAACAGGCTCCACAAATGTTATTTAAGATGGATTGACCATGTACAATGGAGGTCTAGGGACATCCCAATAATTAAGAGTGGTCTGATCCTGACTGAAGGAGCTAAAACTACTACAAGCAAGCCTAAAATGATTATAGGTGAGCTACGAAGAATGATATGCATGGTCTGGGTCGTGTATCAAGTATGACCTCAAATAAAGCCAACTGGAGAGCAAGGATCCTCTTTGTCAACACCATATGGCTGAAAGTTTCCTAATTTCCTGAGCTATCCTTTTTCCTCTTACTTAAAATTTTCATATATGAGTTCTGCATCTGTATTCTTCAATCCTATTACCTTTCTTTTTCTTTGAGTGGATCTCAATTTTCGCTACTTCGTTTGAAAGGATCCATGTAGCCAACCTCATTTAGTCTTAGATGAGGCTGTTTTGTTGTTGCTGCTCTTAAAATATTTATCTTACAAACACTATCTGAAGGGATCTCAGTCAAAATATTAAAAAAGATTACATAATCCTGTTGTTGAGAAATATAATTATCATCAATAATTATTGGAGGACCGATCACTAACCGCATACACAGGCCTTTTGTGAATGTGCCTTCACGTGATGGAAATATACTTCTTCCCCCATGACGTCTCCAGATGCATATACGGGTTCCAATAAGACCAACAATCTACAAATAAATACCCAAAAAAGTTAAGGAGTCGCCCAAAAAAAAACAAATCAGATAAACCATCAAATTTAAAGCCTTTTATGAAATTAAGTTTTTTTTATGATTGACAACTACGATAAAGCACTTGAATACAAAATCTCAAAATTCCCATGTAACTTAATACAGTCATTCTTTTTCTTTTTCTTTTTTTTTTTTGGGGGGGGGGTGGTGGTGGAGATTGTATAACTCTAGTACTTCAACATAAAATTCAAATAGACACACAATGATATTCTAAAATGAAAATAGCTTAAAATTTTTTAAAAATATTAACACAAAATTAAAACCGAAAAAAAAAAAAAAAAAAAAAGAAGTATTTACCTTGCTTTCATCAAAATCAAAATCAACTAAAGGCGTTTTTTCTGGAACAGGATATTCTTCCAAGCACTTGTAGCTTTCTGATGACCAGATACGCATAAACTAGAAGAATTGTAGACAAAAGCAACTAGTTGAATTTAATGAACATAGAAACATCATTAAAAATTCATAATTGGAAAACAAAAAAAACAATATCAACACAGAAACATCATTAAAAATTCATTATTTTCTGCATAAACATGGATGAAATGGAAGTCAAACTAATAAAATTCAGAGTTATGCATTGGAATATTTAAGGTCCTGGAGATGTCCACAAAAAGGTATAACGAAGAGAAAGTTTTCTGGCCAAAAAACATTGCAGAAAAGTACCACTTTATTCCCGATTTAAACATGAAAGTTCAGAACAATCAATCAGGGATGGTCTATTCATGACCAACATCTGCCATCTATATACATCGTGAAATGTTAAACAATTTTATTTGAATCAGTTGATATAACTTATTGTTGATCAGCAATTGGCCCTGTGTTGCTGAACCACAGCTTTTAAGACTGACTCCTGTATGAGCAACTAAATTGACCAAGATTAACGTTGTGTTAAATGCTATAAAGCAGCCAGCTCTATTTGATCCACTAAATGCAGAGAATTCAAAAGAAACTTCCTTTTGATTCTTTATCATTTAGATCACTGAATTCTAGCTCTCCAGTTAGGCCAACTCACTGGGGCTTCTCCCTTCTCCCACCTTAAGTAAAATTGTTTTGATCTACTGCTTGTCCCAAAAAAACAAAATAATCAACCATGAAAAGAACTTTTTTTTGCCAAAATAAGTACAAGTGAGTAACCCAGATTCAGATTTGCAATAATTTGCATCTATAAAAGCACGTACCAGAATACATGAACACAAATTCTAGGAATGCCACTCTATTGAGCTCAAAATAGGAGATGTCAGGATCATGTCATCTATATAATTGATCACATGACTCAACGTTTTTATAATCCATAAAACCAAACAGAAAATCCCAGGTTAAGAACATACATTGTTCCAGTAAGCCATACCTTATCCCCCACACCAGTGAGAATCGTGCCCATCTTCATTCGGCACTGTTTAACCCTATATCAAAGCCAACATTAGCACCATTCAGCAGATTACAGATGCATGATCAACAAACATTCAGAAGATATATTGTTTTAAATTTAATCCTCACAGGTAGACAAAAATGTTCTTGGGGTAGACAGAGTTAAAAGCAAAATTGTAATACTTAAAATTAAATTCTAACTTGATTGTTTTAATGAGAAATCTGAAGTGTATGTCACTAAGCTAAGTTTTGAAGCTTCTGTTCAAGGAAGAGGGGGGGGGGGGGGGGGAGTTGATTTCAGGTAACAGATTCAAGATGAAAGAGGTTGTAATTCAAAATGGGATCATTATTTTTTGCCTAGGGAACGGAGTGCCCAAAGAAGATCGGAACTGTTGTACCCAGTGCACAAGGCTTCCATATTTAGCAGCATGAGAAACAAAAGGTAGTGACTAGTGAGATACAGAATAACATATAGAGCTTATCATAAATAAAATAGTAATGAAAATCAACAATACCCAGCAGAGTGACCCTTCCATTGATCAACAGAAACAAAACCATTTTGCAAGGATCGCTTGTGCTGTTTCATAGCAAGACTCTCAAGGTGTATCCGTAGTGATGTTTCAGGACGAGCAGATAAGTTGGAATAGCCCATTGAACCATGTTGCTGCTTGTAATATAGAGCCTTCAGTACATTAGACGTGTTGATGACATTGTGCCTGGAAAGGCGGTAAAAAGGGTTAACACCTTGAAAAAGAATGAAGCAGCCAAAACATATAGTTCCATCAGCGAAAGGGGAAAAAAAATCCAAAAACTGGAGGAATTTCAAATTAGAAGAAAATAGTAATGGCCAATTATAGGGAACTTAGACTTCATATATTTCTACAAAACTACAAAAGTGTTAGCAAAATGTATTAGGAGATAATAGATATCTCCGCTCCATCAATTCTGTCAATAGGTCATACAAAGTTGGAATGCCTTTGCACTGTTATGATCATCAAACCATAAACATATTCCTAAAACTAGAAAAACTTCCAAGATAGATTATTGTGGAGTGGATACATTGCTTTGGCTTCAAATGTGCAAGTACTTGCGAAATTCAATGAATTTATTTACTGATTAATTAGTATGGTTAGATAAAGGTCCGGCTTCCTTGGTAAACCCAAGACATCAAGGGCTCACATGTGTTGCTCTTGAATCTGCATTGGACTTGAGTTGGTTCAAAGACAACCAGAGCTGATCTTAAACCAGATGTCTGCACATGAAATGAACCATAAGAGTGGGCCGCCTCTGTAGACAAGAAGCCACCTCAGACAATTTAGTCAGATTCCGGATAACAGAAAACCTCGTAGTGAGGAGTTAGAACTCCAAGAGCATTCAATGCTAAGAGTAATTTCAGGAGAGTAAATGTTGTTGTTTTCTCACTTGATTTGCGTTCTTTCATTCTTTACCTTTACACTTAGGATCCATGATGTCCTCATGGAGAAGATTCTCCTGCCCCCCTAGATTGGAATATGCTCAATAAAGAGTCAAGATTGATTATCACGAATAGCTTGCTGGAGAAGCTAAGATCCAAGTCTTCTTGGAGAAGCCAAAGGTGCAACACACCTGGCTTCAAATATTATCCAGAATATTTGCTCACGCTACCCTTGATTTGACGTGCAATTAATGTGGATTGATATCTAGGTGATTAATATTAAGTTCTCAAGATAATGGAATGGCGCATTAAATGCTGAATTTAATGCTCTGATGTATCATGATCTTCCCCGATAAGTAATATCTCTGAAGGCGTTTTTGGGCATCCACTCCATCATGTGGCACTGCCCATGTGGCACTTATCGTAAAGCTAGCCTCCTTGAAATGTCACTTTCTAGAATGTACCCAGCGGTTTATCATTGTCTCTCTGACTGAACAGTACCTAAACCACTCGTACGAAACCAAATGGTTCACCCCAGTTCGTTAGCCTAAGAAATTATGGCATAACATAAGCCCCCTTCAAGTACCTGAAGCAGGTGCAGGGTTTGAAGGGGAAGAGGGAAAACCTCCTATGAATGGGTCACCTCTAGTCCCAAACTCCTTCCAAGGTTCCTTAGGGACATTAAGGTTTCCTAAGCGTCGTATTTGTTAGTCAATTTTCTACCCATGACTCAGACTTGTGGTAAGAACTTAGTGTGAAGTGAATAGTTGCAGAAAGGAAGTTAACAAAAGAATGACTTGGCGCAAGGTTGCAGGAGGCTTGGAAGCTTTAACAATTGTAGTAGCAATAAAAAGAAGAAGAAAAGAAAACGATGAAGGCAAAGGGTTTTATATCCAGGTAAATTTTGAATGAATGGCCCAAATTGTTCCAAGATCAACAGTAGCCAGCGAATAACGTTTCTTCTTCCTAATTATGAGAAGCTGTTGGGTGAACGTGGCCATCAAGTATATGCGTTGGGTTCTGTATACGTCGCCTCATTTACTGATGTAACTGTCAAAGCATTAATAACTCACATCTCAAAAAGCACTTTTGTCAGTTCAAGTTCTCGTTTAGTCCATGTTGGGCTCAGGATGTGCCCACAAAGTTACTTCCCAAATTTCAATGTTCCAATTCTAGAAACTAAAGGGGCTTATGTCATGCCATAATTTCTCAGGCTAACAAACTAGGGTGAACCGTTTGGTTTGGTACTAGTGGTTTAGGTATTGGTTCAATCAGAGAGACAATGATGAACTGCTGGGTACATTCCAAAAAGTGACATTCAAGGAGGCTAGCTTTACGATAAGCGCCACGTGGGCAGTGCCACATTACGGAGTGGATGCCCAAAATGCCTTCAGAGATGTTACTTCTCAGGGAAGATCATGATGTGTCAGAGCATTAAATTTGTCATTTAATGCGTCACTCTATTGTCTTGAAAACTTAACATCAATCACCAAGATATCAATCCACATTAATTGCACGTCAAATCAAGGGTTATCAGCAGATATTTTGGATAATATTTGAAGCCAAGTGTATCGCAGCTTTGGCTTCTCCAGCAAGCTATGCATGATAATCAATCTTGACTCTTTATTGGGCATATTCCAATCTAAGGGGCAGGAGAATCTTCTCCATGAGGACATCATGGATACTAAGTATAAAGGTAAAGAATGAAAGAAAGAACGCAGATCAAGTGAGAAAATAACAGCATTTACTCTCCTACAATAACTCTTAGCATTATATGCTCTTTGAGTTCTAACTCCTCATTACGAGGTTTTGTGTTATTCGAATCTGACTAAATCATCTAAGGTGTCTTCCTGTCCACAGAGGCAGCCCACTCTTACGTTCATTTCATGTGTAGACATCTAGTTTAAGACCAGCTCAGGTTGTCTTTGAACCAACTCAGGTCCAGTGCAGATTCAGGAGCAACAACATGTAAGGCCACCCTGTCATAGTAACCTCTTTTATCTCTTCTCCCTCCTTTCCTATTTTTTTCCCTCTCTCCTACCAAGCACGTATCAATTAGCATTTCTTTCTTCTAAAAAGTATCATCTATCAATCTGGAACGCCAGTTCCAAACATTAACCCTCATCAGAACGTGAATACTCTGTACCTCCAAAGTGCATAATCCTACAACCGTAATCGACCAATCCACCTAAAAATGAAAAAGAAAACAAAAAGAACTTCCAATGCACGAATTTTATCCATGAGTTATCAATTCAAGAAACAAAAAAACGGAGGAAGATCCTGAAGAAGATGTGTAAGTTATCAAGCTCAAACTTTCACTAAAGAACATACTTCTTTCAATCTCAGATCACGTAAAACATAAATTGGGCACGGAGAACCAATAAAAATGTATCTTCGAGCGTCTTCATATCTAATTCACTAATTGTAATTGATTGAATCGATTAAACGTACGAACTATTCAAAAAAGATAGTGAATGAGAGAGACAAACCAGAATTTACAGACAGAAGAACAACGAGCGAGATCGAAAGGGCTAACAAGTGAGAAAATCTTGCATAGAATGTCAGAATCAAGTGACTGAATACTTCTCGCTCTTGAGCTGTTACTCTTCTTATTAGACGACAGTTTTTGTGGTTCCATCGCTGCCTCCCTTGTTCTCGCCGGAGCTCCAAAAGCTTTGATGGAGTTTGAAGAACGAGAACCGTAAGAAGAGCACGAAGCAGAGAACTGTCACGGCTGCCATAGAGTAGAGACAGGATGAAGATCAGGTCGGTCGACTTGAGGACATTAAGGGAAGACGGTTTGGCCCATGGCCAAATAAAGCCCAGTCTAAAGCCCATTAACTGCATTTTTGAACTTAAAAGAAGCCCAACATTTGTTTATCTTCATTTGAAACCTCAAACGGTCTCCTTTCCCTCAATCGAGTTTGGTCCTCTACTGTCAGATTAGAGGTTTATGCTCCTCTCATACTTCTCCACTATACAATAGAAGTGATAGTCATCTCGTTGACAAAATAAATTAGAGATGGGACCTTTTAGTGAATCTCATGTAGACCCCACTCTTATTATGTGGTAGAGATATGTGGTAGAGAAATGTGAAAAGACCATGGACCTCTCTACCCTTAAAGATAGAAGATTTAGACTCTCTCTCCAAATAGGCATTAATTGAATTCTAAAATGACATAGAGGGAGATTAAACTGAAATGATCAATGTGTCACAATTGTAGCATTAGGTCGATGTATATAAATAGTTTCTTGACAAAATTTATTGGGGTAAGACTAGAAAAACATTTCACCGAATATCGGCCAAAATTTGCTAAACTTCGGCTGGTTTAGCAGACTTTCTTTTAACCGAAATACAATATATTCAAACATTGCTGGAAAATGCAAAAGTTGGCGAACTGGCGAAATATTGGCTAAAATCCACCTTGACTTCACGGAATTTGAAATCCATCGCCGATATCTTCGCCGGAATCACCAATCTGCTGCTACCTAATCCCCTTCTTCTCCTTCTCTGTCTTCTATCTCTCCGACAGTGGTGGAAATATCTTCTCCTCCTCCTTCTATCTCTTCGATAGCGAATTCGCTATTGCTTAATCCTCTTCTTCTCCTTCTCTGTGTTCTATCTCTTTGGTGATGGTGGAAACATCTTCTCCTCCTCCTCCTTATATCTCTTTGGCGGCGGTCATGGGTTATCAAAGAGCCAATTCCAATTCCAGCAAAACCTAGTTAACCAAGGGAAGCCCAAGATTAGCAAAAAATCACCAGCAAAGTCGGCAAATTTTGCCTGGTTTCGCTAGGGTGCGAACAAGAATAATTTGCTGAAATGTCCCACCCTGGGTAAGACTGCAAACAAAAAATGTCTCTTCACTCAAACTCTACTTAGTGCTAAGTTTTTTGCATTAGATTCCTCCTTGCTATACTAGGCAAACTGTTTTGTTTTTTTTTTTTGTTTTTTTTTTTTTTTTTGTTTTTTTTTTCTTTCTTATTTTTGAAAATTTTAGACCTTTAAAACCCACCATCATCAAAACTTTGAAATTCAATTAGGCCACTTCGGATTTAATTTGTATGGATTAGATTGGACTCTGAGCATTCCTTCTGTAAGTTGCAGTTTTTGTGAGGGTTCTACCATGATGATAAGTGTTGCTCTGGAGTTGCCGAATATCTCTTGAAGATTTTCAATTGTCTGTGGTACTTCTCTTTGCTTAGCCATTTAAAGCCATCATCATTTCAAATATTGAAGATGCTGATACTAGGATATAATATTTTTGATTCCCTCTTCCCAAAAATCTTTATCGAATTTACCCTATAATTCTTTGCAGTTACTTTAATAAGAAAAATGTCTAAGTTCATAGCCAAAGATATTTGAATTTTTTTTTTTTAAACTAACATTCATTTCGAAGAACAAGAGCAAGACAATGTGTCAGAATTACATAAATCTAACAACCAAGTGGTAGAATTTGGCTCTTACAAAAAAAAGGTAGTGTAATTTGGCCAGTTAGTCTTTCTTGTCAAGGTAACTTACCTTCCCAGCAAGAGAATGAACAACTGAATCACATTTCCTAAGAACAAAGTGAAAAGTACAAATGAATAAATATGAAGAGAGGCGTTTGATATTCTCTACAACATTTAAAAGGCTTAAAGGAGTAGGATATTGAAAGTTTAGAATCTTTATCAACTGCTAACAATCACTTTCCACCGTGAGATGATAAAACCTCTCTGCAGCTGCAACAAGAAGACCCTGTCGGATCCCCGAAGCTTCACCCTCAATACGTGAAGAGAAGAGGGAGGGAATCGAGACCGCAACTGAAGAAACTCCCCTATAATCTCGCAAGACAAAACCCAAACCTCCCTTCTTATTCTTTAGGGCAACATCCGAGTTTTATTTGAGAGCTCTTGTAGGAGGGGGCTTCCAAGACTTGTTTGAGGTAATCACACTGGCAACAAATATTGAAGTTAAAGATGTTGAATTAGGCTAGGCCTTGAATTTGTCGGCTAATTTTATCGACTAACTCTAACAAGTGAGAATCTTGGACTGATGCTTTAAGCGGATAAATATTTTTATGTTAAAACTAATAAGCATTAAGCACAACAGAATGTTTATAATGAAATAAATTATAGAGGACGTAAACATAATTATGTATAAATACAAGGAGTGTAAATATACTTTTTTTTATTAATTTATCATGCATAACTCTAATATGATTCCCCATGAATGGCTGTGATCAGCCTCTCCAACTTTAACAATTAGTAATGAATCTAATGCATTCTTAATTTATTTATTTTTTATGTAAATCCTTAAAATTAAACTTCAAGAAAAGAGGAGAGACAAAATTGATGAAAATGAAGGATTCGAACGTGGAGCCGTCACACGAGTCACATCCATAGTTAGATGTGAAATCAACCATAGTGGAGTAATGGTTTGATGTCACTTAAAAAAAATCAGGATTTAGTTTTAAGGAAGCAAATTCCTTAGGAATTGTTCAAATCAACTCATGATCGTTAACAAAAAAAATATATATATCAACCAACCAAATGATTTTCTCTTCCAATTTTTTCACCCAGCATTGCTGATCTAAGGGGGTGCCATCTTCCTTTGTAATTATGTAAAGAACCAATTTTTCAAAATTTCACGCCCAATGGAACCCCCACAAAATAGATATTTTCTCAGATGTGACTGAATGGTTGACAAAGCAACATTTGTTTTAAAAGCTTTCATCTTCTATCCAACACCGTAGGTGTGTATGTTCTCTTCATATCTTTATAGGGCCAAATATAGAACTTACATTTTGTTCACTTTATCAACCCTCAGAGGTAGGTCCCACCTCTATTATACAGTGAAAAATTGTAAGGAGAACATAGACTTTTACCATTACTAGTAAATGATCCAAACTCTTTATTTTTATTTTTTTTTGAATCCAAGGTTCATCCGGGCCAGCTTACGCGCACCTCAAAAGAACTTTTATATAATTAATATAAACGGAGCTTATAGTTGATCAACCTCTCTTTGTTTTATAAACTTACCTAGTTGAGTAATTACCTAAAACACCATAATTTAGACACAAGTTGGTATCTCATTCATTCCCACGCCAAAGGGAGCTACCTTATTCTTGGATTTTTTTTTTAATTTTTTTTTTTTTGAGTCCAAAGCTACCAAAACAAACTCTTGGAGTTAAATAGTCTGCACCAAGATTATTAGACCAATAAAAAAACAAAATAAAATACACTCAAAACTAGAAACTAAGAACTAAGGCTGTAATTGTTTAAACTAAGCAACAGGCCCAATCAGGATAATGGAATTGCCTAATAAGAGCACAAACAACAAGCCATTAGAAAACAGATGTTTGTCCATCTATTTTTTTGTGGATGTGTGATATGTGTCCTCCTTATACCGCATAAAAAAATTGAGATTAAGTTTACATGATTAAAAAATTTATTTTAATTTAATTAAAACTTTTCTATGTGACTTGTGAACATATGTCACACATCCACAAGAAAGTAGATGATCATGGTAAAATTCTAGTTAGAAAACACCAAAAGCCTTGGACAAATGTAAATAAATAGGAAATACTAGTTTACAAATTACATATATTTTCTTTTTTTTTTTTTTGGGTAAAATACAAATATACAAATTGCATATATCTTCTTTTTTTTTTTTTTTGGTAGAATACAAGTATACAAGTTACACATATATTTTTTTGGTAGAATACAAGTTACAAATATCTGAGTAACTGTAATCGTGATCATGTCCGAGTCAAAAAAGATCACGTCCGAGTCCGACTCGTTATGGGTTCTTACATTTGCAGTAAATGTTGAACCTTCCACTCAGATTCTAATTTCTAAGGAAGAATATACTGAGTTCTGGCCCGGCGGCGATTCCATCCGGGTTCATCATATAGAAAGCTTCCGAGTCACGATTCCCCACGACTCGTTCGAATGAGGCCCTCATGTACATAAGTTCCCCTTCCCAGACGGCGGCAGCGGCGGCGTCACCAATCGTGATTTTATCTTCCGGAATCACACCGGCACCAACGGAAACCGTCTGCACGGTGCTCAACACGTGCCAATCCAAATCCCCACACGTGCGAGACACAGCGTATCCACACTTCCTCCCATTGCAATACATCGTCCACACCGGTTCTTGAAACAACGACGAACGCCCACAGGAACCACCGGTGGTGGAGGAGGCGCGTTTAGCACACTCGAGAGCAATCCTGACGAGCCCCGACGACATCTCGTTGACTAGTGCTGACGTGGACATGGCAAGTTCTAACAGCATCACCGGTTCAGACCGGGGATGGTTCTGAATGACGAGGCTGACGTGGCCATTCTTGTGACCGAAGAGCGTGCCGGTGACTTTGCGCCCAAGTGATGATGGTGGTGTTGGAAAGAAACCCAAGAAACGGGACTGGGATTGGGTGGTGAGCCACCGAAATGTGGCGGCGGCGGCGGCGGGGATTACGAAAGGCCGTGAGATGAGGCGGTGGAGTGACTGGAGAAGAGCTGTTACCACCGGTTTCGCCGGTAAAGTGAGGTTGGTGTCTGGTGTCGTTGATCTCACGTAGTTTGCAGGGAGGATTTTCTGGTTACTTGTGTAGTTGCTGTTGTTCCTCTGGAGGACCACATGGTCTCGTTTCATTGTGTCTCAGGCGAAGTGAGACTGCAAAGAGAAAGGGTGGGTGGCAATGGATTTATAGTAATCGCGAGGAATCTTCCATGGTTAAATAATTTCTCTTGGAAGACTTGGATTACTTTGCCACTAGTTGTTTATGTATGGGCGTTTAAGGTTTCTGCAATAAAAATATCAATTTGTGCAGTAATTTGAATGGAGCGTATCGTTCTATATTGGCTAGTGTCAAGGTTTAAAGTATCATATCAGGGAGGTGATTTTAAGAGACTATATCGGTATATTTTTAGGGTTTGTGATTATTACTAATAAAACCCTTCTACAAAATTCTGATGGGTTAGACCAAGTTTGAATTGTAATGTCCACTTTGTCCTTCATTAAAATTAAGAAATCAAAGGACGATACTACCCCATTTATAAACCCAGATTAAATGTCAATTTTACCCTAACTTCATTTATTTTGAATTAAAAAAATATTAGTTTTCCACCTTCACTAAACTTATTTATTTTGAATTAAAGAATTGGCAAAATTCAATTCGATTTGGTTTCCCACCTTCTCCTCTAGCATCGTAGGGAAGGAAACCCATTTTTTAAATTTTTTTGGGGGACTGGTGCTTTTTAATATTGGAAACAAACGTAACACCTCCCCATGGGAGTTTAGACTTTACCGCTTTACTAACCCACCATTGACGAAACCACAAAATCTTGCCGGAGAGGATTAATGAAGTAGGTGATATTCAATTTCCAAATTTGGTTGAATTCTATCTTCCCTCCTCTTCGGTTTCTATTTTAATTTTATTCAATTATTATTTCTTTATTTTGGTGATTTTTTTAAGAGTAAACAGTTATGATAATTTTGTTCTCTACAATTAATTAAGGGTATTATCGTAACTTGACAAAGGGCAAATAGTAAAGAGATAAGTAAAGGGTATTTTGGGATTTTCAAAAATATGGAAATGCCACATCATCGTGAAACTAACGGAACTTAACAGGGGGCATTAGTAATTATAGACAAAGTTAAAGGTTGGATTAGTAATTTTTCAAAATACAGGGGATACATTAGTAATAAAATCAAAGTCCAGGGGGGCAATAGTAATTATCCCTATATTTTAATGTAATTCAATGGAGACACGTATCGAGATGTATTGTATCGGTTGGGTCAAATGTGGATACGTATCGGCTAGTATCGTATGGTATCGTGGGATACTTTAAACCTTTGCTAGTATTTTAAATTAAGGAATATATTTTATCGAATTAGACAATATATTTCAGTGCAATTCAACAAGATACATATCAATATCATATCGTAGCGTAAACGTATGATTGGACGGAAACAAGGCTCTCATTTGATTGGTGATCCAACGTTAGAGCAGTTGACAACACTTTGCATCCATCTTACCACAAAATAATCAAAGTAATTATTAATCTTATGAAAGCTTAGTAAATTTAATTATAAGGATAATTATTATTTCTTTAGTTATAGATTATTACTAATTAAACTTTGTTTTTTAATAAAATTATCATTATCTCCATAGTTCTAGCTAAGGAACGATATCTTCGGAGATTCCCCGTTCGCCACCCGGGAATATCACTAACTGCTTCTACTCTTTCTCGCTTTCTTTCTTCTTCTTCTTCTCCTTCAACGATCGGAAGTCTCCTTGTCTACAGATTACTGTCTTTTCCACGATCGTAAAAAAAAAAAAGTTTTGAATTCGAAAATTTGAAATATCGATATCGATGGCCATTTTATTTCGCCAGTGAGCGAACTATGCAAATTTCGGCGATACCCAAAAAATAGTTCCTTGGTTCTAGCAGTGTTAAGAGGCTATTAAGGCTAGATATGTAATTGATTTTGTCCTTCATTATTATTACTAAATACTAATGCCTCTTGTACTAGTGCTTAATGACTATCTTATCTCATATACTTTCCTATATTAATAATCCAAACCTAGATTTTACTTCAAATTGTTGATGCCCCTGCCATTTAGCTTCATTAGTTACTTGATGACCAACATCTTTGTATCTTTCAAAACCCCCAAAATAACCTTAAAATTTGTTATTACGTATTTACCTTTAATGTCATTTAATTAGGATCCAAATCTCTTTGAAATCCAAAATGACTAAGATATCAAGGGGAAATTTGGTACTCCATATGTTTTTTCTAAAAATAACTATAATATATTCTTTTAACTTCTTAATTCTAGTGAAGGATAAAATGAATATTGCATGTATACTTTTCGAGATAATAATAATTTCATAAAGAGCGGTTAATAATTAAGCTATAATGCAAGCAACTTTCAATAATTATTACTAAATAATAACAAATCCGAGGGTCAGTTTGAAGTTTTTGAAAATTATGAAATGCCACATCATTATTTAACTAAACGAGCTTAACAATGTAAGACATAAGTAACTTAAGACAAAGTCCAAGAAGGGATTAATAACTTCAAAAAATATGGGAGATAAAATAGTAACTAAATTATAGTACATAAAGCATATGTAATTATCCTTAATTATATAATTATGTGAGAATAATTTAGACACTATGGTGAGCTCAGATTGGTGGCCTAACATTTTAGCGTTTTGTGCTTTAGATACATCATCTACTTCGATCACACAAACAACCCTCAGTTTCTTATTGTCCGAGTTCTCATGGATTTATATGATTTATAGGAATATAAGTATTTAAAAATATGAGAATCGAGTTTAAATTCCTACTGATCAAATCCCTCATTATATTTAACTTCTTATTATAGCTATCTCCTGAGGAGTAGTTAAGGTGCATGTAAACTGGGCCAGGAAAAATTCAATTCCCCTAAAAAAGAGTATAAAGAAAAAAAAAAAAAATTTCAACTTTCTTTCCTTCCCTACTTCACATGGATCCCACGGGTTTTTGGATCGTGTTTGGGAATAGCACCGCTCCCAGCAGCACACTGTCCAAATGCATTTTGGGGTCCAGATTTGCTCTGGGCTCCAAAGTACACTGGGATTCTGGGCCTATGACTACTGGGACCTGGGAGCACCGTTGCTTCCAAGCATAATCACGGGTTTTTACCATTGTATTCCTTTTTTCTGCTGCAAACAAACAATCTCGTTAGAAAAACTAAAACAAACAAAAACCAAACCAAACAATATCTTAGTGTCTGTTTGGTTGCGTGAATCCAAGGATTTGAAATCCGTCAATTCATGAATCGATTTTTTTGGTTTGATTTGCATAAAATTAAATTAAAATCATACCAAACCAAATCAGACCGACCAAACCGTTTGCCATTTTATTTACTTGACAAGGAGAAACACAAGAAGCTTGCAGGAGAAGCATATTCTGAAAAATGAGACTAACTCAGCAACCACTGATAAACCCAGGTTCCTTCCATTGGGATATTGCGTGAGCAGCAATATCCATACAAGTGGACAAGAAACGTGTTCTCTGCAACTTATATGATGACGACACAACCTAAACACCTCAAGACATCACAAGTTTGAATTTTTTGGGTCTTTAACTGCAGCCAGAAGCTTCACCATTTGAAGCCTTCTAATGGTTTACTCAACCGTCCTGGTTTTGATCTTGTCAAAAACACTTAAGAAAAAAGTAACAATATAAGCTTGATCCAAAATTTTATTTCAAATCATTTCAATTCCAACTTTTCTTCTCTCTCTGATGGTTCTCTTACCTTGTTCTTACAAACTATCTTCAAAGCTGGATAATCAACAAGGCCACCAACAGGAAGCATTCTCTGCTTCCCTCCAGGCATTCGAATCAGATATCTCCACATACTTGATTCAATTCTCTAATTTGTATTCCAAACCCAGATCACAAATCCTCACCTTGTCTTGGGTTAAGCAATGTCTGCAACTCCTTCCCACCATAAACAGAGCATTTAAGAAACTCATGGTGGATATGAACTACCCCATGAACACATGGCAGGTCCCTTTGGCCGATGTGTATTTAAAAGAAAGCTTGAAATTGTTAGAGCTTCTCAACTGCATATCCTCCTCTCTTTCTCATCTGGGTCAAGCGCGCGTATCAATCTCTTATGCTTTGAAGCTTTTGGAGAATTCACCTTCCCTTGCAATGGAAACTCTGGAGGCAATTCAGCTCCATGGTTCCAGCAAGAAATGGGAAGAAGAGATTGCAGCTGGAGAGGAGGTAGTTAGGTGTTTCTCTGGGAATGAATGGGTTCTCTGTCAAGCTATGACAATTATGAAAGTCACTGGTTTTTGGATATGTGGTGTTGTGGCATCAAGTCTATGTGGAGACATCAAGTCATGCTTAAAGCTAAGCGAGTTGATTGAGGAACTGCCTAAGTCTAACTCTTCCCTGACCAGCTTGCATAGGTCTGTTTGTGAAGAGATGATGAAGAAAGGGGGTCTGTTTGAGGTAGAAGAGGTTAACAAGGGAGTTGCTCAGCTTGTAACAGCTGCTTGTAGTGGATCAAGCAGTGACGAAGCAGAGCAATTACAAAGAAGAGTTGAGATATTGGAGAAGCTATTGAAGGATGTAGAAGAAGAGGTGAATCAAATTTTCTCAGAAGTTCTGTTAGAGAGAAATAACTTGCTCAATAGTCTCCACCAAAAGAATTAGAAGAAAAGTGGGTATAATTGAAAAACAGAGAAATTTCTTTAATTGGACTAATAGAATTCCATTGTAAAAAAATAGTATGACTAATTAGGTTCTTTCATACTCACATTCCATTGTGTAGAAGAATGTACTTTTATTTCATTTATTCTACTTCACAGATATTGTAAGCCAATTATGAATTGGAATCTTCTTCTTTGCTCTTTCCTCTTTGTTACATTTTCCAGCTGAGCCACAAATCATCTTAGAGACCACATTCCTCATTCAGGGTACAAGATTTAGGGGCAAAACATAGAACACAAACCCATGGCTCTGATACTTATAGCCACTTGTCCCCAAAAGCTCAAGTTGTTAAATAAAACAATGATGTATATCAGCAAATATGATAATATGCCACAACCAAAAGAACTACCAACAGTTTACACCTGAAATAGAGTAATTTTAAGGTCACAACAGGGGCGTACCCAGTATATAAGGCTACTGAAACTGCAGGGTCTAGGAGGTCATAATGTATGTAACCTTACTCCAACTCAGAGAGGGGCTGTTTCTTGACTCTTGAACACTTAATATAAAGCCACATCTTCAGTAGATACTATAGACAAAAAGAATAAGGATTCGATCATGGTTGAAGTTGGATAGAATACAGCAAGTTCTTCTCAACCAGAATGTTTAGTTGAAGAATATAAGCATGACATGCAAAACCTCTGTTTTGAAAATATGCCAGACCAAAAGGGCCTGAAAGTGGGCAAGAGCTCCTTGCATTTGAGGATTTTGAAAACAAAAGATACCTGATAATGTAATAACATTAAGAAAAAGTTCGAGATAGAGTATAGGAAAAAATTGAGAGACCTTCAAAGGATAGTGAATCCAAAGTAGGAAGCACAAAAGACAACACCATCTGGAACCTAAATAGAAGTATAAATTGCGACCACATGTTCTAGTCCTCAGACACCATCCAAAAACAATTCAATTGTGAACTCAATGACATACTTCTCTGTTAACCATTTATTAGATAATCAATAATGCTCAGTCATTTATGAGTACATTAGGTTAAGTGGTAAGGTTTGTGAGTAATAACAAAATATTTTATAAAGAGCACTTAGAAAAAAGGGCGAACCTTGTGCCAAAGGCTTCCGCACAAGCAGAGTCCAAGGGGGAGATTTTCATACAGTCATACCCTCAACAGTTTTTGTTGGGAGGCTGTTTGATGCAGAGATGCCTTGACCTCAAGGCTACAAAGTATGGTCCCACAAACTGTTGTGCCAAGGCCCACCCTCTTTTACAAAGAGCATATAAATTCTATTAAAATGCAATTTGGATAACAAGTACTACAAGAATTATCAAATATAATAATTATTGCTTTGAACTGATAAATACCCTTATCTTCATTACTCTAAAACAGGCACATTACACAAATATCTCATGCCCATCTTACAAAATTCCAGATCTTCCCCCCAGAAGAACAAGAGTGCCTAAAAACTCATTGGAAGAATCACAAGCCATACACAAGAAGCATAGATCTGCTTGAGGAAATCTAAGAGTAAATTAGAACTGTTATATTTTCTATGTTGACTATGTTCACTGTTACAATTCTAGCCTTTTTAACCAGTAAAAGAGGATGACTCAAGGTATCGAGTGACGCTACTCATTGCAGTCAAGATAAGATAATTCAAAATGTCTCAGGATTGATCCATTTCAGCCCCAGAATCATTGGAGAAGGATGCTATCTCAGGTGCTTTCCTCTTGCAAAAAGCATCAGTTGACAACCTAACAAAAAATGGAGGGGATAAGACATGTATGCAAAACTAGTAGCTGTAAAGCAAAATAAACATTTTTTTCACGTGAAGTAATAGAACATACGCTTTTATGTTATTCATCCCCCCAAAAAAAAAGAAAACATATGCTTTTATTGTTTGGAGCAGAAAATGATGAAGCAACAATAGACAACAGAAAAGGCACTTCAAGACCAAGGTATGATCTGCCCGTTTTGAAGAAACGAAAAACAAAAATGCATCAGAATAGAATGTAAATTTAAATCAATGACCAATTTTCACTCATCTGTGACTTGCAGTGAAAACTAGTAGGCAAGTGCAATGATCCAAGAGAACAAGATTTTTGGGCCTATAAATTAAAATTATTTTGCCCAATGTAATTGGTCTTAAAATCATCAGCAAGTACTAATAGCACCTGCTTGATTCTGTTATGAATAATTCCTTTCAATAATGCATAATCCATAATTATTTGGAGGATACAATAGCCATAACTGTAATTTAACCTAAAAAAAGCTATTTTTTCATGGACACAGATCTAGCCTTTCTGCTGTAAATTTTTTGGGTGAATCTGTCAATTGATATTGCTTTAACTATAGTAAGAGACAATTTCCTTGTTTTGTGATGCAGAAGTGGCTGTCCATTCACCATTACCTTTCTTCAATTGAATGATCAACCACCCACTCTTTTAGAGAACCTTACCCTTAGTGGACTGCATGGCCAAGGAAGCAGTAAAACAGGGATCTTCGGCAGAGAGGGTCCTAATCATCTAAAATGGCATACTCAGTGCATGAGGCCCCAGAGCCTTACCCCTGCTTTCACAGAAACTACACTTCTACCGTTGACCACTTGGTCAAAATGGATTGACATTTACAATTGCACAAACCCAACCCCATTTCCCCCAACCAACCCTTGACTTCCCTAATCATCTGAAGGGGAAATTGAGGGGGAGGTTCTAGGTAGACCAAGTTTGTTTCACCTAGGTTGTGAGGATAGGAAGCTTCCTGCTGATGGCATTGCCAAAGTTGATTCTCCCTTCACTTGTTCTGTATTAGTCTAGGGATGCCTAGAAGTTAATTCTGTACATTCTCCTCTTTCTTTTAATTGAATTCTTGGATCCTTAAGGGGAGGGGGGGGGGGGGGGGAGGGGGGAGGGAGAAAGAAAGAAAGTGGGAAATGACTCCTCTTTCTTTTAGTTTAATTTTAGATTCCTTTAGCAGAAAAAAAGTGGGAAACAACATTGAAGCTCTGCTGGTTCAAAAGTATAACGAAGGCCTTCAAACCCCCTACTTTCACATGAAAAATTTGCACTTCAGCTTCTCAGTTTTCAGGAGCAAACCACATAGACCAACCACCAAAGAAGCATTTCTTTATCAAGTAAATCACGCTCCAGAGCCTTGCCTCTGCCAGTTCTATAATACATTACATTCAAATATAAAGATGTTCTGACTATAGTTGTCTAGGAGCCTGACTAGTGTCATTGCATCCAGGTCCCTTGAACAGCCTGGGTTGCCTGGATGCTCTGATCACTATGTTTCTGATACAGTTCATTACATGCATTACTACAGCAGTCATGAATGGAACCAGCAGTCGAAAATGATCTAGCTTCTAGGCTGTAGCTTTACTAAAAAGAACACATGAGAGGGATGATTTACATGCTTCGCAAAAAACAAAAAGAAACAGACTAAAGGGATAACTCACATGCTCCAAAATGTTGAACATTTTCAACTACCAGAACTCAAGATATGTAAATATCAGTAATCTAAAGCTTCTTAATAATATGTCACAAGTATTTTCAGAGATTTTGGAGTTTGAAGATAAAAAGAACACATCATTTTTAGCTAATCCTGAATGGTATACTCTGGATAATATTATCATATAATCACTATAAATTAGTTTTAACTCATGAGACATTAAACACAAGAATATTGAAATTAAGGAGTGGAGTCTTACCCCAAGTGCAAGGAAGTGTCTGATTCTCCTTGCTTCTCAGCTGCACAATTACAACCCACATTTGAACTTATAACATCAGGCTTAACAAGAGCATATTTCCTTTCAAGAGGCTGGAATTCAAGGAAAGGTGGCATTGGACGCTCAGTTGATGGGACCAAACTTTTAAGCTCCTCAACCTACAGTTTTAAGGGCAACTACATAAATTGTAAAATGCCATAAAAGAAAATTTTCTACATGTAATCAGATAGAATTTCTGCTTACCTGCTTGCGTAATGTCTCATTCTCCAGTATGACCCGTTGTTCCTAAGAAAGCAAAAAAATACATACATCAATATATGATATTTTTCAGTCTAGCATATTCATTTAAATGTAGAAATCATGTGCATGACATCTGACAACTATGAAATACAGGTGAAATGGAAATAATCAAATTATAAGTTATCAAGGCATCACCAAGGAATCCTGGCTCCTTCAGTGCCTTGCCAACTTATTGATGTCGTCTTGGTTTTTAGCCCCTCTCAAAAGTTGTTTTCAGCTTGCCACCCTGGTAACTGAATTTAATGCAAGTTACAGGACCAAGCATGACCATTTTAAGCCAACACTGATATGAGAAGGTTATTCAAAGAAAATAAGGCATCCATTGGTGGAATAAAATGTGATGGGTTGACAAAGGAGTGACCTATGTTTTAAGAGTTCATGATAGGCTTGGGATACCCTGAACTGTAAGCAGTTGGGTCATGTAAGGATCGAGGCAAATTCAAAATGACATGAACCTGACACAACTTGAACACCCAAACCAGATCCACACAACTCCTGATAATGGCTAGCCTAAGTTTCAAAGACTTAAGTTCCCAAGATTTGCCTCCACTTTTGTGTCATAATACCAGTATACCACTCAAATGTTATCAATCATTCCTAAACTGTAAAACTGATTAGTTGGCTAGTATTTCATTTGGAGTTCAGGTTCTAGACTACCAGAATACCCATCCTTGAAAAGGATAATCCTAAATAACAGCAACAATACAAACATAACAGCAGTGTTGTGCACAGGTATGTGTCAAGATACAACAGAATGGTAAAATACATAATAGCCATGAGAAATGCCAAGATATGAGGATTATTTCCTTGTGACACTGACCTCAAGGAAAATTTTATTTAATCTTTGTGGAGCTATTTAGTCAAACAACCTTTTGTAATAGAAATTAGGAATTAAAAAAGGAAAGAGATCACTATTTGATTTCATGGCTTCTACACCAGCATCTACGCCAGTGGTGGAGCATGCGTGGGTTGGTTACTAAGTATCCAACAAAGGGAGCATGGGTGTCATTTCAAGGTCCCACGGACTTCCTTTTTTTCTCCCACACCGGGGGGGGTGCGGGGGCAGGGACTTTAGACCTTAAGCCCTCTCCATGAGGCTTAGATATTCTCATCCCCCCAACCCGATCCAAAGAGTAAAAACCTACATGAGAGTGTTCACAGAAGGTATCATATTAAATAATTCTCTTTCTTATTCTCTGCTCCCATTATCATAACTCTCTTACTAGGTTTAGATATTATGATGAAAATTTTGTGTAAATTCTCATTCTCAAATCTATTATGAGAATCATTCTTCTCTTTCTTTTCCAATTTTTAGAAACAATGAAGGCGGGGAAGCATACATGTTCAAAGGAAAATATCAGAAAAGTGCAATAAATGCGAAGTAGAGTAATATATTACCTGTAACCTTGATTTTTCAAGCTGTTCCAACAGTAATTGCTCCTGAAACATTACAATTTTCAGGGAGGATCAATGAACATGTTAACTGTTCTAATATGAATCAAAGCAAAGGTTGGGATAGTTCAGCTTCTAGGGCTTTCCATGAACCTGACTGGCTTGACTTAAGTTTCAGCACAAACAGAAAAAGCACACAGAGGTATTGGAGCCAGGAGTGACTTTCAGGCCAGTGCCATGGAACAAAGAAAGTTACTCAACAGAGCTTTACATCTGCCAAAATGGCAAAGATAAAGTATCAAAAATCTATTTTTTAACTAGTATGTTGAATCACTGGTTGTTTTGACTTTCTAATCTAAAGATACTAAAACATTGTTACTAGAAGAAGAAAAAAAGGAAACTATACCAATAAATCACAATGTGAACTAAGATGACTTGGAAAAGGTCATCACACCAGTAATAGCATAGTTCAGGCTGCCAGCATGAAGATTCAGCTCTGAGTCTTCATGCTGCCTCTTCATGCTGAAAGAGCTGAAGGTTGGGACAGAATCCAATTCACCCCTCCCAAGAACCCATGAAAGCAAGAAGTCCACTAGATTTTGGACCATTAACTAATCCCCTCAGGCCCGGGCCCAGGCCCGAGCCCGGTCCTTAGGCCAAGCATGACCTTGTCGAGTGTTCCCCCCCCCCCCAGTACCCGTCGAGTGTGTTTATTAGGCCTAGCTTGGGGTTTATTTCACTATTCGCGTGCTGGACTCAAGCAAGAAGCCATAAGTTTCTCTTGGTCCCTAGCCTGGCTTCCGCCTAGCCTCCCTCAGCTTATTGGAACCCATTTGCTTCCCCCCTACAGACATGCAGATTCTTAGAATTTGCAATACCTTTTTATCCTTCACAGCTAAGATCCCTTCACTTAATTGATGCTCCAAGTGCTGCAAATCTTTTAAGCTCAATCCCTTAAGTTCCTTGCCCATCATCCTCCTGTAGAAGATGAATAACAAGAATAATTAGAAAGAAGTCTTTTTTACTACATGCTCCCAAATAAATTAAAACAATAGCACCAGATACAGCTTTAAACCACATACAGGTGTGCCAATCGTAGCCTTGCAATTTCATCTTTGAGAATGTTCACCTCCTTTGATTGTTGCCTCTGCATGTGAATAGAAAGGGAGGTTAAGAGGAGTCTTAATCCCATAACAGCCAAGAAATTATATCTATAAATCCCAATCCTTAAAACAGAATTGCCTGTGGTGAAGTCTGATTAAGTCAAATACATATGCCAACAAATTTGTGAAATATTAATCAGTTTGAACGTCAATGCATTTTGGAGTTAGTGTGTCCCAATTTTATCATTTAAATTAACATTGATATACAATGATAGAATTTGGGTGGTTGATTGTCCTAAAATTTATATATGAAATCATTCAGAGGGGACAGAATTGGGCAATTTGTTCACAGTCATCACATTGTGTGTTGTCAAGATTGTAACACAAGATAAAAATTTATGTAGAACTGAATCAATAATTCAGATTATGTCTATATGTTTTGACAGACTAAGGTGGTGACTGGTGACAGTAATTAGTGCCACGCCCATAGATCTGTTAAGTATATAGTTAAAGGGAAGCTTAATTATTATAGAACTACTTCCTTAAGGCTTGAGCCTTACACCTACTTTCATGTGCTTATAAGTCATACACTCATAGCTTTATTTGATAGAAACATTTTCATACATGGAAAAACCTATGGGGAGCTACCCAATGAGATCCAATCTATTGATAAGTTTAGCAACACAGAACTTGCTCAGAACAAATATCATTATATAGCATGCAAGGGAAGACTCCAAGAGAGAGAATCCCTCTCTCCCCAAAGAATAAGGGGGGTGTCTCTTTCTACTGTGTCTGAAGTTCTCTCCTGATTCAGAGCTAGTGTTGCTGCTGCTGTTGGTGATCTTCCCGAGCAATGCTTTTATGGAACATGAAGGAACCCTAAGTCTTCAGGATTAACTAATTAAATATCCTACTACTATAAAGAGCATAATCATGTATTAATTTTCAAAATGCTACATTTTACAATACACATTCATATCTCCACATTCAAATGAATTACTGGAAATAATTTAGTAAGAGAGATGTACCCTTCAATGATCCAACAAAAAGACCCGTATAGAAGACTTGACAGGTAGTCCACTTAAAAAGAACATATAATCAGTACGGTTTTATGTTATAAAATTATAATGATTATACAAGCAATAGAGTTTCCCATCTGGGAAAATGCTCACTTCAGTTGAGTGTATAATTGATGGGATTACATTTCTTTTAACATCACAGCTAAAAGCTTGCTACAAGAAAGAACTTCTGAAATAAAGAAAAATCACTGGCCACTTTGTAATCAAATATACTGATGTGGAAAGGACACAAAAGTTGGATTTTCTGAGTACTATAGTCTACCTCTGCCTCATGTTGAACCAAAGAAGTTTCAGAACGATCCAGGCACTTGTTGTATCTCAATAATGTCCGCTTCATGCTTCACAAAGAACAGAAGAATCAAAGCAAGTCAGTTCTACAACAGTTTCTATTTAATTCCTTACTCCTTAGGATACAATGGAGATGCATCTAAACATATTTCATCAAATTCCATAGCACTTGCAGAAATTGATTAGTAGTTTAGCATTACATCTCACAGTGATCCTACAAAATATGAAACTTGAACTAAGTTTGCTACAAAATTAAAGGCCACATATCTTAAGAAATTAGCTTAAGAAATTAAGTAACACGGTCTAAATTATGCAACTTGTACACAAAAAGGAAGTCCTATGCAGCAACAAACTCACCAAGAATGAAGGCAGTGAGATATCCAACTCATTATGATCATAAAGCAAGAAATTACTAATCCATTCCAACCAACTACAGTGTTTAAAATTTTTGAGGAGGCAATGTGATTGGTTAAAAGCAATTTGATCCTGAGTCGAGAGACACTTCGACCAGAACAGTCCAAAAACAACTCCCTCAGGTTTCTTTAAGCTGAATGAATACATATAAATATAACAGATAGGGGGAAGACATCTAACTTCTCAACAACTAGCAAACTTTATCCACTGGCTATACTTTTCTGAAGGTTAGATCATAGAAGAAAACCAAATCAGTGTGAAACATTTCAAGATGCCCAAAGAATATTCCTTAGAAAGAAATCTGAAAAGAAAGACAAGATGAATTATTTTGCATCATTAAACGTGTACTTTTTCCAATGGATGTGACATATGTCCTACCAGAATGTAAATAAACATACAGTGCAGTATCAAAGGCATGATGCTCGATTGATAATAGATTCACATGGTGCATGAGTTTTGATTAGCCTCTGCATCCACCATGTTGTGAGTGAGGAAGGATATGAGTCCCACCCCAAAAAAAGTGCAAGAAAAGATGATCTTCTCCTTAACAGCACTCAGTATGGGAGAGACAATAATGAAAATAGCAATAGCTATAAATACAAGCAGTAGTCTTCACTAGTGACTCCAAACTCCTTAAGAGAATTCAACACTAACTAAAGTGATCAGTGACGTGTGTGCCTGATCCATGACTTCAAGGGAGCATTTTTTAGAGCACACGTTGATTCATAAGGTTGTCCAAAAGGTTATCAGGCACCTGGAAAATTGTAGTCACCAAAAAAGTAAATGAGGGGAACATAGTTTATATGACCGTGTCAATAGGAGCAAAGACAGCATTATATGACCAATTACTGAGTAAACCCCCCCTCCCCAGCCTGTTTTCCTCCTCTACCATCAGAAAATTGATCAATTTATCAGACATTTGGAAAATGACACAACATAGGTCATATGATTGGGATCAAAAAAATCCTAACAATCCACAACTTTAGAAAACTTATAAAGACCCCCACAAATTTCTTCCTTCGCCGCTGGCTTGAAATGGCCCTTTTTATCTTCTTTTGTTCCTTTGTACTTTTGCTTATGGGATCTCTATCACAGTTGAAAGAAAGGATACTCCATGACTATTGGTCCAACATCATATTCTACTGAAAATGATAGAGATGATCAACAAATTGCTCCCAAGAAAAATCAGCACAAATCATATTTTACAATCATTCTTGATAACAATTCCACAATATTAGCACAAAGAAAAACATGAGAGACGGGACTTTATCCCCATATCTAGCAATATTTTTCTGACATTTAAAATGGAAGTAAAACATTTTGACAGTAAAGTAGCTAACTGGACTAAACCAGAATCTGAAATATATTATTTAGTTTTCAGTGTAAGAAAATATATCTTTTGATATGCAACATAAAGTGATTCATATTTACCCATTCATTTTCTCAGTAGTATCAGTGTTAGAGATCAACATATAATCATATATAAGCTTGCTCTTTGTATACTGTCAAGTCTTAAGTGGCTAATCCCACCTCTTTAGGGGACAATTTCAAAGTTCTTACTCAGATATGTGGAAAGATAATAAAATATCTAGAAAAAAAAAAATACATGTACAAAGATAAACATGATTGAACAACATTTCCTTTGGTTCTCTAAGAAGTACCTGATCACCAGCTTATCAAGAGAAAAGTTTGGAAGAAACATCCATGCAAAATATACTACTTGAATAGGAACAGAGTACCAACATATGGCAATGCGACCATGCATACATACAGAAAAGCATTTTCTACATTCATCGCAAGCTAGTATATGGAATTTAACTATTTGATGAATTGAATCAGTCATACCCAAAAAAACAAGATTATTGACAGATCAAACAAAACCAGACCCACAACGGGGGGAAGAGAAGAGAGAAAAAAAAATAGTTACCCAGAATTAGAGAATTCAAAAAGCTTCCCCGTGCTGGAGAAAATGATAACGGCAACCTCTGCATCACATAAAACCGACAATTCCTGTGCCTTCTTTAGCAACCCTGCACGACGCTTGGAGAAGGTGACCTGCCTGCTAGTGGCGTTCTCTATTCTTTTGATCTCAATCTTACCTCTACCCATTTGTCCTATCACTCGTCTCCTCTTCACCATCCACCAACAAGCCCAACCCAACTGATAGAGATAGAGATATCAAAATCTTCTCTTTCTACTTGAGTTCTTCTGATATAAAGAAGTAAAATAGGATACCAAGTATAGAAGAACAGAAGATGGGCGAAAAAACGTTTGCCCAGAAAGGAAAATTGCCTGGAAACGGCAATCTTGCATCGCCATTGTCTCGAATGCAGTAATGGGTGGGAGTTCTTTGCCACATTTAGATCATTTACTAACTTCGTTTCAATTTTGGGGTTGATGGGTCTCACCTTCTCCATGTTTAGTAGCTCTTTCTCTCTCTTTCTCTCTCAAATTGAATTAAAGAAAGAGAGAGGTGGAGATGTGCAGTTACGGGAATTTGCTGTTTTGGAGGGAAAAGACGACCCTTTCGACGCACCGACTTTTTTCCTATTTTTGTTTATTTTTATTCCTTTTGTTTTCTTTCGTGATATAAATAGCTTCGCGATTTGCTTTCTTTTTATTTCTTTTTTACTATTTTTTTATTTCTTTTCTAAATTAATGAATCTAGCGAAACGTTACTTCTCGCCTTCTTTATCACCATTTTTACTACTTTTGCTTATTTCCTTTGAAATCTCTTCTACCTCGAATTAGAAAAGTTCGATTTTTCTCAACAATATAGATATCTGGTGGGACCCACCACAGCACCGCCAGCCATGGAGATTTTTAACGTCAAATTTGAGAATAGCATTTTTTTTCCCACTTTTAGGGATAGTTTATTGTTGGTCTTAAATTACCAAAAAGCCATCTTTATTCTTCCCAAAACCTGCTATTATTAATTGGGAAGAAACAGTTTTTCTTTTCTGAATTATTTTTCCTCTTGTGGGGGGAGAGAAAGAGGACTCCGGATCTCTTTTCCCTCATAGAAGAACAATGTGTTTTCATAACGTTTTTTTATCATACAATAGTGGTGAGACTCACCGGTAAATATTGAAAAAAAAAAAATTAGTAAAGCCCACCCCTAGGTCCCACCCCTATCAGATGAACACATTGATTTCCTCTAACAAGGAGCTAATCTGGACTCTTAGAAGAAAGTCTAGAACGTCTAATCGTTAGGGTAGAGGTTTGTGCTCTCTTCACACATCTTCACTAGATATTAGGTTAAGGGCCCACCTCTGAGTTCCGATAAAATGGATTAGAGGTGAGACCTCCAATGAGTCTCTCATGCCTTCTCTTAATGTGTGGTGAAGATGTGTAAGAGGAAGCATAAACCTCTACCTCTGATGGATAGAGGATCTAGACTTGTACAAATTTACAAACCATTTGTTTGCAAAGCAAAATGGGATCCATAAATTGTAGGGTGAGGAAATAGGGAAATTTTTTAAATATTTTGTGAAAGTTGAAAATGTGGGTGCCATGATAACTCAATAATATTTTGAATGATGTTTATCTCCCCCTTAGTTGACCAAATGACATTTGAACCCCATCTTAGTTAGATAATATCATTTACCTCATCTCTTACATGGCAAGGTGTCAAACACCGCCATTATGTCAATTTTTTTAGTTGAAATTTTACTTTTAAGGGTTTTAACTACAAGGATTGTTGAAGGTAATTTGAGATTTAAACCAAATTAATTTAATAAAAAAAATTAATAGAAGGAAGAGTTTAATATATTTGATTAGTAACAAAGGAGGTAAGTGATATTATCTAACTAAAAGGAATCCATGTGTCATTTGGCAACTAAGACAAGAGGTAAGTGATATTTACTTTATTAATCTTTTTTTTTAAAATTATTTCCCTCCCTTTCTGTCAAAGTCATGCCTAAAAATGTATGGACTTTACAAGGGAGATGAGGAGGAAAAATTGCCTACCACATAATCAAATAATTTCCTTAAAATCATTTAGTGGTGTTTCTCCATTATCTCACACTCCATCTAGGCCTGCAACAGGGATGGGTTGGGCCAAGGTTTTCCAATCCCAATTCAAACTCTATATGTCTTTAACTAAGCTCATTTCCACTCTGATCCTAATTTAGGACAGTCCCATGGTCCTAAGCCCTATGGGCCAAGCCTACCTCATTCCAACTCTAATTGTCCCTAATTGGACTGGATCGATATGGGTTGGTCTTGGTCTATCCCTGATTGGCCCTGACCATATTCCTGTTCTTGATTGGCCTTGACTCTGAGTTTGTTCCTATCCCTAATTGGCTGTAACCTTACCTTGTCCCTAATAGGCCTTGAACTTGTCCTTAGTTTAATCAGGATTTTGATTATAAAACACCCTAATTAAATTGGATTAGAAGTTTGATTTTAAGTAAGTCAACAATTATTTACATAAATATAGTTAAAAAAGAATGTAGGATATAACAAATGATTCAATCTTTTTTTTTCATAATGTTTTAAAAAAATCATTTGCTTTTACTAAATGACAACAACAAAAGAGACAAAAAATACCAATAGAGTTATTGACAAAGAAGATGGTTTTAGATGGGATGATTATCTTCATTAAGCTATTACTCTACATTGCTAGCTCTGTCATTTCATAGCAATGGTAATAGAGTTTGTCGAAGGTCATTAAAAAAGCATGTTCATAAATTCACTCCTACAAAGAGAAACATGAATTTCCTCCACATTTATTTGCCAATGCAAGGTTATTCAGTTGATAAGATCAACACCTCTTAGTGAAGAAGTCATAAGTTCGACCTTTGCTAACAACATGTAATATTCTCATTCCCTATATATATAAAACTTAAGCTCAAAATCTGAGCTTGAATCAAAGGTTAGCTTGGAGTTCACTATTAGGGTGAAAATCATGGCCAAAATAGCATAAATAGTAATCTCAGTCTTGCCCTTAGCCTTAATTTAGGGCCAGAATATTTTAGCGCTGACACGTTTGGGCTCAGGATAGATTAGGGCCATTGGGCCCCACTAAGGCCAAATTTACAGGCTTACTCCATTTAACAAACCAACTTTTTTTTGCAGTTTTCTTTTTCCCACATGATTTATTCCATCAAACAAATAGTCTGGGCAAAAGCAAAGTTTTTCCCATCAATGAGGGAAAGGAAATATGAAAGCAAACAAAGGTTTCACATATCGTGACACATGTTTATCTTTTTTAAATCCAACGGTTGCGACTCTGAGAATGGAAGAGATCATAATCACATGTCACGATCAAGAGTCATGTGATCACCTAACCATCCAAGCCCAAACAACGTTTCAAGCCCATAGTTATGTCTGTGGACTTTGAAAAAAGCCCAGGCCCATCAAACGATCTTCGAGCCAACGTAAGTCACCAATTTGAATTCAAAAAACACAAGAGTAACGTTACGATTCTGACGCCTCAGGTTTGGATCCCAACCTCCTGAGCGAAAAAAAACTTCCTAAATATAATTAAAAAAAAATTATTAGGAATTAAAGCGAATTTTCTATTACTCTCTCAGTCACTAATCTCTACACACTTACCGAAATTATATAAAACATTCTTAAATTAAAAGAATTCATTTCGAACCGAACTGAGACTCTGAGAGTAGGCTTGGAAATCCATTCATTTTCGCTCTTTGCAGAGTCGAAATTCGGTTGCATATGAGCAGAAATTTAGGGTTTCTTCTGCAATCACTCAAGTTTTTACTCTCAGTTGCAGAGTAATAGAAGAAGAGTAGATTTTCTCTGATTCTAAAGGCTCTTTTTGAGACATCCTGAAGAAAACACGAGTAGGAACTCTGGTTCTACTGGTCTATTAAGGAACGAGGTGTTTTCTTTGATCGATTTTAGAAACGCTGCTCCATTTGATCATAACTTGCTAGAAGCACTAAAGTTTGTGTTTTTTTTTCAATGGAAGATCCTTCCAAGAATGACTACGGATCATGACTTGCATTTGGCTTCAAGAAAAGCTGAGGAAGGAGGTCTTTACTTTTCTTCTTCGGTTTCTCGGATTCTTTATTCAGTTTATTAGTTCTTGCAGAAATGATTATAGGTTGTATTCTAATCTTTTCAAATTATGTATCAAAAAGCAGCTTGCAGGCTATTCGAAGCTGCGGGATGGCTCGAAACCCTGGTTGGGCCGCTTGGTCTGCCTAAGCAGCCGTCCGAGCAAGAATTCCTCAGCTGTCTGAGAAATGGTATCTTCCTCTGCAATGCCATTAACAGGATCAGACCAGGAGCAGTGCCGAAGGTACTGCACTCATATCTTTGGATGTGCATATTTTTCTTTTCTTAGGGTTTGAATATCAATTATCTCCCTCAACCTCCTGATTAAATTTTATGCCTTTTTGAATGATGAATTTTGCAAGGTGGTGGAGGGTCATCCAAGTTCGCTCTCCTGTGAAACTCAATCATTGCCCGCTTATCAGTATTTTGAAAATGTCCGAAACTTCTTGGTGGCTGTGGAGGACTTGAAGCTCCCCTCTTTTGAAGCCTTTGTGCTTGAAAGGGTAAGTAGGAACAAGTTATGGTAACATTAGATTTTTTTTCATCTAGCTAATTGATCCTTTCACAAATTTTCCTCTTCAGGATACTCTGGAGGTTGGTTCTTCTTGTAAGGTCGTTGATTGCATTTTAGCCCTTAAATCTTACCATGAATGGAAAGAAATAGGAGCCAGTGGCTTTTATAAACATGCTAGATCCCCAATGGTTTCACATTCTGCGAGCAGAATGTATTCAAAAGGCTCTGCTACAGGTTCATCGGATCCATGCAGGCGCTTGGACGTGTCATTTTCCTCTGAAAACCAACCAAATGTAGATACAGAACGTCAGAGACGTGAAGGTGCTTTACTTTCATTTGAGCAATTTCTGCCGTTATTATTATTTAAAATTTTAAATTTTTATAGGCAAAAGTGCTAATCTTTCTAGTTTTGTACTACGTAGTTTTACTTGCAGGAACACTTGCACAGTTGCTAGTGGATTCAAAAGAAAATGTGGATCAGAATCTCATCGCTTCAGTCCGATCTGGAAATCAGGTAATTACTTGGTGGCTGTGGTTGTCTATTGGTTTTCAGTTCAGCAAATTAAATTAACCTTCTACGATACTTGATACTTTCTGATGTAGGATTCTCTGAGGTTGTTGACCAAGACCATGTCAAGTATTTTACAAGAACAACCAGTTAAAAAAGTCCATGACGTGAGTTTCTTTATCCCAAAGTACAAAACCCTTTATTTGCATGATTAATATAACTCCATTAATGGCTGTAGGTCTTAATCTGGAACAAAAATGAAATAAGTGGAAGACGATACATGGCTAATATAAATCCATTAAATTTCATTAAAATCCAATTTTGTAAAGTACTAAAACATTTAGGAGGAGAGTCCATGTTAATAATTCCTTACTTCATCAGTCATAAATAGTGAATGACATACTGTTCATTGAAAGTTTGTCTAGATTCAGCTAAAAGTACTGATGCAATTATAAATTTTTCATTTTCTATCTCGGATATTCTTGCTTTCAGCTTCTTAGCTTCTATTTTTGTTGGTGGATGTTTTTGCTTGTGTGGGTTCTCGGTAGCCTACCCAACTTCTGCCATCACAACAAATATTATGCTCTGCCTGATGTTTGCTTCTAGACAAAGCATCTTTATGTTCATCTACATAATAGTAGAAGATTTACTAACCAAGCATTTTCCCATCCTCTTCGACTTTCTCGCATAACAAAGTACATGCGAGATCATAAAATTTAGAGAGTGAAATATGTACAACGAAGTACAAACACCATTGATAATGTCATATTGTTACACAACTTGGCAAGTAAAATATACTATCCTTTTACAAGCAAAAATCTGTATTGTTATTGTACTGCATTAGGAAAGCCCTCACTTGGAGTGTCTCTCATATTCAGAGAATCATCACATGCTTTTTGTTTTTGATTAGTTAAAATTTTTATGATTTGATAATACTAATTATGAATTTCTATGTTTATTTAGTTGAAAACAGTCTTGAAAGATTCTTCTAAAGAAGTGAATGGCTTTATTATGGATTCTACAGACTCAGTAAAGAATGCATCTACAATTGGAAATTATAAGGTATGTCTTTTCTTTTAAATCTTGCTGTCTTTATGCTATCAGTGCAACTAGGATCAATTATTTCACTTTTGAGAACCTTTAAGCAAGATGTTACTACGATCATAACAACTTGATAGACCCATTGTTTCAAATTTTGGGATCAACACATACAACTCAGTTGAAGCTACCCGGGAATAAAGGGAGCTGACAACTGTTCTGCTAACATCCAAAGCTCCACCCTCTCCCCACCCCCACTAGGGAAAAGAAAAAAGAGATTGTCCAGCTACATTTGCCCTATTCTGTCCAAACTCTGACTGGATCAGTCGAGTTAGATTGGATCCCCCATTCCAAGTTCAAAGAATATTTATCTGTTAGTAATATGAGTGTTTTTTTTCCTTCTTGCATGAAATTTAGTTGTATAAATAAAAAAATAAATTTCTCAAAGGTATGCGTCAAATATAAATTTCTCTGACCACCATGAGTTCATAAACTTCGGTCTATTTTTTTAGAATGTTATTGTTATCCATTCTATTCGGCTCAACCTCTCTGGTAGGGGTGCGAATTTTGCCTAGTGGCCCTGACCTGCCCCGAGTTTGAACAGGGCTTGTACTCAAGATTTTGGCCCTAAAGCTAGGTTAAGGCCAAGGATGGGCCTGAAATAAGTGTTTGTTGTGCTGACCTGTCCCTGATTCTTTGGCCCTAATCCTAAACGGACATGAAATCAAATTGCAAAGAGATTGAGAGGAATTATTGCTAGAATGTTACTTTGTTTTAGGGTTAACACTATTTATGCTTTTACTTTCTTCTAGGTTCCATCAATTGAGTTTAATGTCAAATTGACTAGGGCTAGGGCTAGGGTCATGAATAGGGCAATTAAGGGTAGGAATCGGGCCAATCAAGGACAAGGACAAGGCCCATTAGGGACGATAGGGGCCAACCTCTTCCAAACATGTCCAATTAAGTCCAATTGGGGTAGGATTAGGTTTGGCTTGGCCCATTAAAGTTTAGGGTCAGGGACAAGAATTTTAGGCCCTGAGTTATGGTCAAGGTGGAAACCGGTTTTGGAAAGCCCGGCCTAGACTATCCTTGTCGCAGCCCTCCTCTCTCAAAACAGGGTAAGACTACATACATCTGACCTTTCCAAAGCCCTGCTAAACACAGGATCCTTGTCACTGGGTACTATTTTTATTGGTATCCTTTCAATTAATATACTTTTATTATTAGTAATACCCAAAGGGGCAGGCCTTAGTGCAATGGTTGGTGGACCACGGTCGTAGCCACAAGGTCAAGGCATTGAAATAACCTCCGAGCAAACACTGTGGGGGTAAGACTGCTTAGGAAAACTGCCCACCTGGACTTTGCTTGTGCAGAAGCCTTTGGCACCAAGTTCGCCCTTTTATTATTAGTAATGCCCATGTGGATGTTTTTGTTTTTGGTTGGAATGCTTGTCAAGTTATAAAGGACTACATAATGCTCCTCTGGTGTTAATTATATTTTTGTCGTCTTATGAATTATACACATAATCTGCGTAAGAAAATTGTGGGGGTAAGAGTGCGTAGGAAAACTGCCCACCTGGACTTTGCTTGTGCGGAAGCCTTTGGCACCGGGTTTGCCCTTTTTTTATTAGTAATGCCTATGTGGATGTTTTTGTTTTTGGTTGGAATGCTTGTCAAGTTATAAAGGACTACATAAGGCTCCTCTGGTGTTAATTATAATTTTGTAGTCTTATGAATTAGACACATAACTCGATTAAATTTGCAAACATCACCAATACTTCATAGATCAGCGTCCTGCCATTTATATTAGTAGCTTACTACTTATTTTTTGTACTAGTGACTTCAGTCGCTTTTGCAGCCAGATATTTGTTACCTGTTGGGATAGTTTTCATCTTGATTAAAAGATTAATTGCATGATCCTTGTTTCATTGTTTGTCAATTTGCTTTTGGAGTATTTTATACTTTGCTAGCCATGATAACATACTCTAATTATATTCTGGCTACAGTGCTGCAAGTCTTGTTTGAAGAAAGGTAACTGTAACCATTGGCGCATGTTGGAATTACAAGAGAAAGACCTCCTGGTGAGCTGTTTTTCTTCTTCTTTTACTTCTGTAAGATTTTAGTTTCTACGAAGTTGACGAGAAACTCTGTCGTTAAAGATTGTGTAGCTTTAAGTCCTTGACCAATATAAAAAAGGCACATCCGAATAGGGAAACAAAATTTGACAGAGTTCATTTTACTGCAGATTGCAAACTCTTTTTAGTTATCCCTCTTTATTCTACCATTTTTCAAATACATAACTTGATATAAAGAGGGATAACTAAAAAGAGGTCACTGTTAAATGATTGAGTTTGACTTTGAAATTGGAATTATAGCCAAACCAAATTATACTATAATGATTGAAAGTGCCAGTATCACTTCTCCTCATTCCACAAATTTGCAAGGTCAAGTGGGGAAGCTTAACTGGGTGGGGCTTATAAAGGACCATCTGCCTCTTTTTGTTGTTATTTTACTGTTGTTCTTTCATATTCATTTCCTTCACTCAAAATTGAATATAGCCTTAGTCTCACTCAAAGGGGTATAGAACAAATATCAATTAAGAATTTAATGCTTATAAAATGAAGTTGTTGTTTATGTACTCAACTTGCTATTTAAACCCACTAGCTGGTGTCTTCATCTAAATAATCTGTACTTGGCTATCTCTGAATTTTATTACTCTTCAAGTAACACGAAAATGTAATAAACTTGAAAATCTAGTTTGTCGTGAACCATAATGGATACTTCACAGGTCCCCATTGAGCAATTCAGTATACTTGATTCTATTTCAATGCTGTTTTGGACAACATACTAATTTAAGGTTGCAGTTTTTCTTTGAAAAATATGAACTACCCTCCCCCGACCCTTGGATACCCACACACACACTCACACACACAAAACAATGAATATGATTTTATTTGTTTTGCCTAATCCATGATTTCATCTCATTATGTGATGATCTGCATGAACCTGAGACCACCTGTTTTGTAGTTTCTTGATTTACAGAAAAGCAATCTATATGTACAGGTTATCCAAAATTGCACATGTTATAGAAAATATCCATAAGTTCTCTTTTCTCTCTAGGAGAATATTATGGTGATGTCATGTGTGGTAATAAATAAAACAAAATGAAGTATCTTCCAAGCCAGTTTTGTCTCTACATGCCTACATGTTGGGGGGATGCTTACAGATGATGTTATCTTTGCAGGAGCTCAGGTCATTATTGTCAAGCGCAAAAGAAGAGTTTGAACTTCTACAGTCTCAATTGCAGAATGACTTAAAACAGATAGGTACGCTTGTAATGTGAATGAGAAGCATAATACATGAATGAGAAGGTTTAAAGCAACAAATACAGTTCTTCTCTGTGCTTATCTGAGTTTTAATTCTGGGAGCCTGGGAGGGAGTTCAAGGTTTTTGAGTATATTTTGTCTTATTAGTTTCAAAATATCATATCTGAATGAAAAATCCTCGTGGAACTTAATAATGCTTTGTTTTCCTTATATGTTTCAGGAAACCAGGTCCAACCGCTTTCTACTGCTGCTCTTCGGTATCAATGGGTAGTGAAGGAAAACAGGAAGCTCCATAACATGGTCCAGGATTTAAAAGGTGTGTCTATACTGCTGAGTGTAACTATTGTTATGTTGTGTTCAAATTCTAATTGAAGTTTTCTTTTATAGGAAATATTAGAGTGTACTGCAGAATCAGGCCTACCTTCGATGCTGAGTCAAATGGTGTTGTAGATTTTATTGGAGAAGATGGTTCTCTCGTGATTGTTGACCCAGCAAAACCACAAAGAGACCCAGAGAAAACTTTTCACTTTAACATGATCTATGGTCCAACTGCTACCCAGGGTAATCCTATATCAAAATTTTATGTTCTTTGGCATACAAAAAGCCATGACCTCTCATTTTATCTACTGCTTTTTCAGAGGAGGTGTTTCAGGATGTCAAACCGTTAATTAGGTCTGTCATGGATGGTTACAATGTTTGCATATTTGCCTATGGCCAGACAGGATCCGGTAAAACACACACCATGGTAAGATCCTTGGCTAGATTACGGCAACAATAATATCCAATATATGTGGTCATCTAGTCATCTAATTTGTATCTCTGGTGCCAGTGTGGTCCATCTGATGGATCCATAAAGGATAGGGGAATCAACTATCGTGCTCTCAATGACCTCTTCCATATTTCTGGTAAAAGGAAGGATATAATGGATTATGATGTTCATATTCAAATGGTTGAAATTTACAATGAACAAGTAAGGGATCTTCTAGTAGAAGACACATCAAGCTCAAAATATCCTTTTATCTTCCTTTTAGATTTTTTTTGAGTGTGTGTGTGTATGTGCGCCGGGGGGGGGTTTGGAAAGGTACTCTTATGCTTTCATTTTTTCAAGTTATTTGGCAAAGCAGTAAAATTTTGGATCCTTAACTGGTAATAAATTAGAGATAAGAACCTGTACAAGCAATGGGGGGTTGAGTCTTCCTGGTGCTACAATGTATCCTGTGAAGTCAACTGAGGATGTCCTTAATTTGATGAAGCTTGGGGGGCTGAACCGTGTAGTTAGTTCGACTGCACTCAACAACCAAAGCAGCCGCTCCCACAGGTCTGTGTCCATTCTTCAATTAAATATTCATTCAATAATTTTCGTAGCAACAGGTTCAACAATAAGAATAAAGTAGGAAACATAAAAATCAGAATGAAATCATTAGTAGCTATACCTTAACAACTGCTTTGGTGGTTTCATGATTGCTCACAGCATCTTGACAGTACATGTACAAGGGAAAGATAAATCTGGAAGCATCCTTCGTAGCTGTCTGCACTTGGTAGACCTTGCAGGAAGTGAGAGGGTCGACAAATCTGAAGTCACAGGGGACAGGCTTAAGGAGGCACTACATATCAACAAGTCTCTTTCTTGTTTGGGAGACGTAATTACAGCCTTGGCTCAAAAAAATTCACACGTCCCTTACAGAAACAGCAAGCTCACACAACTATTGCAAGACTCTTTAGGTTGCAATTTACTAGTCAGTTGTTTTCTTCAATTCCTAATTGTATGAGGCTTAACTTCAAGCGTATCTCTTCCAAGTCATATTCTGACTGTTTCTTTCTTGAATATTATATATTACTTGTAGGAGGGCGTGCAAAAACCTTAATGTTTGCTCATATGAGCCCAGAAGCAGATTCATATGGGGAAACCATTAGCACTTTGAAGTTTGCTCAGAGAGTTTCAGCTGTTCAATTGGGTGTTGCTCGTTTGAACAAAGAGAGCAGTGAGATTAGGGAACTTAGGGAACAGGTATGTTTTTCTATTTAGGGGGTCATTTCTTTAGCATGGTGCATTTTAGAGAATTAGTGGAATTCACATATAACTTCTTTCTAAGAATGCATTTTGGTGTTTCTGTCAATTCAAATAAGAAATGAAGGCATGCATGCTGGTCTATATCTAAAGTTGCAGATCTCTATGGTTTGGGCTTTCTGATCCAGCACTTGCATGATCTTAGACTAGAAAAAAACAATTGAAGCCCGAGGCTGCTGGCACTTAGAAGAAATTATCCTTGTGGTTTTTATCCAAATTTCTCATATTTTGGTTCAGCACTCTTTGGTAACGACAATAGAGTAATGCTCATTTGTATTTTGATTCAAAACACTCAATGATAATCACATGTCTAGTGATAAGTTGTGGATTACAGGATAAAACCATTAGCTGATAATTGTCAGAAGACAGCCGATTTGGTTAAATCCTGATCCATCTTGGAAAACAAGGGTTTAATAAGCTATCTTGCAGGTTGAGAGTCTGAAAAAGGTGTTGGCAAGGAAAGAAGCACAGGAGATACAGTTCGATAAAGCAAAGGAGCTGAGATCTCATTGCGAAAAGCCAAAAGCAACTGAATGCACACCCCCACGCAATCGACGATTGAGTATTGAAAGCTCAAGTATTACAAGGCCCGAGAAGGCAATGAATCATGAAAACAAGAAGGGATCAAAAACACCTGTTTTAAAAGCAAAAGTCAGAACTGAGCATACACTGGTTTATCCCCAAGGATTCAGTTTGGAGGGCCTCAAGTGTGACAAGGATCAAATGCAGTTAAGAAAATCTGAAGATGTGAGCAAATCTTTTACTGTTTTGCTGTTTACATAAAAATTGTTGTACCAACCATTATATTGATTGTTCCCCAATCTATCTTCAACTGTTTCAGGTTCAAGTTACCAGAATGGTACACCAGTATGTTGCACCGTCTCTCTCACAGAATGCTTGGAATAATGGATGTAGCTATGTGGGCCAGTTTCAAAATCCAGAAATCACCAGCAGTGGTAATTTCACTGATGGCAATTCCATGACAGTTGTGTGTCATAGCAATATTCCTCGTAGCCTTAACAACTCAGTTTCTCGAAGCCAAACTTTAGAAACTGATAGCAGAATGGGAATTCGACATCTCCAACCACCAAAGACACCGGAGCCACAGATACATGCAAGGAATGAGATTCAGATTGTGTCACAAAGGGACCTTAACCTTTCTAAGAAGTATCACACACCCAGCTTGAATGGTAGTGCAAGTAAAAAAGGATCTCAAGTAAAGAAATCACTTCAAAACATTGGGAAATTGATTCATGGTTCTGAGAAAAAGTAGGTAACCACTGAATCATTATACTCTAGTAGATAAATATTGTGCAAACAACTAACATTATGTAAACTTACAGAAATGTGCTTCGTAAAATGGAAACACACTCACCCTCCCATGGCACAGATAACAGTATTGATGGAAAGTCACCACTAGTATCCAGTGCAAGGGCAATGAGGAGGCAATCAATCACAGGTGGTCAGACTCTGGGGATGGAGAATTCCCGGAGATCTTCACTGGGGGGAAGGTCAGCTGGATGTCGTAAGTCGATCTGACAAGAATGTCTTTTCAATGTGTCTGCAAAGAAGGAATTCTTATATGCGTTTTATTGATTTTGTGGATTAATTTCTCATGTTTGTTTTATTCCATTTTGCAGAATCAAATGAAACCCGAAATGCCAGGACACCTCCTCCTGTCCACTCACCAACACATATGGCAAAGCGTTGGTTTTGAAACTTTTGTGCTGACAAGAATAATATTGTGATCTATTGACAAATATGCTTTAACTCTAAGCATGCTCACTTGCTGACTTCTGGGTTAGGATTCATGACATATTTCTTGAAGCATTCCAGCGTATCCCTGATGACAAGTCTTGATTCATATTCTAGAAATGAGGTAGCAGTAATGTACAGGAGGGATAGGAGTTCCTTGTTTTTTTTTTTCTTTTCTTTTCTTCTTCCTCTGTTTCTCTCTCTCAAGTCACAATGAGGGATAGGAGTTCATTTCTTGATTCATATTCTAGAAATGAGGTAGCAGTAATGTACAGGAGGGATAGGAGTTCTTTGTTTTTTTTTCTTCCTCTGTTTCTCCCTCTCAAGTCACAATTGATTTAAATGGGTTAGAAGATCCATTTTGTTCATTCAAGTTCATTTTTATTGGTACTCCACGGTGTCAATGATTCATTACATAGAATTCATTGAATATCTAACAATTGGTTTACAGAAACTTCTCAGTTTTGCATCCCCCTTCATTGATATATCTACTAGTCTTGCGTCTTGGGCAGATTTTTTCTATGGTCAGAGCGCTATTGCCAGTCAAATCATTTTTTAAGCTGAATGCACCATGTTTGTCATTACATATTCATTTTATCCTGAACAGCAATCCCAGAAGAGAGAATAAACTTAAAAATGCTGAAGATCAAGATCAAGTCTCAGCATACTGAAACCAGTTGCACCCATAGTAAGTTCTGGTATGGCAATAATTTGGGTATGGATACATACGGTAATTAATCAGTCCATACGTCAAGTAATACATTTCCAATGATTCAGTCCAATAAGTTGTTTACGGTAATTATACTTCACGTGTTTAATAGTGTTTTAATATGTTTGATTTGAATAAGTACGGGAGTAAAAATAGAGGAGAGGAGAGAGTAATTAGTCTTTGTGAAAATTAAGAGTAATTTTTTGTAATTAAATTCAGAGTTCTCATGCCTCCATAAACAAAGCCTTTCACTTGGAGAGTAGCTAGGCGCAAGAAATTACTCAGGCAAGTGGCTTCACTCAAACAAAAGACATTGGACGGTATCTCGAGTTCAAATTAGCAACGACTCTTTTGTTGGAAGGTAAGCTCTCTTTCCATGGATGGAAGATTTACACTTGCCAAATCAGTAGTCACGTCAATTTCCCCATATATTCAATGCAATCTGGCCCTCTCCCAAAAGGAATACTACAGGAAGTTGAGAAGGCAGCTTGTGTTTTTGTTTGGGGTGATACTCAAAAGTCATAAACGCTCTCATCTCATTTGTTGGGAGACTATGTAAACCAAAGGAGAGGGGGGGGGGTTGGGCTTTAGGAATTTTGGCGACAGTAAATGAAGCATTTTTTATGAAATTAGTAGGGAAATTTATGAGCCAAGAAAACATGTGGAAGACAATTTTGAAAGCTAAATATGGTAATGACCAAAGGAAAGAAGGTTCGCTACTTGCCCTACCGACTCCCCCATTTGGAAAGCGAAGAGTAGGATGGCCAAGACGGTTCAAAAAAATTGCAAATTTTAGTGAATCCTACTGGAAGAAGCTGTGGGAACTTAAAATGCCGAACAAAATTTGTACTTTCATGTGGATTCTCAACCATAATTTTCTGCTGTCAAATGTTAGACTACGGAAGATGAAAGCTTCATCACATGCATCGTGCAAATTCTATTTATGCGAATCAGAGAGTACACTACAAATATCTAGAGATTGTTCTTACGCCCATGGTATCTGGAATAGACTACTACTAAAGTCAATGCAAACATGGTTATTTGGGAGCATTCAAATGGACTGGCTAAATCTGAATATGTACGGAAAAGGTCATGGTTGGTAACCAGAATGGGTGATAAAATTCAGCTGTGTGGTGTATCAAATTTGGGGATGGAGAAACAGAGAAAGCCATGAAAAAACCTTCACTAGACTTGGTAACGGTGCATAACTCTCTTTAGACCCCTACAATCAAGTAAGCTCGGTTTGGAGGACGTGCAGGGAGGGAGCAATAAAATCCAAATGCCCTAGAAGTGTTGGTGGATGGTGCCATTCTGAGGAAAATTAGTTTAAATCAATGTGGATGCATCACTATGTAAAGGAGGATACAGTTAGATAGGAGTCAGAGGAGGTGTACTTCAAAACATCAAGGGCAAGTTTTGTTAGAAAAAGTAAAACCTGGTGTAATCAGGAGCACGAGATACATATGACAAGCGGAAGCTTCTAGGCACGTTACTATGTCGCGTCCTTAAGCGTAATTCGCCCCTCACGGAAGGTGCTAGAGGTACCGGCGAACCGTCTCCCGGGATACGAAGGCCCAAACTCAGGTTGTTTCCCGGTTTTGCAAAGCACGGACAAAACTCGACGAGAAACTTCGGATTTTCTTATCTTCTGCTGTTGAGAAACTAGAGAGGATTTATAGGCATTGCGGTGCCTCTACTGAACAGTTCATGACTCTATTCGTATGGGTGCACCTCTCTATAGGGATACAAATGCCACGTTCGATTTGAGCCGTTGGATCGTTCGGCCGCACGTCTCGGTCCGAGTTGAACCATCAAGATGACATTTATGGATCTACTTCCATCGCCCTAGATCGCCGTTGATCAAAATAGCGGTTCAGATCTGATCTCGCTCGTGCTAGTGCTAGTGCTAGTGCTGGTGTGCTGTGCGCCAAACGCCTAACGGCCCGCCCCGCCGCGCGTGCCCGGTCCCGTCCTCGCTCGTACAATGCACACCCATTGGCATGTCTTTTGATATTAAATCAAAGTTAATAGGCAGTACCTATTAATTAACTTGGATTCCGACATCTCGGTTTCCAATGTGGGACTATATAACACACTTTCCTAAAATAAACAAAGGAAAGTTTCCGCACTTATAAATCCAATTTTAAATGAAACGTTTATTATTTTATTATATTAAAAATAATACAACAAGTTTGTTGGAGGTTTCGTGAAGAGAACAATGGAGACGAACATTTTGGAAGCTGAGTTGCAGACGATCTCCGAAGGAATTGAATTTGCATGCAAAAGGAATTTCATGCTTTTACATGTGAAATCCAACTCTCTCACAGCTATTGATTTGCTGAAGCCAAATGCAAGATTACAAGGGAGAATAGCAAGAATGGTGCATGTAATAAAGGACAAAGTGGGAAACAATGGAGGAATTAGATTCCAACATGTGTATCGGGAGTCCAACTATGCTGCTGATTGGATCACAAAGATACCGACATCTTTAGAGGAACCTTCGTGAGTCTTTCTAGATCCACCCCAAGAAATGGAGGAGATCTTACTGGCGGATAAACTTTTGCATGCTTGATTAGCTTCTTTTGGGTTAGTTAACCCCGTTTATTTGTTACCAAAAAAACAAAAAAACAAAAACCTATATTGAAACTATTTTTTATCCTTTTGAATCTCCACATCTAAGATAAATAAGCATGTAACTCATTAAGTTCACAAAATATTGCTTTAAAAAAAGAATCATAGGTACATGATATATTATGTCTATTTCTTTTCTACCTTTTAAACACTTTCAATACTTTGATGAGTTTTTGTTGGAATGTTCTATGATAATGTTCCTTGGCCTTTGCATGTCCTCATACAAAAATAAAACCAAGCGAAGGACTATGATCAACGGTTCTAATATTGAGTATGCATCCCTTTTATTTGTCTTAAACCACACGTTCTACATTATTTCAGTGACCATTGCACTCAAGCTTGAAGCAAATCTTGTTTGCATGTCTTTTTCAACTTAGACATCTTATGGAAAACGAATTAAGTAACTTGTCAATGGATTGAGTCAATCTAACAAAGGTAACGGTTGACGACAAGCAAGTTGCAAGTCTTGTGACTTGTAAATGAAGAAGAAACATGAAGAAAAAAATGGAAAACAATGGGAATGAGGATTTTGTGAATGTATATGAGGATTAGGGATTTTTCATGAACCTTTTGCCTTTTTATTTTCTAAATAAAGCATAAAAGAGAATAATTTGCCAATTAATATGCCAATTAAACGTCAATTAATAAGAAAATCGATACGGGTTGGTTTCAAAGTCAGGTACGACAACAAATGTATGTTTAATAAATTGCATCGATCTCTTATAAGGCCCACAACCAAATAAGGGATGTCTGGAAATATTGAGCTGAATGAGAACAATTTACGTCTTTTGGCATAAAAGCAAGTGAAAATATGATTTGATAAATTCTTGTAGATTTGGCAAGAAGGGACATGTTTTTAGCAAAATGGTGGTAGCCTCTTATATAGAGGCAGTAAGACTACGGATGTCTCAGATTCAAGTCTCCGTCTTTCCACACCTTCCTTTCTTCCCTTTATTTGGGCATATAGACCAGTCCTTATGATTGGGTTGATGATGATGAAAAAAAAAAAGAATGGCGAGAAGGTTATAAAGAGTACAAAAATTGACAAATTTTCACCATTGGTTACTTTACTTTTTTTTTTTGGGGGGGGGGGGGGGGGGGGGGGGTGGTTGAGATAGTTGATGGCCAAATAATCAACCACTAAAGAGGTATTTTGGTCTATCTTTCTAGATGATAACAATTTCTAAGAGACATCAAATTATTCACACTTCTTGAAATATTGTTTAGAGGAAGTAGTTAGGTTGAGTTGTATCAGTGTAACCATGGGGTAAAACACTAAAGTATCCAGTTTCTTATGGGAAATTAGGGGCTAATTTATCCGATATTATCTATCCATCCAGTATATTAATGGTATCGTATCAGTTTTGCAGACAACCGATAACCCATCTGATATCGTACCCCAAAACAATGTCATTATGAGGTTCTATATATCTTGATGGTATTGTGGTGATTCAAGGTCTCGTTCTAGATCCCGGTTTAAATCATGATGCGTGTTGGTTGGAGTCTAAAGAAATAAAATTGAACTTTCTACACAAGTTTGAATTTTGGATGACTAGCAAACACTTGATCCTACAAATGATATGATAATAAGCGATTATGGTTTTGAATCACCCTAGTGCCATGACTTAGAGGGTGTCTTGTCACGGAATTCAGTGAGAGATTTGATGAGGGAGAAGTAGAAAATTAGAAATACGAATTCCATTATAAATTAACAATAATAATAATAATAATAATAAAATAAATTCTAACTATTTAATTTAAACCAATACTTCTAACAAAAAACTCAACCAGACTAAATTCCATTTTCAAAAATCAAAATCAAACCCAATTATTTTGAGCATCAAAGCAACCGTTCAGCAAACATTATTGAGATAAGATTATGTAGGAGAATTATCCCTCCAAGTCTCCGCTTGTATGCAAACCTTGGGCACCAAGTTCATCATGTAATAAAATAGAATTTCATTCTTTTTTTTTTTAAACTACTGAAACAGAGTAAATTTATTTGCTCTTAGACATAGTTGATGCAGTGATAACTTAAAACCCATCATTTTTTTTGGTCGAACTTACTTAAGTCATCATGAGTCCTCATAGATCTCATGTAACTCATATCCAAAGGATCAGAAGTCTTTCATCAAGTGGGTTCCCCTGAAGAAGATTAATGAACCATCAATAAGCTGATAAGCTTGAAGCAAATGGGTAAAAGCCACGAGTGCTGAAACAACCTTCAATTAATGGTGGTTCCTGTCTTCTTGATATTCAGAACACGAATAATATTGTTGATTTACACTCTGACAACAACCTAATCTGCCTCTTTATCATTGATCAATTATCAAATTGCAGAGTTGCAGGTAAGGATTGAGGAATAGGCCAAGAATCTCATGTTCCCAATGCCTTTGGAGGTTGTGTTGCAGAACCAAAGCCAAGCCCTGAAAAAGCCCTTTGGCTGTGCTCCATTGGGACCAGAGCATGACCTAAAGAAAGAACAGTTACCTGAAAAATTAATCATAAATAATTCCATTATTGCATTGATATCATCAAACCTGGTATGGGGATAAGATTACTTATAATGCTTTCCAAGAATCTTGTAAAACACAAACTGTTGGAAGGCATTAACAAAACAAAATAGTTGCTAGCCTGTGGGTGACAAAGTTGGCTTTGGTAATCTAAGAGTTACTGAATATAAACTAAAATATATATTTTTTGTTATTGATGGAGATTTTAAATAAAGATTCAACTTTTTTTTGCACCCAAGTATAATGAGAGACAGTAAAACTTAGAGAGAGACTTGTGAACCCTAAGATAGTGCATGAATCATCTTCACTTAGTCCATATACGTATGAAGTTGAAAATTTGTAAACTTTGACATTTTTTTAATTTCTTTTTTTAGGATTTGAGGTTCATTCAGGCCAATTTATGCACATCTCGACTACATATTCACAAAACTTTAATATTATAAATTATGATAGACCACTTCTTCTCTAAATAAAAAATATACAAACAAACAAACGGTAAACTTAAAATATTGTCACGTGATATTGAAATCTTGAATAATTGATTTAAACCTATCAGTTTTCCAACCATGTTTTATTTTTTGATAGTTCCCAACCATTGTTTAGAACTCCCAAAAGATAAGTATCTTGGTTTCAACCCTTTAATTTCTTTTTCTGGGATTGCACCCTTGTGGGAAAAATTTATTCTGTACAGAAAAAGTCTGATTTACAAAAGATTCTCAGGAAAGAACTAGTCAGACTAGATAACACCCTACCCTGTTCCTTGGAAATCATTTCTCAATGAATATTTTCAGAAGATTAGGTTGCAGATCACAGATCTATAGAAGACATCTGCCTCTCTCACAGACCCAGAGAAGAAATTCTATCCCTTTCCCATCCATACATTCCTACCAATAAAACATGTAAACTACCAAAAGTACTGTTCTGTAATCCTGAAGTACTGTTCTCAATGAACATTTTCAGAGGATTAGGTTGCAGATCACAGATCTATAGAAGACATCTTGCCTCTTTCACAGACCAAGAGGAGATATTCAATCCCTTGCCCATCCATACTTTACTACCAATAAAACATGTGAACTACCAGAAGTACTGTTCTGTAAACCATTACCATAGAAAGAAAGATACCATAAAGTCCAAATATTGAGGTTGTGTTTTTCCAACACCTGTGTTAAACTCAAGTTCTCTTAATTATCTAGAAATTGAATTCTCTTATAACTGATAAATCTATCTCCAGCATGATTATCTATTAAAACAAACACCAAGAAAGTCTAAATTGAAACAGAAACAAGGCAAGAAGAACAGACTTATCATGGTTTAGGCATCAATGCAATCTATTCATTCTTATGTCCACACACAAGCTTTTTTTCTTGGGTAGAATGTCCAGAAACAAACTGAAGATGCTTCACTATGTAATGGAAGAAAGGTACCCAACACCCAAGGCCTGGGGGTTTATATAAAAAGAGGGTCTGTTAAACATAACCACCTAGGGTGTCATAGAAAAGTAGAGACTAGATTATCAATGGAAGCCAAGAAGAAGTAAAGATTAATAAGAATGAATCAAAACAAGGTTTAATCATCCAAGGATACGATTCTTTTGTGCTGGGACTGCAAATTAACAGATGTTTAAACTTTCGACGAGAAAGAAATAGTAATACTTGGTTCCAAACACAACTCCATTCTTGATACACAAGAAAGAACATTATCTGTGATTGAGGTATTAAAATCTCCTCTCACTGTCACACCCTGTTCAACAGATGTGATTAGAGTAGTTAGTCACTGGGAATTATTAGGTGGTTAGTAAAATATATTCTGGTCAGTTATGATTTGATCTTTGACTTATTTAATGATGAAAAATCAGAGCTAAATGAAAAGAAAATTCAGGATACAATCATATTACAAAGATTTGTTAAAATAGAAAACTTTTTTGTGATCAAGCAGAAACAAAGAGGATTAAATTCCTACAAGTCTAAACCCATCATTAAGAAAGGCCTAAAATGTTTCCTGGGGGCATAGTTTAAAGCTTCACTCAACATATCAATCAGATTAGTCCAGTGATGCACAGAAAAATCTACAAGTTCATAAACCAATGAATTTATTCTGCCTTCACACATTTCATCTCAAGAAAATACAAAAATGGGGCCTGGTTATTGTCTTTATTATTTACAGGTGTACACAGAAGAGGAAACAAAAGAAAACGATCACTACATACACAAGCTTTACAATCATTTTCTTGAGCAGAACATGTGAAATTCAATAGAACAGTAATGTCAAACAATTAAGTAATGGGTGAAGAAAGACTAGATGTATTGAAGATCACTGTGGGATCTGTAGTTGCTTCCGAGTTCTCTGAGCAACGGTGTGCTCATATGTGCGCTCCAATCGCTTGCGAAATCTTTTGAGATTCAGTTGAACCTTCTGGCCTTCAAGATAGATCTTCTTAGTGAATTGCCAACCTTTGGCATTCACACTATCAGGATCTCTAAGCACAACATCATTTTTATCATACTGTTCATACAAGGAACTTTCTTGTGGAAGTAATTTATAACCAACATACTTGAGGCCAAGCTTCACTGCAGGTTCACCATAGTAAGTATAAGCAGCCCAATCAGTGCCAAGAGGGACAACTTGGATGAACACAGTTCCAGGCCTCATAAACAGGAGGTGTGTCATGGCAGCACCATGCACACCAATCATGGCATCACTAGAATTGAGAACATAATAAAGCCAAGCCAGCTCAGTTGAGGAATCTGGCCTCAAGATTTTAACTTGGAAACCAATTTCTTCAGCTATCTTCACCATTTCAGCTTCATTGGTTATCGATCTTGATCCATTTCTAGATATGATAACTAGTACCGGCTGCCATTTCTCTGGTCCTTTAAATTCTTCTAATGGAAGTGGTATTGATGATGATGACAATAAATCCAATTTCTCTTTCTCCTGCTCTTCAATTATCCCCTTAATCCGAGGCCGATACGCTTTGTCCAGAATATTTCGAAAATCTCTGATACTCTGACCCCCAGGCATAAAGGAAGAATTCACAGTGAGCTCATCATGGATTTTGAGACCAACAATGGCTTCAGGGAAGCAATGGGTTCTCGAATCTCCATAGAAATCAATTGGGGGATAATCAGTGAGATGGGAGAGGATATCTCCATATTTAGTAAACCACCATCTATGGTATTCAGCCACAACAATCACAAATTTCTTCTTGAGATGTTGAGTAGTAATGTAAAGAGGGATAAGTCCATCATTGAATTCATGGTAGACATTACCAGTATACCCACCTGTAGAGAACACAACAGCAGGAACAGAGTGCCGAACATCGCATTCATGGCTAGGGGTAAGCTGATATTTCTTCACAATAAGCTCAACATCACGAATGGTATTCATGACACTTGTTTCCCACTTGCGGGTATAAGGTTTGATTATCTCATGCTGTATTTCTTCTTCTTCTATTTCTCCTAACCCAACATCTTCATTGAACAACGTTTCTTGTTCATGATGACTTCCATATGGAATATAGTTTATAATAGAAGAAGTTGCAGGTAGCATCCTTATATCCCCACTCATCGAACATGTATCATAGCGAAATGCTCTCCTATCACAAACAAGAGCCTCTGCAATTCATACCCAGATAGAAAATTGGTCAACTCAATCGATTTGATCAGATAAGAATCACAACCCAATCTCACCCTCAGCCCCCCACAAAAAAAAAAAATTGCAGAAAAAAAAGGCGGTTGAGGTCCTTACCATTAGAGCTTGAAGAAGAGAACCCATCAGCTTTTTTATCAGGTGCATCGTTTCCCAGTTGGAAAGATTCTGATTAAAGAGGGAGAACTTAATAAATAAAACCCATCAAGGGAAAAGCCGAAAAAGAGGCCTAAGAGAAAAGGAAAAAAAAAATACTTACGGAGGAAGGAAAGAGTTTCTGAATAGCTGAAGAGCTGAGGGACCAAGATTAAGCTGCAAGACACAAATGAGAAGAGGAAGAACAGAGGGAGTAGCTTGCGTTTTGTTCTCTTGTAAAACCCATTTGCTCCCCAATCTATAACAAGGGTTGGAGAGTACTCTCTATCATCTTCTTCATCGTCTCCAACCTGTCTAGGCAGATGGTAACGATGATGTTGCCCCATTTCTACCACTGCGATCTCTTTCCTCTTTTGAAACTTAGCACCCAGAAGAAGATGAATAATAAAGCTGTTGATTTACTTCTTGGTTCCAACTTCTGGGCTGTTTCTTCTACTCAGGCTATGATTGGAGAGTATAGGAGAATGAAACAGGGAAGAGACAAGAGATGGTTTAAGATTTAAAGCACTGGGTGTGGTGTCTCTGAGCTGTTCCTTCTCCTCCTCTGCTGTTCTTAGATCATACAGGGTAGGCTACCAGAGTATAAAAGATGAAGGGGAAACAGACAAGAAGGAGGCTTTAAACTACTGCGTCTGGGGGTGTGATGTGGTGTTCTCCTCACAGAGAAGCAACAAGAGAGGATTTAAACTAGTGGGTGGTGGTGTTCTGCACAGAGTCAAAGCCGTGTCCAGGAGGACAACTCAACAAAGAATCGATAGAGACTTCAAGTCTTAAACAACCCAACACTCCAAAATCAAAATTTTTTATATGTTCTTAATCAATCTAGAAAAGAATAATTTTTCTCTGAGCTTTATAATTCTATAAAAACTGTGCAACACTCAAGTGCGTTAGGATGGGAACTTCGCTCCCTATTCATCAGAAAAGCATGAATTTACCTTGATGCTTCCATTAACAAACTAGTTTTAAGGATGGTTTCTTCTCCAATAGTTATTATCAAAATCTGGGTTCTGGTCAAACCCGACAGCTTATATTCATTCACAAATCCTGCCCTAGACGACCCCTCTAAACGTGAGTGGGTTCATCTATATTTTATTTGGTTTCAGATCCTAAAAATGAAAAAAGAATATGTTTTTGCCAGGTTACCGTTCTGCTTTATAAGGGTGTGTTTGGATTTGCTTTTTCTTCACATACTCTTGGAATGATACTTGATTGAAGCTCAAAAAATGCCTCCCTTTAAGCCTTTAATTCATGGCTTTCGATTCATATGAATGTCAATGCAAACCTACACTAAGTATCTTGAATGGCCATTTTTTTTTATCAAGTGGCCAATCCATAATGATAGAGACAATGGTAGTGTGACTTGTACCAACCGCAATAACGTGCATTAAAACTAAGCTTTCCCAGGTTATAAATGTAGTGAACAAGTTCCGCATTGAATAAGTTCAACGTCTATGAAATCCTCAAATCTTTGGTTGGAGGATGATCTAAATGTTAAAAGAGATAATCAAACAAGGTATTGGTTTTGTGGTTGCTAAATTTGAGCTGAATAACTCAACTTGCCAAGAGTATCAAATCATTTTGAAGTAAATTTGCAAAGTGAAGTGAACAAAATTGAAAAGCCTAGGTTGAGTCGGGAAAAGAGCCCTATGCATGTTTACTTCTAGGCTTATGAGAAAAGTTAAGTATGTAATTAAGTGTTTCAGTTAAGAAGACAGTACGTAATTAAGTGATTCAGTTAAGAAGATCCATCATAGTATAACAAACATTTTTTGTTGATTAGTGTAAAACTGACACTTCATGGTACCAATCACACTTGTGATATTATGTCATCCTATGTTAAAACTCACATTAATGCTTGTCCTAAATTAGGGTTTCGGTTTGAGTGGCTTGAGTAATGATTGCAATACATAAATTCAATTCCAATCTTGAATGCTCTTAGCTAAACTAATTCTTATCTTAATCTTTATTGAAGACCTTAAATTCTTGTTTTTGACCCTCCTGAAGGGGGACTTGTTCCAGTCAAAAATCCTAATCTAAGGGGTCGGATCGGTTTGTGTCTCAAAAGTACTGTTTGGTATGGACAAGAAAAAAGAGGAATCTAAAATCTCATGTGTTTTTCTTTTTTAATTGGAGAGACAAAACTAAACAATTAAAACATCCAGCTTCATGAATCAAAGTAAATCATCAATGGTGGGGCCCACTGAATTATTTTCTTTAAAAAGAAATGGAAAAAAGACAATTAACTATTTAATAAATCCAAACGGGTCTCGAGCCAATCAATTGCAGGTTAATTAACGGCAAAGATAGCTGACCAGTGGTAATTGATCATCTCTGACCGTTGATGAGTTAGGGTTGGATCAAATGTAGAATCTTATGGGCCGAAAGCCCATTATTAATCCTGAAAACAGAAAGCACGTGTCAGAACTCAGAAGTCAGAATTTGGATCTTCTCATACACTTTTGGAAAGTTTTTCAAGGAGAGGTCTTCACTTTCTCTATTTATCTTCCACTCCTTTTTCACTTTTGCTTTTAATGGGTGGATCTGATTCTCTTTGGAAGAGTAGCACAAATCAAGGCGAGGTTCATGGAATCTAATACTCAAATCTCAAAAGATGGAACATTTCACTCTTTTTCTCCCCTTAATTTTTGGTTAGAATGTACAATGACAAAGCATGATTTTAGGGGATTAGTGTCTGATCAATCAATCCATTTCATTGTATAAAAATACAACCTTACTTTACAAACCTAAACCCTAAATCAGACTTCCATGATCCATCCAACCTTGTTAGGGTTTGATAACTTGTTAAGCTCAATTTGTCTTGATTTACGATGATAAGGGTTGAGATAATTGGTCCTTATTTATGCTAACAATGTCGGATTATCTTGATTCTTAATCCTAGAAACAAGACGGTATGCATGGATTAGTGTTCTTAAGGAGATTTAAACACTTGACCTCTTAGTGATGAAGTGCTGACGTTTGCCAACTTGGCTAATCCTTTAAGATGGTTAACTTTTATCCATCATGAGTTAACTTTTATTTCTCTTTATTTATTTATTTATTGGTAATGAGTTAATTTCTAATTAAGATTTAATTTTTTGTTCCTTAAAAGTTTGGGATTAATAGTAACCATTGGGTAATGATTAAGAATGGCATCTATACCGGTCATATTTAGTTAAAAATTTTATTTTTAATATTGGGGGTGGTATTTTACATGTGAAATGAGAAAAATAAAGGAAGTAACTAAATTTTTTAAAAATGGGGGGAGGCATGGCCCCCGGCTCCTATTTGGTTCTGCCTCTAAACTAAACTATCATAAGGTCGAGTAGTTTGGCTCGAGGGCTAAACCTGAATCCTAGTGGCCCTATCAAAGCTAGTTATTATATAACCCAAAACCTGTCCTTTAGGTTTAGAGGTGAAGCTAGGCTTGGACTGGGCTCAAGTCAGGTATGGGTCGGTTTAGATCAACAGGGTTTTATTGACATTCGAGAAGTCTGTATGGGGGGCTTTCATTTAAATATATTATAAAAAATGGGGTTATTTGCAAATAAAAAAAATTGAATTTAAGAATAAATGAAGAAAAAACAATCAGAGCAGGCATGAAAGGGAACACAGACATGTTTTGGCATATAGTTATGGAAGGCTGACTTGATTGTTACAAACATGAAAGAGATGTTCACATGAGGAGGAGAAGCTTTTAAAGTCTAAGAAGGCCAACAAGAACCACCAAAGCATCTCTGAAAGTTGCAGTTCCATTATGGATCACGGACATGTAGGATAAATGTCATATTCACTCTTCCATGAAAACGACTCAAACCATAGGATAGGATAGAGATCATCAAAGTCATCACTTTCTAGTCATTCTAACATACATGTGGGCCCCACGATAGGACATCCTCTCTACCGCCATGTCATCACCAATTAGAACCGTTGCCTCGTTTTTTTTTAAATGACAACAGAAAAAAATGACCGTTACTTTGTCAGCCTTTCATGGACTTTTTTGAAGCTTCTCCATGGTTGCAACTTGCAAGGTGAATGAAAGGGAAGGGAAGGGAATTTAATTCTTGAAGGTTTTCAAACTTAGACAATATAAGAATTCTTAATTATTATTTAGAGTCCTTAATTTGTTTATGTTACATTCATTAATTTCTTGAATTTTTATTTATTTTTTTACATTTACATCCTTTATGTTTCAAATTATATATTAATTATAAGTTTATTTGGACTTGACGGCTTATCTAAATCTTCTTTATGACATTTCATTTTATTCGATTTTTTAAGAGATATTCAAAGGCAAGATTAAGTGGAATTTGATCCGGGTATTGCATCAAAATATAGTTAAGATGGAAAAAGTAAACCATATGGTTCGTACATGGTTTTCATCGATCATATTGTATGTATTGAAACAATAAATATCTTTGTCAGTGTATTTTTAAATGATATTTCAAGAGAGTAAGTCATTATAGCATTTCTTTTTGTTTTTTAAAATAATGGGTTTTGACTAGTTAAACTATCTCGATAATTTGAATTAGTATTTCTAATATACAAACTTAGGTAAAAAAAAAAGAGAAAAAAAAACACATTCTAGAATGTTTTTAAGACTTTTCACCTTATTCGTCAAGCCATTTGAAGTGTGGGTGTAGTCAATTGAAACATTATATATAGAGATAAGACACTTTTTTCTTTACAACTTAATTAATTCCATGAAATAATGTCCATCTCAAGATTCTCAACTATATAAGACAATGTAGAAGGAGTCTTCCTTCTTTTTTCCCTAGTCATCAATGTCTTTTCTTTTTTAATTCATGGTGATCTTTTAAAACGACATGCATTATTGGAGAAATTCAATCAAAACATCATATCATTTTTCAAAGAAAGTATTACGTGTCTAATGCAGACAACTTTGGTGTACAGGCGTTAGATTGGATCAGCTTAGCACGTGATAGGTTAAAAATCTTGACTCAACTTGTTCTGCTAGCTTCAGAGCTTTTAGAGCATTGATCAAGAACCTAACATTTGGTATCAGAGTTAACACCATATTAAAAGTACAATCGTTGGAGAGGATTACCTATCGTTAAAATAGTGTGACCTGCATGCTGCGCATTTAATGCGCAGCATGTGCAGCCAAGAAGGTCGAGATCAAAATTTCGGTCGAGATTTCGATCTCGACCATGCGCTTCACCGAGCTACACATTAAATGCGTAGCACTGAAGCACAACCCCCGTTAAAATGTGAATTATGCTTGACTCAACTCCCTCTGTTAATTTTGAAGCTTTTGACACAGTGGTCAAGTACCTAACGAAAAGTTCCTCTACTCTGTAATTGATGTTGATAAAGGAGAAGTTTAATTTTTAATTACTGTTTGTATTATATGTTTCTATAAATAATAGATGTAGTTAGGACAAACACCTAAACATCCCTATATTATTTATGTATTAGTTATTGTAGGAATAATCATTAATTGCTCTCCATAATCCACTTAATTTGTTTCATGTAGTGCTCATCAGGTCTTACCTAACAAGATTCTTGTAATTAACAATCCTTGGGTTCTTGGCAAACCCCATGCATTCATGCATGATCTAAACTTAATTATCTCAAATGGGTTTTGGAGGTGAGAAGGTTGTGAAGATATCCTAAACCCATTTCTTAATTGGGTTTTAATCATATGAAACAACTCATCTAGATCTTAGACACGTTGAGGGCTTATTTCCATGAAAAGATCAGCAAGAGTATATTAAATACAAAAGCTTGATAGTGCAGCTGTGCAAGTCTGCAACTCAGGGAGGCCACCATGGACCATTATTAACTGAAAGAACATCTTAAATGACAGATTTGCAGTTTGAAGATCTTAGTAATGAATGGAGATGGAATTATATTCCTAGGCTGGAAAGACAAGAACAAGCAAGTAATTCGGCTGGTGAAAAATATTGTATTCTAATTATGTGTTAAGTTTTATTTAATTTAATTCAATATTTGTTAAAATACGATTCATGAAAATTTAAATTTTCTGCTTTTTTGTCAGGAGAATGACAAATCATGAAAAAGATTGAGAGCTTAGAATTGTAGAATGAATTTTGAAATACTGGAAATATTAAACAAGTGTACAACTCTTAATGAGTGTTGTGTTATAACCTAGAGGTCACAGCTATCAGGCGATGCAATCTTATGTGTCCAGTCGTCAAAATGACCAAAGTAATTTTACTGGCAAAGCTTTCTCAGGTGTCCTTGTCCTCGATCTTTTTATAATTTTCTTAAAGAGACCTTTCTGGTCTTTTTCAATGTGTGAAATACTAGCACTTAAACTTCCTGGATTGGAGAAAATATTTCACCGTAAAGCCAAATGATCATTGTAAATACTTATCTATTTTGGGTATTGGACAAACTCGTAGAAATAAAGGCACACGATTCACCACTATCAAGGGCAAAAAATGAAAGAAGTATTATATAATCAGTATCTGTCCCCCTCCCCTCCTCGATGTTAAATCCTGGTTACACCCCTGATCGAGCAACTCTTTGCACTGTGTTGAGTTACAACTTGGAGTTTAAGGTGGGTTGATTGGTTATCAAAGCAATGGATGATTTTGTATACTTCACTTGCAAGTTCTAAGTAAATGAGAGAACCCCCTTTCAGAATTTGTCAACCCTTTCAAAATTTGTCAATAGGGTAATGAACACCTATGATAAATCAATTACTTGTTGATCACATGAACAATAGTTTTATTTTGAACTAATGTTTGCACAGTTGATATTATTGGATCATCAAGAAAACTTGTTTTGAATCTTTCTACTATTATTAATTTAAAAAAAAAAAAAATCTCTATAGGTTTTTTTTCTTCAAAAGACCTTCTCACGTGCATTTGAATGCTTCGTAGAGAATGATTTTCGTTCATCGTGGTTTTAAAGAAATAATCGGTCTAAACTATGTGATACATTAGAGCTTTACATATTCAAAATTATGACTAAGATTAGGTAGAATGTCATAGAACCCAATTCTTTCTTTGATTCTAAAAGGATAATCCAATTGAATTAAAAATTTTATATATTTATTTAATACAACGAGAGATGTTTCATGGCACTTAGGTATAAATGATGGACCTCTTGAGCTATACATATTAAAAATTTATAATTTGAGTTGTTTTCAGCTGTCTTCTTCTTAGGTGGTTATGAATCATTGACTTCTAATAATTCATATAGCCTCTCATATATACAATATTTGTTACTTTGAAACTTGTTTACATTTCCAATGTTTTCCTTCATCATCTAGTTAGTAGTTGATTTATCATTCCAAATTCATTAAAATAAGTATGAGCGTCATAGATCATAAGGGCATTTGTTAATATGAGTTTGCTTCTTGCCATTTAATTTTTTGATGTAATGGTGCAACTATAGTTAAACTGAAGAAAAATATACAAGTCAATTAAGTTCAATTTCCATATGATAGGTGTCCGGCATCTGAATTTGCTACAAGTCTCATTTTCAAAGTCTCAAAGGATCAAAATGCCTTGATGATTTTTTATATCATAAGGTTGTTTAATATTGCTCCAAAATCTTGCTTGGTACTTTGAACGACCTAATCTGCAAGAATGTGCTTGACCTGGTTGATTTAGAAACACCTCCGATGATCAAGTCAGTGAAGCACACGGATTTAGATAAATGAATGAAGCTACAGATCTTGATGCGAATGGGAATAACTCCATAATGCAAGATCTGTAGCTTCCTTCCTTTATCTAAATCTGTGTGCTCCAATGACTTGATCTTCGGAGGGTTTCTCGACCAACCCGGTTGGACACGTTCTTGCAAGTTGGGTCGTTCGAGTTACGCAGTAGGATTTGGAGTAACACTTAACAAGTTAATAAGACTTATGAGTATGTGTTAAAGTATCTTAGCAACTTTCTCAAAAAAATTGCTAGGATAAGATTGCATAGGTAAATTATCCCCAAACTTTGCTTGTGCAAAAGTCTTCGACACTGGGTTTGTCCTTTCTGTAACGTATATTACATGATAATGATCTTAATTTTTTTTTTCAATTAAAATCATAGTCATGACCTCCATTGTTTTAATATTGCACTTACAACCAAACAAGGCGTTTAACTAAAGCACAACTTATATATTTTTCAGTAATCGTCAACCTAGTCACAAGAACCGAAAGGCTGATAAGCCTGAGAAGGGGAGAGGGGAGAGGGTGGAAAGGCATGGAAGGACATAGACTTGAACCTGAAACCTCATTGGTCTTATTGCCTCTGTAAAAGAAGCTGGTGTCGAGGGACAAAGACTTGAAACTGAGACCTCCTTGGCTTTACTACCTCTATAAAAGAGGCCGCCGGCCATCATCGTGCTTGAAGCACTAAAAACAGGTCTTGAACATGAGGTGATGGAACTCATGCTTGCATTGGTGAGAATTGACCTTCTCATTGTGTATTTGTGGGCCTGGGTTGGACCCAAGGTTGAGGCCCAAAACATAAACCAGGCAACTTTGGGCTTTATGTCAGAAACAATAAAATTAAAGTACACTACCAACCCAACCCACGACCAAAAGTGGGGCCCACAGAATGTGAACTTTGAGCCCAACTGAAGCTTGACTAACATACAAATGGATCTGAAGCGCAAACAAAAACGGCCCAGTGACATCATCAGTTCATAATACTAATCAGACGGCTCATATGCCATATCAGCATCACATCACTTCATCCAGACCGTTAGTTTAGCTCAATCGCTGGCAATGTATCGAAACACCTGAAACTCTGAGTCCGAATGGTCTTCCCCCTATTGACCACAAATTATAGGGGCCCACAGAATTAAATTGATAGAATTTATTATTATTTTTTAATTTGTGGGCCCCATATAAGTAGCATCCTCCCCAAGTGGTGGGGATTGTTGGGACCTCGACTGTACTGAAGTGGCCTAAGATCTGGTCCCTATCCATATTCGAACGAGTCTTCCAATGGCGTGACTTGGGAGATTGTTGGGACATCGACCGTATTGAGGTGGCCCAAGATCTTGCCCCAGATCCGGCTTCGGCACACCTGTCCTTGTGTCCACGATTGTTCATTTGGTTCGGCCACGTAGGAACTCTCCATGCAACTCCAAAACCACGTGTCATATTTCATGAAATAATGTGACAAGTAATCACCGTTTAGCCCGTTAGGTTTTAAGCTAAAGTTACCTACTGAAAAATTTTGTTTCAAATTTGCAGAGCTGAGAAGTGATGGAAGACATGAAAGAAGACATGAAAGAAGAGCAGAGAGCGAAGAAATCCCCAGAAGATGAAGAAGAAGAAGGAGAAGAAGATCGCCCCTTACCTCTCATGGCACTAAATCACGTTTCAAGGCTCTGCAGATCAGTAGAAAAATCCGTAGAATTCTACACAAACGTTCTTGGTTTCGTCCTCATCAATCGCCCACAAGCCTTCGACTTCGGCGGTGCTTGGTAACTAAATTTTAGGGTTTAGTGTTTGGGTTTAGGGATTCTTTACGATTAGCAAATATTGTGTTTTCAAATTTGAATTTTGAAAAATCCTAATGTATTGGTGCAGGTTATTCAACTATGGAGTTGGAATTCACTTGGTGCAATCGAAGGATGAAAAGAGGCTACCGCAAACGGATCAATTGGATCCCATGAACAATCACGTATCGTTTCAGTGCGAAGACATGAATGAGATGGAGAAAAGATTGAGAGAGATGAACATAAAATACCTAAAGAGGACGGTTGATGACGGAGGAGAAGGAAGAGAAGGAGGAGGATTAATTTCCATCGATCAACTGTTCTTCAATGACCCAGATGGGTTCATGATCGAGATATGTAACTGTGAGAACCTGAAGCTCGTTCCTGTTGGTTCATTAGGTCGTATTAGGCTTCCTTACGATCGCCATAATCCACCTGTTGAGTTAAATGACGATTCTTAAAACGAGTCTTTACTTGTTCTTTTCCAGAACTGGTTAGTTAATTTTTTGGTCTCGCTCCCATCAATCAAACGTTGAAAACAACAGAAGAACTCAACTCAATTGTGCAGATCGAAAAGTTACAAACTCGGAAATACGTACATTCAACTAATGCTTACATTCAACTAATGTCTAAACAAATCCTTAAAAGACAAATACAAATCTAATTTGAGCAGTCAGTTTGCAACCTAACACAGTTAGCAACCTGTAATACATAAAAATTTTCAATTTCAACACAGCAACCTCAACACAGCCTGAGGAGGTCCCAACAATAGATCATCACATCACAGTACAAAAGCAGGTACGGGAAGGCAACTTGGAAGGGGAGAAGCTGTGAAATTTGATCCCGCATAACGCTCATCAGTCGTGGCCGTGGCCTTGATATCCTCCTCCTCCGACAATCGGTGGTTCTCCATTGCATCCGTGTCCGAAGGGTTCTTGATCAATAATTTCTCACCCCTTTTCAGAATCTTGAATTCCCCCATTTTCATGTTTCTTGCGCGTAATGTTGCCGTAGATATTTCACAGAGAGGATACAGACTTTCTCTCCTGCAGTCTTCTTTATCCTTGAAAAAACCCATTGAGACTCGTTTCCTTCGATTGAACTTAGGAATTAGATTTACAATTCCACCGAGGTTTTGAAAGAGAATCTTGAAAGCAGACAACTTCAGAAGCCATGGAACGTAGAATAGAACCCACAGCAGAGAGAGAGAGAGAAAATGATCGAAAATGCAAACAAGAAGAACTACTACAAATGAGGTGAGGAGCGCAGCTAGCAACTGAGATATATATATATATACATATAGTAAACACAATAGTAGAGGGAGTCCGGTTCCTGATGTTGTACAAACTTTAAGTCCTACTGTGAGTGTGTTTTGTACGAACTTTGAGTCCTACTGTTAATGTTGGTTGGTTGAGGAATATTCCAGATCTTACAAGGATTTCTTTTTTCTTTTATTTTTTTTTTTTTTATTTTTTTTATATATTTTTTAAAATATTTAATGCTTGATTTATTTTTTTGTACGTTACGAGGATATAATACCCGATTTAATATAATGTAATCGTGTCTTAAATTTCCGCTGCAAAAGTAGAAAATCATTTTAATGTGTACGCGTAAGCAAATAAAATATATGGATGGTGTGTGAACCATCACTTCATCATTGGCCATGATGAGACAGCCCCCGATGCTTCCTGACCACAAAAACTTGTGGAGCCCACGGTGAAAAAAACACGTTTTGAAAAAAAAAAAAAAAAAAAAAATTTTGTCCCACTGGTTTTTATGGTCAAGAAACCATGGGGAAGCTGTGCGGAGATGATCCGAATTCAGGAATTAGAAACTACGGGAAATAAATAGGTATCGAATGAATGAATGAATGAATGATAACCCAGGTTGTGATCTTCTTAGATTGCCTCATAGCCATAAAGGTTTTAAATGGTCAGGTCCAGTCTTTAGACTGGTCAAGTCATGGCTTAGTCCAGGAAATACTGAGACTCTCTTCCGGTTTACTTTATGTAGTTTTTCGCTTTGTTCATAGGTCTTGTAACTCCTTTGTTGATTTCTTAGCTCGTGGTTCTAAGAAATTTCAGCTTAATCGTGTCTGGTGGCAGTCCCCACCTTACTTTGTAAATACAAGTCTTCTTTCCTCTAGCATTAATCTAGAGAATTTAATATAAGTTTCTTACTTAGTTCAAAAAAAAAAAATGAATGATAACCCTTTTGGTAAATTTAAATTTGGTAACGCTCATGTAGCGAAGGTGCTTTCTAAATCATTTCCCAACGGTTCAAGTTACCTAAACATAACATAATAATAATGGGGGTGGGAAACTGAGGACTTGGGGATTTTAGAGAAGAGTCCAGTCTACCATTTACTGTCAGACTCATATATCAATTTAATTTGTAGTTCAACAATTAATGTTTACTTTCAGCTCCCATTAAAATTACATGATTATTGTTAATGAGCAAATAGAAAAACACCAATTCAACCAGAAGACAAAGAAACTACATAATATGTTTTTAAAAACAAGGGTATCTACAGAGCATAAGCTCAAGATTACCTTCACATTAAAACCAAGACTGTCTAAATCCAATATCTAAGCAAAATCAACCTGATATTGGCGGAAAAAGAAGACTTTAGTTAGCTAAATAAGAGTATGATCTATATACAGATCCCATGTTCATTGCACAAATTCAAGATTAAAACTGCAAACCAGAGGGAGAGAGACCTGCGAGAGCGAGAGCTGGCGATGGCGATACTACGATCCAGAGGGAGAGACCGAGCGTGAGGGAGCGGGAGAGAGAGAGACCGCTCGGGAAATGAAAGCGGGAGAGTGAAAAGTTTGGGTGCGGAAGGGGAAGAGTATATTTCGGCGGCCCATTTTTAGGAATCTGCGGCGACGGTTTATGCCCCACATATGGTGACGGTTAAAATAAACCGTCGTGGTAAATGGGGTTTTCGGTTCATCCGGGCCAACTTGCGCGCAACTCGATTATATCCTCAGAGGGAGCTTTGTCGTCAACATGGGTCAAACCTATGACCTCTCAACTAAGAAGTATGAATCTTTTCCACTCTACCACTACAAGTGAGTTCCACGTGATGTTCCATATCAAATGGTTTTACAAAATTAGAATCACGGTTCTATGATTTGAAATCTATAAAATTCGATAATTAAACATATTATAAACGGTTCAATGGGCCTCTACTGTTATCCTTCAATGCTGACACACTAAAGCCATAATCCTGAGAGATGGTTGAGTTAGTTGAAAAATAGCACCTCCAAGTAAGATGTTAAAGTTTGAATTCCCTCACGACCAATAGTGTAACCTCACCTTATATTAGGCTGCGTTTGTTTGCTGGAATAAAGGTAAGGTGGGAAAAAATGGTGGGAGAAAATTATTTAATAGTGTATATTGTTTGGCAGCTTGGAGTGGGAAAATTGGGATTTAAAGGAAAGTAGGAAAATTTTAGTTTTTTTTTTTTAAATAATTCCACCTGTTTTTTTCACATTCTACCTTTATTCCAGCAAAAAAAAAAACGAGAGAGAAAAGAAGAAAGAAAAGAAAAGGACACGCCAAAGCAAAGGAGAACAAGGATTAATTTCCATCGATCAACTGTTCTTCAATGACCCAGATGGGTTCATGATCGAGATATGTAACTGTGAGAACCTGAAGCTCGTTCTTGTTGGTTCATTAGGTCGTATTAGGCTTCCTTATGATCTCCATAATCCACCTGTTGGGTTAAATGACGATTCTTAAAACGAGTCTTTACTTGTTCTTTTCTATTTCCATTTCCATGAAAGGATTTTTTAGAACAAAGCCATGAGCTTCGTAGCCGGGCCGGAATTCTCATCCTTTTTCTTCTGTTATTTTTATTCCGGCGGATTGGGTTTGATAACTGAACTGGTTGGTTAATTTTTTTTTTTGTCTCGCTCCCATCGATCAAACGTGGAAAACAACAGAAGAATGAAGAACTCAACTAAAAATTAATTCATATCTTTGTGCAGATCGAAAAGTTACAAAACTCGGAGAAATACGTACATTCAACTAATGTCTAATCAAATCCTTAAAAAAAGACAAATACAAATCTAATTTGAACAGTCAGTTTGACACCTCAACACAGTTAGCAACCTGTAATACATAAAAGTTTTCAGCTTCAACACAGCAACCTCAACACAGCTGATGAGGTCCCAACAATTTAGATCATCACAACACTATCTTTCCTCTTCATGATAAAAGTAGGTACCGGAACGCAACTTGGAAGGGGAGAAGCTGTGAGATTTGATCCCGCAAAACGCTCATCAGTCGCCTTGATATCCTCCTCCGACAATCGGTGGTGGTTCTCCATTGCATCCGTGTCCGAAGGGTTCTTGATCAATAATTTCTCACCCCTTTTCAGAATCTTGAATTCCCCCATTTTCATGTTTCTTGCGCGTAATGTTGCCGTAGATATCTCACAGAGAGGATACAGACTTTCTCTCCTGCAGTCTTCTTTATCCTTAAAAAAACCCATTGAGACTCGTTTCCTTCGATTGAACTTAGGATATTAGATTTACAATTCCACCGAGGTTTTGAAAGAGAGTCTTGGAAGCAGACAACTTCAGCAGCCATGGAACTAATTAACGTAGAATAGAACCCACAGTGAGAGAGAGAGAGAGAGAGAAAATGATCGAATAGAACCCACAGTGAGAGAGAGAGAGAGAGAGAGAGATGATCAAAAATGCAAACAAGAAGAACTACTACAAATGAGGTGAGGAGCCCAGCTAGCAACTGAGATATATATATAACAGTAAACACAGTAGTAGAGGGAGTCCGGTTCCAGATGTTATACGATCTTTGAGTCCTACTGTGAGTGTGTTTTGTACGAAATTTGAATCCTAGTGTGAGTGTTGGTTTTGGTTGAGGAATATTCCAAATTCTAGAAGGAATTTTTCTTTTTATTTTTTTATTATTTTTTTAAATTTTTATGGGATTTACCATCACTTATCTGTTTGCATTGAGTCGTGGAGATCTTTTTCACTCAGCCTATACCTTCTCCTATCCAATGTTCGAAATGTCGACCCATGTAGGGGTTGTTTCATCGAACCCTTGTTGGGGTATCGTTTGCTGCAACCATTGAGGCCAACCTTGGGAGGTTATTTGCCTAAACATCACTTAACCTAAGTTATGGCACATGTCTCCTATGGCAAAAATACCTAACACAATTAGAGGTGTATGCTTTAGAGGCCCAGCATGGGGGCTTAAGGGAACGCCTAAGTGGGATAGCCCACACGCGCAACCTTATGAGCTGGATTTATCATCATTATTTTTATTTATTTATTAAATGGGATTTACCATCACTTGTCTGTTTGCATTGAGTCGTGGAGATCTCTTCACTCAGCCTATACCTTCTCCTATTAGAGCTTATGAGCTTAGTGTATGGGTGGAGGGTAGATTGCATGGAGAGGATCTGAACCCTTATTTGACTGAATAATTAATAGAAATTTCTTATAAGATGAGATAACTGCGAGCGAACGTAAGTTTTACATTCATTTGAGTATGGTGTATGGAAAGAGGGGTAGAGTGGGTGGAGAGAATTTCGGTTCTTGTTTGAATGATTAATTAATGAAAATCTTTCATAAGATAAGACTTCTAGAGTAACAGAAACTGTCATGGTTAGGAGTTTGTACTCTGTTTTAATGTTTTTCCGATGGAGAGTATAATGTATTCCTTTGACACTAAAATGGGTGAAAAATAGAACTTCATGGTGTTTCATCTTTATTTTCGTAGTCAAAAAGTGTCAGGAGAGGATGTTGTGCTGTCCATTAGGAAAAATGATTTGGACTTGTTTTTCAAATGTTCAGGAATCTGATTTTTTTTTACCATGGAACTAACATGTATATTGCCATGTATCAAGGCCATCTTACACAAGAACGAAGTTGGCTCTAAGTCTTTTTTTTTTTTTTTGTAGAGGTTTTAAACTTGTTCAATGCTTTCAATATATTGCGATTATTTTTTGGTGGGATTGAACATTTATTTAACAACATATAAAATATATGGTTAACTGAAGGTGAAATATAAAAAACATCCATAACTTGTCCATACTCTAGGGGGTTAGTGAGAGGTGTTGCTCCAAAATTTGCTCACGTTCAAATTGGGCCCCTGCTGGCCTGAACAGATTCTTGTGGATTAAAAAAAGATGAGAGAGTGGGCAGCTTCTGAGGACGGGAAACCACCTCCAATGATGAAGTTAGATTCTAGGGAACACAGATCTTCTATTGAAGAGTTAATGTTCCAAGATCGAATAATTTCTCTGGAACTTGCAGGAGAATTAATGCCAGAGTTATTGCAACTGGGCTTACCTTCTTCATCTGTTCCTATGTGTTTCTTATATTACCTCATTTATTGAGAAGGCAAATCTTGATTGTCGGATCCTTTTCATTGAGATGAATGGTTAAATTGAAGGTGGCTGAAAACTTGATGACCAAGTTAAGAACTTAATCTTCCTCGAGAAGCTTGGAGTTGCTACACATTCTCCCAAATTAGTCAGTAATTCAAACTTACGTGGGCTTAGATGTGACATATATTCCCTTAAGTTCCATACAAATTGTAAGAAAACAATGTTCAAAAAATTTGAACGAATAGGACGCTTCTTGATGGGCAACATGCATTTAATGCACTTTAGAGCATTTAATGTTGAATTTACTGCTCTGACTCATGTTTGGATAAAGATGAACTGAATCCCATCGCCACGCTACTTTACCGAGAAGTAACATCCCAAACGCCACGTACAGTATGTGACTAGAAGTCCCAATACACACATGGCAATCACTTAGGGGTGATCCCAAATACCAAAATTACTTCGAGAAGTGGCTACCTAAAAGTGCTTGGACAGTTCTTCGAAATGGGTCGAAGCAAATGCCTCCAACCGAACGGCTCGTACCGGTTTGACGGCCTGGACAGTAATGTACATAACAAGTGGCGTAGACAATTTTTGCTCCTCATGCAACATGTTGCAGGGTTTGAAATTCCTCATTCCTGTGTTTTGTTGTAGCTCCGTTCCTCATTCCTGTGTTTTGTTGTAGCTCCGTGAAGAAAATTTCGTTAGTCTCTCTTGGCTTCATTGTTTAAGAAATAATGAAATTCTTCCAAAGTCCATTAAGGCAAATTCTGAATGTACCTGCTGAAGATCTTGTTAATCTATTTGGACTTGACCTTGTTTAGGATTAATATCGTCAACATATAATGAGAGAATAATTACAGCAACTGAATTCTACTTGGTGAACATGCAGTTGTTTGTTTTGCTTTATATAAAGCACCATGAATAATACAACTAAGAGTATATTCATAGTTTGCTCTTAACGGAAAAAGGGTGATTGCCAATTTGGTACAGATCTAATGTGTCTATGCTTTTTTCCAATTATCTTGGGGGGAAGAAATTACACCTGGAATTAAATACACCATTGATCACCTAAGCCCAAAAAAGAGCAGGCTTTAAGAACAATATCCTATTCAACCCTATCATAAGCCTTTAACATATTCAAGTTTAAGGGCTACATAGCCATTTGTGGCCTAGTTAAGAGATATAAAATAGAATATTATTTGGGCTACCATAATGTTGTTAGCAATTTGCCTAGCAGCAACAAACGCCACTTGGAAGGGGAAATAAAGAAAGGCAAGAAGGGTTTTAGTCTTAAGACCAGCAACTTTGTTATAATTTTGTAGGTCACATTGAATAAACTGATTGGACGAAGATCAGACACCCAAGAGGCCTCATTCTATTTAGGGATAAAAAACAATAAGGTATGATTTGTGTCAAAAGGTAAACATAGATTCTGAAGATAGTTCTGAACAAAAGAGACAACATCAGCATTCACAAGATTCCAACAATACTGGGGGAAAAAAAAAACTTGGAATCCATCAATTGCAGGAGCTTTGTAAGCTTCCAAAGAAAATATCACAGATTTAATTTCCTCCATATCAAGAATTGCAATTAATAAAGAAGCATTCATAACGCCAGGATCCTTTTCAAATAGGCATCAACAAAAGAAGCAACTAAAGGGCTGGAAGAAGAGTAAAGACTAGACATGAAAGATGTACACACATTGGCAGTCTCTCCTAAGTCAGTTATGCATTTAGCATCACATGTAATAAAATCAATTCTGCTTTTGTAAGAGTTGACTTTGGTAGTCACAACATGGTAAGATTTAGTGGTCCAATCCCGATCACATACATAATGATGCCTTGATATTTGATATTTGGTATTTGGTATCAGAACAACTCTACAACATTGTAGATCCAAGAGAGCTAATTTCTTTAGTCTTGTAAAGGTCCTAGTTTGGGGATGGGGAATTTTCAATAGCATGCAATTCTAGTTCTAAGTTGCTACACAGCTTTGTCACATTCCCAAAGACTTGAAGAATTCCCACTACACAAAAATCTTAACAGATCAACTAACTTACCTTCCAGCTCCACACTACACCCCAAAAGTCCAAACCTCTAAAATAGTAGAGAAAAACTCAAGGTGGTATTGCCACGCAGCCTGAAAATGAAATGAATTTCTACCAAAAGAAACAAAAGGGTTAATATTAAGGACAAATGGATTATGGTCAGAGCCAGTGAAGGTAATCTGGAGAAGAAAGAGTTAAAAAACAACAGAGCAGGGGAAGGCTTAGAAGGGCCACCACTTTTATCAGAATCAAGAACAATCACATTAAAATCCACTAGACTGAAAGATCCCTAACAGAAAGAAATGAATATGTATCCAAACATGCTTCCTAGCCCACATTGAGGGGACCATACACACAGAGAGACATCAGCACCCAACTGAAACACAGATTCTCAATTCTAATAAAGTTTTCCATCACCAGAACAACCAAGGCAGAGATAGAAGGCCTCAGTAAACCCAACCCCCCCCCCCCCCAGCACCTTTTTTTAAGACCTTTAATGCCCAAACAATTCACAAAGGCCAACAAAGATAAACCCCCATAAAGCTTGAATGATTCAGAAATAGCTCATCATGGCTTAAGAATTTCATTCACATAGAAAAAACACATCAGGGTTAAAAAAAATTATGATCCTTGAACCCCTCTGGCGGGTAAACTTGCCATTAACACCTCTGACATTCCAAGAACAAATCTTCATGGTCAAGTACCAGAAAGAACACCCCTTTAACTCTAAAACTTTCTAGACAGGAGCAAAAAGACCACGCCACCACAACCAAACACCAAAAACCAGAGAACACTAATATATTAGAACTGAACAAAGTTGCAAAACTAAAGAGAAACCAAAAGCAAGAACAAGAGAGACCAGCACTCACAACAGAAGGTAAGCATAGAACCAATTACGGGAATGTTACAGAACCAACAATAGCAAAGACCAAGGACAGAAATAAAGAAAATGATCCAGGAAGAAGAGGTAGGTGCAGTCTGTACCTTATTTCATTTTATTTTGGGTTTTGACGAGGGTTTTCAGGCCTTCGGCATGACTAGTTCGCTGGGTCCATGGAAGTCAGATTATTAGGATCGAATGGCATGCCTCAAGTAGCCACAATAAAGTCCTCACCATTTTCCTTGCACATATAAACTTTCATCGGAGTAGTATTGACTGTACCATTGGATTTGTGGTTGGTGCGATGGTCATGGATTCAAGTTTTGGAAACAGTTCCTATGTGAAATTAGGGGTAACGCTGAATACATAATGATCCCAACCAGACCCTGCTATGGGGAAACCTTGTGCATTGGGTCTTTGACACTACACATTGCAGTGTTTTGAAATCTGATGCTGTTTACTCCACACCCTCCTTGACAGTAAATTAACAAATGGGAAAAATATCAATGCATATGGTTTCATTTTCAAAATCTTTCATTCCTTGCACAGTTAGTGTCATGGTGCATACAGTCTTACTGTGTTTATTGTCCTATAAACCCAGTAAATAAAATCGTTGTGGTTAAGAGAATTGTCACCTAAGGAATTGACAAGAGCTTTTACATATTACGAGCAATAAGAAGGATGAGTGCCAGCCCAAGCATACTGATGAGCATACACAAACATGGCAATTATAGATACTCTGGTGAGCCATCTACAACATTTTTTTCAATGCACAAATTCAACACTGAAACCAAGCAACAGTGACCATAAAGATCATAGCACCACAATCGAATATCACTTTTAGTGTTAGAATACACCTAAGAGAAAGTTGCAGCTGAAGCTAATGAAAGCAAAACAAAGAAATAAAGCAAGGTTAGTATAATGAGTTAGGTCATGCAGGTGTGTCTCAAAATATGGCAGCTTGTCAAGGTAACTAATGAAATGGAAGAGAAAGCCCCAAGTAGTGATTGGAACATGCATGTTAGATTTGTATATAAACTTCAGTAATATGGAACAAATGTCTTTAGTTCTATTCTTAGTGACTTACAAACAACAGAAACATTCATTCATCAAAAAGAGGATACACTGCGGTTTAGTCATATCCTCAAACCATTACAAGCCAGGGTACAATCTCATCACCCCAGTCAATATAAAGTGTTCCAGAAAAAAGACAAGATTAGGATCACAAGAACATCTCAGCTATCAAGAGAGAGAAAGCAAGTGTCTGTGTCTTTACCAGCAGCAGCATCAAATATCCATCAAGCAATATACCAATACCCTGCAATGATAGAAAAAAATATAGTATAGGAAATCAATTAACAGATAAAAATTCATGGAATATAAAGCCCAAGAGGGAGACAAAGAATAACTTACCAAACAAAAAATGATGAACACTTGCCCAGTAGAGAATAAAACTGTTTATCAGATAGATCTGGCTGGAAAAAGCTAGGCAACTACTCCAACAACAGCAATCTGCTAGTCATCAACATTCATCCCCAGAGATACCTTCGTCTTGTTAAAATAAGGGTGTTTGATATCAGGAACCTCCTCTATATCCTCTGCTGGCTGCCATAGTTTCAATAAATGCCATAGCAAGAAATCAATGATCATTACCAAGCAGAAAAGTTTCCCTGCCCATGCACCACATGTGAGGTACCGTGAGAGACGCTCCAGAAGATTCTCATCAGAGCATTTCAATGCACGGTCATATACCACCTCTGTTCTTCTAGCAACATCATGCCAACTGTATAACTCTTTCATACGAATGTGCATCTCTTGTGGGTCAATACTGGGGAGCATGTGTATTGCCTTCTTGATTGCTCTTACCATGCTACTTGGCACTGGTTCTGCTAAGACAACCATGTCATCAGGTAAAACCTCTGGGACACCTCCGACTCGTGTACTAACAGTAAGCAATCCACAACTGGCAGCCTCCAATATGGCAATACAAAATGCTTCCGTCAGAGAACTATTTAAGAATATGTGACCAGAAATTAGGACAGACTGCACTTGCGCATGAGGAACAGCTCCCAACATTTCAACACGATCCTGCAGCGAGTGTTTTTCCCTCATTTCTTCCAATCGTACTCGTTTTGGTCCCTCTCCTCCAATGATAAAGTGAACATTTGGGCACAAGCGGCAAACTTCAGGAATGACTTCAACAAGTAAATCTGCACCCTTCCGGTAAACCAACCTACTTACAACAACTATAATGATTTTGTCATAGTTGAGCCTATGTGTTGCAGGCTTAAACATAGCTGTATCCACAGCGTTTGGTATTACAAATACCTTTTGTGGGGGCAAACCTGATCTCAAGACTGTGTTTTCCTTACTTGTATGGGAAACACATATAGCCTGATTAACACCTGCCAATGTGAACTGCAGTACCTTATTCATGTGAATGCTTCCGACATCAGCAAACCCGTAGAGCGAGTGATCAGTAAACACAACTTTATATCCCATGGTGCGTGCATGCATCAAAGCTTCATGGCAAAGAGTTGAAAAGGCCTGATGCCCATGAACCAAAGATATCTTTTCTCTAATGAGAATCGTCCTTATTATTGGAAGCGTTCCATAAAATGTGGGTAATGTGTTCTGCATCAGGAATGGCCTCCAAGGAATATAGTAAACTTTCAAACCACCAGTCATATATCGAACCCCGCTGCGGTTTCCGTAAGCATGAGTCAGGACCACCACGCGGTGACCAAGCTTAAGCAAGCATTGTGATAGATAATAAATGTGATTCTCCACACCACCAAAGTTGGGGTAGAAAAAATCAGACACCATCAATATTCTGTATGTATTCCCACCCATTGCATCTGCAGTATCACAAACCTAGTTTCCAGGAAATGATGTTCAAACCAATGCTATCGATATTAAAGAAGTTTCAATTAATCCTTAAAATTTCAAATAAAACTGCATATTAGAGCTCAATTTCTGAATCGAATCGACAACAATGAATCACAAATTCAATGAGCGACAAATTCAAAGAACGAATGAGTGAGTGAGTGGGTAAGAGAGAGAGAACGGGAAACGACATACCTACAAAAAGTTCCTCATTGTTGTTCACGCATACGAGGTTACGCCGGATTGGGCCTGAGAATTTCGCGAAAGAGACAACTGCCTGAGATACTTGAACAGCTCTAGTTTGGGGTTGCTCGCTCAATAGAAGAGGATGAGAACGACTGGATATCGGATCTGAGATTTAGTTACAGCGATGGTGTCGCATCTCTCTGTGGTCGCATCTCAGTCGCTCGAAGGTTGCCTTCGGTTTCAGCTCTCTCGTCGAAGATCTTTCTCATCGCAGATCCTCTTGTCGAACAGCTTTCTCTCTCGTCGCATTCTCTCCCGCAGATCTGACGATTCTGACTTGCGACTCATCGCAGATGAAATTCTCCAATTAAATCCGATAAAGGTATTTACGAAATTAGCTATATTTATGATGAGGAATCTTACCACTCCCATCTTCAAAATATTACATGATTTTAGAATAATACAATGAATACCCCAAACCAGTGGCATCACTACTCAAACATCCAATAACACACCATCTTGCATTCAAGATCTTTAAAAAAAAAACTTTCAATCTAAGCTTGAGCTTCAATTGAGAAGAGAGAACAAGCAACACTAGACCAAAGAAGATCTAAATTTCTTTCTTATTTATTTTTATGAAACTTTCTCTTCAAACTCACTAGAAATTCTTTTTTACTCATCCTTTTTTTTCTCTTTCAAAACCCTCTAAAACTGTTATCTAATACCTAACTCATGTTTAACACTAAGTTTGATCCACTAAGTTAAAAAATAGAACCCATAAAACTCTGGTGATTTTCATCACCATCTCAACACGACATTATCTTCTTCCACCCCAATTACTTCACAGAAATGCATAGGGAGATTTGAAGAACAGGATGGGCCTCAACCAAACTTAAAATTTTAGATTTTAGGGGCATTGCATAACTGAATACGTGACAAAAATCAAACATGAAACATGAGAATGAGAACCTCCATTGTCAAAAATGAAAGCAGACATCCTAGACAATCCCTAAGGGCCTGTTTGGTTACATGAATCCAGAGATTTCAAATCTCATGAATCCGTAATTACCCGTTTGGTTGTAAAATCTCGATTTGTGAAATCTAGCCCCTTTCCTAAAAACAAGAATGGTTATGGGTAATGGGTGAAATCCGGATTTCAAAAAGCTATCGTTGCCATTCACAAAAATCACTTCGATCAAATAGTTTTTAGGATGAATCCCGTTTCATTCCACACCAACATCTAATTTTATATTATACTCCATGATTGAAATCTATAGTTTGAAATCTCGATATTGAATCTCCGCTCTGCCCGCCCTAAAGAACTTTTGGTAAGAATGCAAGAATTAGGTATGATCTTTAAAAGAATTCTTTTACCAAAACAAAAAAATTCAAAGAATTCTACAGACCATCTAACAATTAGGGAAAAAAAAAAAAGAAAAGAAAAAAGAAGAAGAAGAGAAGAAAAAAGAGGCTTAAAAGTAGGATTACTGTTATGAGAGGATAAATATGTTTGGCTATGCTAAGTGAATAATGTATAATGTATCTTGAATTTCATTTTGTTTTGGTTTCAGTTTATTTGGCTATTTAGTTTTGGTTTTGGTTGACTTTTATTGGTCTATGCTTATTTAGTAAAGTGGAGATGGGAGCAATAGAAGGATAGAGAGAGAAAACAAGATTTTATTCTAGGTTTTGGTAATTTAATATTTTTACCACTACTTAAATAGCAAATTTGCACATGTTTATTTATTATATTTGTATAAATACAAATTAACATTTTATGTTGATAAATCATAAACCTGTTTTGATTTGTTTATAAATTTATGTTTGAATGGATTTATTTTAATAAGAAATAATGGTCATAATTTATACCAAATGCATCTATTTATGTTTGCATAACAAATGGATACGGAAGTTTTCTATCCGGTCATGTCAGACCCGGCCGTGGCTCCTCAATGGGAAAAAGGAGCACCTAACAACGCATCTTCACAGACCAAGAACTACGAGATCACCCCTTTCATTCGGGAAGGGAGGCTTGTCGACCTATTGATTGCAACTTTCTCCAGACCTCCGGAAAAGCATCAAAAAAAGGCTCGAATGGTACGATCCCTCCGTCACCCCTTCCGCATACCATACAGTCTAGACAAGAACCCACCAGCGTGACCAAGGCGTAACGTACGCTGGACTAATATGGCAACCATTCTCAATTGAGAAGGTCAACTCAGTCGCTGATCGAACGGGACTAACGACATGGAGGCATAATCTCAAGAGAAACAGCAGCCTCTGCGGCATATGTAATATCCCTATCCCTATATATAAAAAGCGCCTTTGTACAAAAAAAAAAAAAAAAAAAAAAAAAAAAAAGGCAACCTTTGCCTGATAAACTTACCAAATACATAATACTATAATAGGTAACATTTACAATATAAGAAGAAAGACATACCCCTCCGGTAAGCATCCAATACATTATGAGCATTATCTTATGTAATCCTTGTACAGGACCTTAATATATTCACTATCTCACTAAGCTATCGGAGGCGGTTGCCCGGTTTTTCTAGCCAGCCCGCGTCTAACCCTTTTTGAAGGACTCATCATCTTCGGCACGAGGGGAGGTTTAGTCGGGAGCAGCATCAATATAACTGTAACGCATCACAAATAATTATGAATTAAAATTATATCATATATATCCTTTTTTTTTTTTTTGATACATTTAAATAGGGTTAAAAACCCAAATCAATTTAAAGAGAGCTGGTCAAACGATCCACCTGAAGGAACTCCTCTATACTTTGAGGGGGTTCCTGAAAGAAATGCGTAGGAGACTCCAATGTTGTTGTTCTCTTCGCCATCCAATCGGCAACCATATTTGATTCTCTATTAGTATGAGTAATGATGATATTTCCATGCAAATCTACCAACTCTCGAATCGCCACAATAATCCTTGTCATCCTTCCTTGATTTTGAGCACTCAGTTTCAAACAATCGATTGCTTGTGAAGAGTCAGACTCCACCACGTAAACAGGTAGCATATTTCTTTCTATTGCATAGCATATGCCTACACAAATAGCATGGAGCTCAGTTTCAAGAACACTTGTCTTGGGGATTCTATGCACAAAACCTCCCAAGTACACCCCTTCTGAGCTGCGAAAAACCCCTCTAATTTGATTGAAATATTCTTTACCAACTGCAGCATCTACATTGCATTTTAACCACCCTTCCGTTGGTCTTTTCCACTTTGCCTTTCTTCTAACACTTCGTGATAATGATTGTGGATTATTTTCCTGAGTCCAAGCTGCCTCCACATGTGAGTAGTATTCTTTTATCATATATATCCTTAATAAATTACATTACCATTCCTTCTTTTTACCGTTGATTTGGTATTTAACATATGTCGCAAGACTAAAGCGTGCGCTGAGGATATCTGCGCAAGAACAAAAATCCCAATAAAGCTGAATCCAAGGATTCACGAGCTTTTGTATTAGGACTGGAAGCCTTAGATTTAACTTCAAGTCCTTGAATCACTGGATTCTAATCTTCAGAGAAAAATGAAGATTATTGGGTTCTGTTTGTTTGAAAAACATGAAGTATAGTAGAAAAAAAGTAACTAAATTTTAGGGTTTAGGGATTCTTTACGATAAGCAAATATTGTGTTTTCAAATTCAAATTTTGAAAAATCCTAATGTATTGGTGCAGGTTATTCTAACTATGGAGTTGGAATTCACTTGGTGCAATCGAAGGATGAAAAGAGGCTACCGCAAACGGATCAAGTGGATCCCATGAACAATCACGTATCGTTTCAGTGCGAAGACATGAATGAGATGGAGAAAAGATTGAGAGAGATGAACATAAAATTCCTAAAGAGGACGGTTGATGACGGAGGAGAAGGAGGAGAAGAAGGAGGATTAATTTCCATTGATCAACTGTTCTTCAATGACCAGATGGGTTCATGATCGAGATATGTAACTGTGAGAACCTGAAGCTCGTTCCTGTTGGTTCATTAGGTCGTATTAGGCTTCCTCACGATCGCCATAATCCACCTGTTGAGTTAAATGACGATTCTTAAAACGAGTCTTTACTTTGTTATGTTCCATTTCCATTGCCATAAATGGATTTTTAGAACAAAGCCATGAGCTTCACGTAGCCGGCCGGAACTCTCATTTTTTTTTTTTCTTCTTTCTTCCGGCGGATCGGGTTTGATAACTGAACTGGTTGGTTTTTTTTTTGGTCTCGCTCATATCAATCAAACGATTGAAAACAATAGAAAAACTCAAACTCAAAATAATTCATTTCTTTGTGCAGATCGAAAGTTACAAATTCGGAAATACGTACATTCAACTAATGTCTAAGCAAATCCTTAAAAAACAAATACAAATCTAATTTGAACACAGTCGGCTTGGAACCTCAACACAGTTTGCAACCTATGATACATCAAAGTTTTCAACTTTAACACAGCGACCTCAACACAAACTGAGAAGATCCCAACAATAGATCATCACAGCACAACACTATCGTTCTTCTTCATTACAAAAATAGGTACCGGAAGGCAACTTGGAAGGGGAGAAGCTGTGAAATTCGATCCCGCAAAACAATAACACTCATCAGTCGCCTTGATATCCTCCTCCGACAATCGGTGGTGGTTCTCCATTGCATCCGTGTCCGAAGGGTTCTTCAATAATTTCTCACCCCTTTTCAGAATCTTGAATTCCCCCATTTTCATGTTTCTTGCGCGTAATGTTGCCGTAGATATCTCACAGAGAGGATACAGACTTTCTCTCCTGCAGTCTTCTTTATCCTTAAAAAAACCCATTGAGACTCGTTTCCTTCGATTGAACTTAGGAATATTAGATTTACAATTCCACCGAGGTCTTGAAAGAGAGTCTTGAAAGCAGACAACTTCAGCAGCCATGGAACTAACGTAGAATAGAACCCACAGCGAGAGAGAGAGAGAGAAAATGATCGAATAGAACCCACAGTGAGAGAGAGAGAGAGAAAATGATCGAAAATGAAAACAAATGTTAGCAACTGAGATATATATAGAGATGAGTAAACACAGTAGTAGAGGGAGTCCGGTTCCTGATGTTGTACGATCTTTGAGTCCTACTGTGAGTGTGTGTTGGTTGCTTGAAGAATATTCCAAATCCTTGTCCTACAGGGATTTCTTTCTTTTTATTTTTTAAATTTATTTTATTTTATTATTTTTTTTTTTATGGGATTTATTCTCGAATTAGATCCGATAAAGTGATTTCCGCACACATACATTATTGCTTTCCGCAATTCCGCAATTCTCTTATAGGATTGTGCCATGTGGCATTTAAGTAATCCAATGATTATCCAACAAACTAGAGTTGAAATTAAATTCAAATTTATGGGTGAGTTTAAATAAAATACAAATTTAGTTTAAATTGGATAACCATTGGATTACTTAAATGCCTATAGATTTGAGATCCATCCTATCCCAGAATCCTGCAGAATTGTAGGGAAAGGAATTACTAGTATTAAGCGAGTGAATCCTACATTATTGCGACAAAAATGAGAAATCTACTCTTAAATGGGTGGGTAACTTATAATATTAAGTTTTAAAATTTTTTAAAATTACAAACTAGCCCTTGATTGAATTAAAATTTGCAAAACGACGGCCGGTAAGGACCTAAACCCCGGCATCTTTTTCTCCTTGTCCTGGTGAACGGTGGGTAGTAACAAAGTGGACAAGAATACAACTAAGGATCTTTTGCAAATAAGATGAAGACAAACATAAAATAAATAAGATCATAAAACCACAAATATTTGTAACATGATTCACTAATCCAAAATGTTCGAAATTAGCCACATTTACGATGAGGAATTTTACCATTCCAATCTTCAAAATATTACATGATTTTAGAATAATACAATGATTACCCCAAACTGATGGCATCACTATTCAAACATCCAATAATACATCATCTCGCATTCAAGCTCAAAAAAAAAAAAAACATTTCAAGCCAAACTTGAGCTTCAATGGAGAAGAGAGAACAAGCAACACAAGACCAAAAAATATTCAAAAACTTTCCATCCCCCCTCCCCCCTTTTTTTCTTCTTAAACTTCCTCTTGAAACTCACTAGAAATTCTCTTTTACTTATCTATTTTTTTCTCTTTCAAAACCCTCTTAAAATGTTATCTGACACCTAATTACTCATGTTTAACACTAAGTGTGATCCACCAAATTAAAAAATAGAACCCAAAAATCTCAAGTGATTCTCATCATCATTACATGATGTCATCCTCTCCGCTCCTAATTACCTCGCAGAAATGTGTAGGGAGATTTGAAGAACAGGATGATGGGCTTCAAAAAAACTTAAAATTTTAGATTTTAGGGGAATTGCATAACTAAATACGTGATAAAAATCAAACGTGAAACATGAGAATGAGAACCTCTATTTTGTCAAAAAAAAAACAAACAAGCATCCTATAGAATCCCTATAGAACTTTTGGTATGAACACGAAGAGTTAGGTATGATCTTTGAAAGAATTCTTTTACCGAAAAAAATATATATATTCAAAGAATTTTACAACCATTTAACAATTAGAAGAAAAGACCAAAAAAAAAAAAGAAAAAAGCCTTAAAGGTAGCATTTCTATCATGAGAGAAGAAATAGGTTTGGCAATGTTAGGTGAATAACGTATTATGTATCTTGAATTTCATCATGGGTTGGTTTCAGTTTATTTGTGTTGGGTAATTGTATTACAAATTTTTCTAACACACAAAAATGAAATTGTAACACAATTAAGAGATGAAGATCCTTAGCCAATTCGGAGAACTTGATGTTGCAACCGAACGAACCACCGGTCAATGAAGTCGAGTCACACCTTGAATGCTGTCTTTAAGGTAATTGATGCACCCTACTTCCAAGGGTTCTTCGCACCACCACCTCTAAGATAAAGCAACCCCCAACTAGAAGATGAGGTAGTTCTTCTAGTCCCTTCAAGGAGCCAAAAGTTAGAACACAACATTTAAACAAATTCAAAGAAAGAAATTAACTTTGTAACACAAATAATGTGAGAGTGAGGAGTGTCTCAATTGCACACCACATGCAAGGAAATGTTGGATTTATATAGGCCCAAACCTCACCTTACACCCCTTAGGATTCTGAAGGCAATGAATTGGAGAATCAATGGCTTGTCCCTTCTCCACTAATGAGAATAAACCACATTAACCTAACATCCCCACTACTTGGAGAAGTAACTCTCATATTCATTTCTTTGGAATGAATTGGATTTAATCCATTCATAGACCTTAACCCCACTCATGGTAATGGCCATGAATGGTCATGAAGTTGAAATGAGAACCGAAGGTCAAGAGTTAAAATTTGAGTAAATTCCACCATTCAAGTAAGCCCATCTCATCACCATGACCAAGACCTTTAAGACCCATGACCAATGTCATAGAGAGCCTCATAACCAAGGTCATGAAGGGCCTCCTTTACTCATGGTGCCTCATTACCATCATTACCTCATGGGTCCCACACACATGCAAAATAATTAAATAAAAGAAATACAAAAACTAATTAATTTTAAAATTTAATATAAAAATAATATAAATTTTAATAAAAAAACCTAACAATTTGGCTTTAGTTTTGGCTGACTTTTATTGGTGTATGCTTATTTGGTAAAGTGGAGATAGGAGCAACAGAAGAGTAGAGAGAGAAAATAAGATTTTGTTCTAAGTTTTGATGATTTAATCTTTTTACCCTTGCTTAAATAGCAAATTTGCACATGTTTATTAATTGTATATGTATAAATACAAATTATCAGATTATGTTGATAAATCGTAAACTTGTTTTGATTTATTTATAAATTTATGTTTGAATGGATTTATTTTAATGAGAAATAATGGTCCTAACTTATACCAAATGCATCTTTTTATGCTTGCATACCAAATAATTATGAATTTAAATTGTACCATATACATCCTTAATAAATTACATTACTATTCATTCTTTTTACCGTTGATTTGGTATTTAACATGCATCGCAACTTGCAAGACTATAGCGTCCGCTAAAGATATCTGTGCAAGAACAAAATTCCCAATAAAGGTGAATCCAAGGATTCGTAAGCTTTTGTATTAGGACTGAAATCCTTAGATTTCATTTCAAGTCCTTGAATCACAGGATTCTAATTTTCAGAGAAAAATAAAGATTATTGGGTTCTGTTTGTTTGAAAAACTTGAAGTATAGTAGAAAAAGAGTAAACTTTTTTATAAAATCCTAAATTATGATTTATTTAGTTGAATGTTGTTGGAAAATGAGCATTTAATGAAGTTTGTTTGTTGAAGTGACACTCAATATCATTAAACGTCATACATTTTTAATGGATTTAAATGAGGAATGATAAAAATGAAACTCATATTTTTTAATTTTTTTTTTGTTTGCCAACCTCGGTTATAACCGGTGTTCCCGGGGGGGCGGGGATTTTTGTATCCACAAGGACGATCCGGACCTTGCTTAACTTGGGCCAATCCCCGTTGGAAACTCATATTTTTAACTTTTCAATAAAACCTTTTCTTTCTTATTTTTCGATCCCTATATTTTATAAAAAGTTTTTTTCTTTCTTCGATTCATTCGGGCCAGCTTGAGCGCACCTTGATTATATCCTCAAAGGGAGATTTGTCATCTACAAAGGGTCGAATGCATAACCTCTCCACTAAGAAGTATGAATCTTACCACTCTACCACTACAAGTGAGTTCCACATGATATTCCCAACCAAATGGTTTTACAAAATTAGAATCACGATTCTATGATCTCAAGTCCATAAAATTCAATAATCAAACATACCATAAGCGGTTCAATTCACATTACAAAAATGTTGGGCCTCTACTGTTATCCTTCAACACTGACACACTAAAGCCATAACCCTAAGAGGTGGTTGAGTTAGTTGAAAAATAACACCTCCAAGTAAGAGGTTAAAAGTTCGAATCCCCTCATGACCAATAGCGTAACCCCACCTTATATCCGGCTACATTTGTTTGCTGAAATAAAAGTGGGGTGAGAAAATTCTTAAAAAAAAAAAATTCATTTAAATTTTAAAAATGTAGGTTTTTTTGGTTGCTTGAGGTAGAAAAATTAGAGACAAATTTTCTAGTGAGGTGGCAAGCAAATTTTCTCATCCTAAGTCTTTTTAAAACCCAACAAAATGTGTGATACTTTGTGAAAAATTAAAAAATAAAACCCATAAGGGATAATTACTATTGGCCCCCTGTACTTTGATTTTATTACTACTGTATTCCATGTATTTTTCAAATTTACTAATCAAACCTTCAACTTTGTCTACAATTACTATTGTCCCCCTACCGTTAAGTTCCATTAGTTTAATGATGATGTGGCATCTTTATATTTTCTCAAAAATCCCAAAATACCCTTATACTTATCTTTTTACGTATTTACCCTTTTGTCAAGTTACAGTAGTACCCTTAATTAATTGTGGACAAAAAAATAATTATAATCCATTTTATTTAAAAAAAAAATCACAAAATAAAGAAAGAATGATTGAATAACACTCAAATAGAAACCAAAGAGGAAGGTTGGTCCATGTGGTAAGCAGCTTGGTTCGCTTAAGCAAGGTTTCGGTATCGAAACCTTGTGGATGCAAAAAATCACCGCTGGAAGACTCACCCACCACAGCCAGGTGTGCGACCTGGGTCGAACACCGGATTAGTCATGGCAAAGCCTTGGAACCGGGGTTGGCAACAAAAAAAAAAAAAAACGAAGAGGAAGGAAAATCAAATTCAATTCATATTGGAAATTAAAAAAAAAAAGAAACCGAAGAGGGAAGGAAAATGGAATTCAATTCATATTAGAAATTGAATATCACCTCAAATATTTTCAAAATAAATGAAGTTTAGTGAAGATGAAAACCAAATTGGATTTGGATTTTGCAAATCATTTTCAAAAATAAATGAAGTTTAATGAATATCCAAATTAAATTGAAGTTTGCCCAGTGCATTAATGTGGGAAACCAAATTGAATTTGGATTTTGCCCATTTCATTAATTAAAAATAAATGAAGTTTGGGATAAAATTGATATTTAATTTGGTTTTATAAATGGGGAAGCCTCTGGTTTTATAAATGGGAAGCATCGTCTTTTGATTTTTTAATTTTAATGAAGGGCAAATTAGACATTACATATTCAAACTTAACGGCTACTTAAGAACAAGATTTTATTAATAATAAAATCAAACTATATAGGACAACAGTAATTATCCCAATCCATAATTATTATTTTTTCACAAAATCATTTTCTTCTCTTTCACCTCACTACACGTGGGACTTACATATTTTTTTTCCAACCCCCATCTTCAAAAACAAACGCAGCCTTGAGGAATGCCCTAAATCTAATCTCCAATAAATAAAATCGCGTGTTTGAAAAAAAAAAAAAAAAAAGAAGAAAAGAAGACACACTAAAGCCATGGCCCACCGACAAACACCGCATGCAAGTTGCGTGTTCCTCCTAACTATGCCAACTCTATAAATACCAAGTGTCCCTTACATGTTTTCCATATTTTTCCTTTTTCCGAGGCGAGACTTTTCAGTCGTATCGCTTTCCTCTTCGTTCTTGAGAGTTGAGACTTGAGAGATCTTCGTCTGCAATCGATCGAAAATGGCGGACACTTACTGTAGTGATTGTAAGAAAGAAACAGAAGTGGTATTTGACCACTCCGCCGGCGACACTGTCTGTTCCGAATGTGGCCTTGTTCTTGAAGCACACTCCGTCGATGAAACTTCCGAGTGGAGAACTTTTGCTAACGAGTCAGGTGACAACGATCCTGTCCGTGTCGGTGGTCCTTCTAACCCTCTTCTCACCGACGGTGGCCTCTCTACTGTTATCTCCAAGCCTAACGGTGCTTCCGGTGACTTCCTTTCTTCTTCACTTGGTCGCTGGCAGAACCGTGGCTCCAATCCAGATCGATCTCTGATCCTTGCTTTCAAAACCATCGCCACCATGTGCGACAGGTAGGCTTAGTAGAAACCGTTTTTTCTAGCCCTAATTCAATCGAAGTGCCGAATTGCAACCTGAACTTATACCCGAATTAGCGAGGAATTAGTCCCCATCTTAGTGTTAGCATTTAGGTTATTGGTTGTTGTTTATTTACTTTCTTATAATCTTGTTTCAGTTCATATTGATCTAATTCAATCAGTGACACTCATGACTATAGACTGCATCTAATTGATCAATTCTTCCCACGACGACTGTAGCTGTTCTAACAGTATAGTGTTTGAGCTTAACATCCTAGCAGAGCTTGTATCGTTCGATGTTGTTCAGATATTTTAACCAGGTTGGCTTGATGTCTATAGCTGCCAATAAAGAATATGTCTGTGGTCTCTAGTTCTTTATTGATGCTTGAACCTAGTGTCAGTTATTGCTAGAGCTCGTATCATCTATGTTATTGATTGTGCAAGATTTAACCCAATAGGGTTGAATCCCAAATGCTTCATTAAATAAAGATGGTGCTCAATGTGACTGATGTTATCTGCAATTTTTTGTTACAGGCTGGGCCTTGTGGCGACAATTAAGGTACCAATTTCTACTTCTTGTTATACCTTCATGGTTTTCGCTTTATAAGAATGGCATTTTCTGGGTTACCAAAAAAAAAAAAAAGCATGGCATTTTCTGGTGTTCACTATTCAACCTTCCATACAGCGTGATTAGTGACCAATGCTTTTGAAGTTTCTTAAAATATTTTTGTCAATATCCTTCTGTACACTGTTGGGTTTTTCTGCAATTGGAGTGAGTGAACTCCCATGTATTTGTACAATAATCTGAATGACTGATGTACACATTAAATCTCTGAGGGGGGGGGGAAATAAAAAAAACAGTAGCTGATTACCAAGTCACAGTTGTGCATGGTAATGTCCAAGTTGAAGGAGCCTGAAAGTATGTTCTTCTGATGGATAATGAATTTCTCTGTAACCTGGAAAAAACACATTTGAGTTTACATAGAGATTGCTTTTCCTTTTAGTTTAATGGTTTGGTATAGTTATTAAATCTCTATAATTTAGCATTTTCTTTTACCCTTAAGTATGTGATGGTTCTTAAATTTTCTGTTGAAGGACCGGGCCAATGAAATATACAAGAAGGTTGAAGATCAAAAATCTATTAGAGGAAGAAATCAGGATGCAATTTTGGCTGCTTGCCTGTATATTGCGTGCCGCCAGGAAGACAAGCCTCGCACTGTAAAGGGTACAGCTTATGCTACCTTAACACCTGGGTGCTTGCTGATTTATCTTTCTCAATGTGTATGAGCTTCCTGAATCTGTGGATTTCAACTAGAAATTTGCTCCGTTGCCAATGGTGCCACAAAGAAAGAAATTGGCCGGGCAAAAGAGTACATTGTGAAACTACTGGAGGTTGAGATGGGTCAATCAATGGAGATGGGAACTATTCATGCTGGAGATTTTCTGGTTAGTTTCTTAACTACTTAAAGGACTCCGGTTTCCTTTTTCTATATAGTACGTTATATCTTTTCATGCAGTGATTTCCTGTGGTACTGTTAATTCTCTCTGAATTAATGCACCACTGTTGAGATAACATTGGACCTACCTGCAGAGGCGTTTCTGTTCTAACCTGGGTATGACTAATCAAGCTGTTAAAGCTGCCCAAGAAGCTGTTCAGAAGTCCGAAGAGCTGGACATCAGGTAACTAATCAATTTTTTTTCTCCCTGCTTTGCGATCACAACTTTCTTTTATTTATATTAGTTCTGGTTGTCTGCTCAATTCTGGTGTTCTTTACTTTGTCTCATCTGTTGTTGGATGTACTCTGAAAGCTGAAAATATTCTTTTATTGCTTTGTTCATTCCTTTATTTAAATTAGTAAAGCATGTATAGAAACACTATTGAGGTGAAGAATCTGCACCCTGTAACTGAATAATCTCTGTAGAACCAGAACCGAGAAGAAGAGGAATGGAGAGATGAAGGGAGAAGAAGAGTGGAGGATTGTCAAGAAACCTATCGAACTTCAGAGCCTCCCTTAAACTGCCTTGCTTTTACCTATATAAATCATATTACAGCCAAAGGCGGATTCCTAATTCTATTAGGAAATCCTAGTTCCTTTGAGGAACTAAACAGAAAATAGAAACTAGGACTAAGCAATCCTAGTTATAGACCAAAAAGAGAAGGAACACATGGGAGTGAATCTTGTGTTAACTTGTATTTCATCCACTGGTACCAATAGTTCTGACTTGGTGATGAGCATGTACTCAACCACAATTGGCAACAAAGGTTAAGTTGTCCTTGAGAGTAGTATCAGTTTTGAATGGATTAGCCAGATGATTGATATGAAAAAAATACTTAATTGAGGGAAGGAAACTTCTCCCTTGCAAGTAGATGACTCTTCAGAGTTTGATATTTTGCAAGATGGAGCTTCATTCTTTGTTGTTTCAATTGTTCCAAATTGGTAGTGGTTGGCTTATGTATGTGGAGTTCTTCAATCGTACCATTTTTGCTGGCGAAGTATTCATTCATAGATTTGTCTTCCTGCAGGAAAGTGAAAAGTGTCTCATAGAGATCATAACATGCAAGATATATTTGTTTATTTGGAGCACCTTCCACTTAAATAATTCCAGATGTGTGTTAGGGGTGTGTAACATCACACTGGATGCAATTAAACAGACTCAACGTTGTTCCATAACCATATTTTGATAAAAGAGTTGTCACTCCTCCGCTTGCCATGAACTGTTGATCGTGGAGGAATCCTTTGGCTCATTAGTTAGAGGATCATCTCTTCTGTACAATTGTCCTTTTGCATGTATGCATGCATGTGCAGCCTGGGCCATCACTAAATAATTTGGATCCCAGAGAGTTTAGTTGAAGTGATCTGAACTAGGACATTTCAACGCTGGTTTAGGATCAGCCTTAAGGATAATTGATCAATCATGACTGGTAGCAGTAGTTCTGAAATAATCAGCTCTTCAATTGAACCAGATTGGGGTTTTACCTCAACACAAATGTAGTACACTGGTTGCAAAATTGGCAATATAAGGTTAATAACCTAAATCTCTACAATAATTGAATTTAAGGTTTTCTAACCCCAAAAGCCAGCAGAATGAATAGGCTGAGTGCTGTTTTAGAGCAGAGGAATCAAATCCTGAAAGCCTATACACTCCACAGATTATTGGATGGACTAGAGTGCTACTTGAGATAAAAGGTTGAGGAAGGCACTGTAGAAAAATAAAATACTTTGAAGCAACCAAGTAGATTGCATCTGCGGACTTAGATATTAATAGACCAACTGGATCAGAAATAAAATTAGTGTTGGTCTTCAAGAAGAAAATGCAGCTTGTGATAAATGATCTTTAATCAATCTTGCAGTTCAGGTAAGCAGTATAACCCTAGTTTTCAATTGTAAACTTCATCTAGGGTTCAGTTTGTAGTAGTATGCAGCATCCATCTGTTTAAGGAAACATGGAAGAAAAACCTTCAAACCAGAACTGCAGGCAACAGCCAATTAGGCTGTGCTCTGATACCATGTAACAGAATAACCAAATTGAGTAGAAGAGTGGAGGACCCCCAAGAGATGTATCAAATTTGGCAGCCTGCTTCACACTTTTAGTTATATGTACCTTACAACTGAAGGAGGATTCCTAAGGGTTAGTATTACAAGGCATAATCTCATAGTAGAATAGTTTTCCTGACCATTGTATTTTATCTTATCTGTTTGCACTGATGGTGTTAGAGCTGCTGAATGGCATGCACAAGGAAACCGATCCACAGTTTCATTGTGGATCATTCCCTTTTGGACTCGGTTTTGCTGTCAGACCTGGGAGCAGCGTAGTTTCTTGTGCCCCCCCGGGCCCCCTGTTTTTTCTTATCTTTGTATTTCGACTTCATAATTTGTTTGTTCACTTACTTGTTATGCTTGTGATTTTAAACCCTCCTTCCCTCGTGTTTTGTTTTTCCTTCCTGGCTCTTGGTTCTGATTGGTAACCGATCTACAGTTTCATTCCGGTGGGGGGGGGGGGGGGGGGGGGGGGGGGGGGGGGGGGGGGGGGGGGGGCCGCGGGCGATCATTCCCTTTGGCTTGTCACGACCTGTCCCTGAATTTTTGCCCTGGCCCTGATTCTGGCCCGAATCCTGTCCCTGATGCTTGATCTCAATGAATTAGGAACATGGACAACAAAGATAGGGCCAATCGGGGCTAGGGCCAGGGCCAGGACCAAGTATAGGGTCAATCAAGGCTAGGGCCAGGGATTTGGCCAATCAGGATTAGGGACAAGGTCAATCAGGGCTAGAGATGGGGGCCGGGGGGGGGGGGGGGGGGGGGGGGGGGGGGGGGGGGGGGGGGGGGGGGGGGGGGGGGGGGGGGGGGGGGGGGGGTTATCCCTGGCCGCGGATTGGGGGGGGGGGGGGAAAGGGCTTATATTAGAATATATAGGGCTGTGCTCATCCCCCCTTGTTTGGCCTCCGTGCTAGGCTCTGCTTGTGCTTTGCTTTGAAGTTGGTTAATGTCCATGACTCATTCAGTTTGGAGAGCTACATTTTTGTCTGGTTGTTCTCTCCTCTCATGCACAAACAAGCCTCCTCTTGTTTGGAAGCATGCTCTGCCATAAGCTAGAATATCTAATGCTGATCTTGATCCCCTGATTGCAGGAGAAGTCCCATTTCAGTGGCAGCAGCTGTTATTTACATGATTACTCAGCTCTCAGACGACAAGAAGCTTCTTAGAGGTTAAAAACCATGGCCAACTTCACCTTCATGGTACATACACTGAGATATGCACATGTACATAATAATTGAATCTCTCTGTGCAGATATTTCGCCTGCGACCGGAGTAGCAGAGGGCACCATCAGAAATTCGTATAAAGACCTTTATCCATATGCTTCCCGGTTGATACCAAGCTGGTATGCCAAGGAGGAGGACCTGAGGAACCTCTGCAGCCCTTGATATATTCCGACATAACATTGGCAATAGTAACAAAGATTGATAGTAATACAGGTCCAAATCAAGCGTTGTTGGACTGAGCATATAGTTAACATCGAGAGTTATTTATACTTCAAATATTTCTAACCCTTAGTAGCCTTTTCATCACATTTTGGTGAGTGCATGTTGTTTTACCATGATGTGTCTTCTTTGACTCTGATTATAGATTCCTAATTTTCAAGGACATCCAGTTTTCACAGATTTTCAGGGATACAAGTTTGGTAGTATGAAAATGTTAGGATTGCTAAGCCCCCCAATGGTGTTGCGATGAAGTAATTGATTCTACAAATCTTTCAGAAACTTCATTCCTTCAATATAACATACACCGTTCAAAATTAAGGAAAATAAAATAGAATTTGGTTCGAATAATCAGTTCTTGACGTCCTACTGTTGTATGTATAGTGGGTTAATGTGTAATACTGTACTGCCTATGGTTGAGATTTCACCGTAAGTTGCAGATGCTGCGCATTAATTATGCAGCATCCAAGCCAAACATTATATTCATTTTGAAAAACTATTTGGTTACTTAAATTTGTGGAATGAAATCTTTGGATTTCATCTCATGTCCATAAATTTACATATTCACGTTTTTAGTGTAAAATGATGAATCTCTAGATTCATGGAATCTAGAGATTTTCACAATCAAATGGTATAATTTCGCATTCATAAATCCAAATATTTCAAATCTCTGGATTCATGAAACCAAGCATGCCTTAAGTACGCAATGTTCAAAACGTCTTTCTCGTACACTAAAAATAAAGTCAAAACATTTTTAAAGCATACAAAAAAAAAAGGTTTCTCGCAAAGAACTATGGTAGTAGAAATGTTACTAAACACACTCTAGTAATCCCCCCTCAAAAAAAAAAAAAAGTATTGTTTTTTTTTAACAAATAAATGAATAACCCGTCCATAATTTATACAACCTTTTAGTAGTGTTTTAGAAAAAGTGATGGTCAAGGCCATTGCTAGGCTGGGCTTAGCGAAGACTTGCAAATACAATCTAATCTTATCTGTCTTTTTGTTTGGCCCAAAATTTGCATCTTGCATCTTGCATCCTCCTCACAGTGTTGGGGTCATCTGACACAACATTGGGTAAGAGATAGAAATTTTGTATTTTTTTTTGACCTGTCGGTTTGGCTTGCTTATACACGTTATAGCCCAATGTTAAAAATGCTAAAAAAGGATGTATAAAATTTAGAACAAATTACACTGGCACCCCCAAATTGAGGCCTTAAAGCACTGACACCCCACTTTATGTTTAAAAAGCAAAGAGACCCCAAAATTGGATTTTCATTGGACATATTTGTCTAATTTATCACTGAAAACCTTTCAGACACTATTTATTATAGATATATTTTTGAAAATAAATAGTAATTTTAATTGTTTTTAGTGATAAACTAGACAAATATATCTAACGAAAATCCAATTTTGGGGTCTATGTGCTTTTTAAACATAAAGTGGGGTGTCAGTGCTTTAAGGCCTCCATTTTGGGGTGTCAATGCAATTTGCTCTAAAATTTATCACAATGATGGTTTGCAAATAAACAACAAAAGGGAGATTTGAGATTAAATCACTCGGTGTCACAAGGGGAAGCGTACTTAGTAATGTATGGTAATGTTCTAATGGCAAGCCAGGCAACATTGCACATATCGATATCCCTAGAAAACTATTTGCTTTTCTATTTTTTTATCCACTATCATACGTTAAGAATCAAGGAAACACAACTTAGGTGTTGGATGCCCACATTTACCTACGCCTAGATATTTCCATACACGAATTTACCACCATGCCCATATGTTACCCGACAACGGAAATTGAGTGTTGTCGAGTTTTAGTCTCTTTATTAATATAAAACAAGGCGAATTTTATGTAGAAGGAGAAGTGAGTTTACAATAAGGAGCATGTTAAATTTTATTTCATACAGTCACCCAAGCTAGGAGATAGACAACCAACTCAACTTCCTTACATTTATATGTTAGCACATTGATAACGAGAGACTTCAAACTTCTCTACCACTAATGTGGATTTGCATAATCTAGACATGTTTATTGATCTTCTTCGCCTCTAAGCACTTTCACTTCACCTCACCCTGAAAACATAACAAAAACCAAATGTTAGTCATAAAAGAATCATTTAACCATTATGAAATTCTCATATCTAAGAGTTTGAGATCCACGGTAGGAATAGAAAGGATTTGAAAATTCATGGGGTTATCTAGATGAAGAAAATATACTTGGAGCAATCAATGGAAGGGCTGATCTTGTAGGGAAGGTGGACACCACATTTTCCAGGAAGTGCTGCAGCATTGACTGCCTTGATACCGGAAGTGGCTCTGTAGGCATTCTTGAGACAGTGACAAGCTGTTCGACGGTCAGGAGTGGTTCTTGCAGCCGAGTTGAGTACCTTCACGGAATCGCAACAAGCCCAAGACACCTTTCCTCCATTGCGCAGAAAGGTGAGGCAAGAAGCCAATCGAGAGACCACTTGCCCACATGTGAGGGCATCTGCAGCATGTGGTGCTGCCACAACCATGCAGACCAGAACAAGGCACACAACCTTCATGACACTAGAATTGGCCATAGTTACACGTACTTGCAAGTTCCTTGATGCTCACTTGTCTCTTTCCTTTCTCCTACTGTTTTGCTAGATGAATGCAATGACATACTCCTCTCTATGTGTTTATTTATAAGAGAATGGCGTAACAGACTTCTTAGGTGGTTCTGGTCTGCTTGTTTGGCTTGGAAGATTGATGGTGGTTGAGATTTGAACGTTTTTCGATGTGTTTGTTGTTTTGCTTGCGTGGATTCTCTCTAAAATTGGAAAGCTTAAATGATTTTTCTAATTAATTATTTTTGATTGGTTTTGCATTAGAATTCTAATTTGAATGAACAAAATGGTAGGCTAAGTGGACAATTTTGAGAAGCATGGCCCACCTACTCATTCGATTTGAGTTTGGTTTTGATTTAGTTTTTAAAACCAACTAGTATTTACATATCTGTCTGTAAATTTCAATCATTTAATGATAATCATCTATGTAGTTCTTGCACCCACTACATAAAGCATACATAGACGAGTGTGTGGAAAGACTAATCAACCCCCAGTGCAACCGAAAATCCTTACAACTCAATATATTTATTGCATTCCCATCCGTCTCCTTCTATATGCAAGATCCATGCGGGCGGTTGGTATTCTTTTTTATTTTAATATGTATCATTTCTTTTGTAGAAATCTTGATTATAAATCATATGTCCATGGGAATGTCGAAGGACAAAAAAAGTAATATGTGGAAAAATGTGAACAAAAAAAAAAAAAAAAAAAAAAAAAAGAAGGAAGAAAGCAAGGGGCCCGCCCGCGCCCCCCGCCCGCCCCCCGCCCCCGCCCCCGCCCACGGCCGCCAGGCCGCCCCAAACCCCGCCCCGTTGGGGAAGGGGTGGGGGAAAAAACCCCCCCCCGTTTTGAAGGGTATTTGGGGTCATTTTGACATGAAATTTGACGTGTAACCTAATTTGAGGCCAATAAACACATTGGGGGTGTTATTTTGACCTAAAACATCACCTAACCTAAAGTTTATAATTGGCACATGTCCAACTATATGGACCGGAAATGCGGGAAATTCATATAAACTAATGTAAATATGCAAAGAGAACACAAATACACAAGTAGTAAAGAGATGTACTAAAGTTTACAATTCCTTATACAACTATGTTGAGTATGGCTCATGCTTCACATATTGTTGCCGACGGATACGGGGGTCCCGCGCGGGACGGGGAACCAACGAGGCGGGGGCAGGGGGGGGGGGGGGGGGCGTAGCCGCCGTTTTGGGGGGTGTCGCCCCCGCGGCCCCGCCGGCGGGGCGCCCCGGGGGGGCGCGGCCCCCCCCCCGGGGGGTGGCTCCCGCCCCGGCGGGGGGGGGCCCCGACACAAGGACCCGGGGGAAAAACAAGGGCGCTATTGTATGAAAAAGAGAGGGGGAAGAAAGAAAGAGAGAGAAAAAAAAGGAAAGGGGGGAGGGGGGGGGGAGGGGGATGGTGGGCGGAAGTGCGGCCGTGGGCGGGGGGGGGCACGCCGCCGCGGGGGCGGGGGGGGCGCCGACGGGGGGAAAAGGGGGGGGGCCCCCCGCCGGCCAGGGGGCAAAAGGCGCACGGCGCGGGGGAAGAGGCGCCCCCACAATGAACCATGGTGTAAATACAAGAGTCGCTATTGTATTGAATTATATTGTAAGATTTGAAGAGTGACCAATCTAGGCCGTGTACTCTCTATCAAATTATCAAAACAGATATATCATTCATTTCCCCTTTCTCAATCTTACTGCTTTTGCTCTGAGTAGCCATATTAGGTTAGCCGTTGAAAATCCTAGAAGCAATTGAATGTTGCTTTCATGTTTTTTATTTTGGATTATCTTTAATCAGTTATAGTTTCAACTTATCTTTGATTTTGGGGGGGGGGGGGGGGATGGGATCCTTCTCATATCACCTAGGAGTTGTGCATTTCAATCCTCAGGAACCATTAATTTATGCCACAATAGTGAAACCTCCAGTAGCAAGAGCTTCTTTTGTACGCTAGAGTCCCAACTCTGTACGACAAGTATAATGCATTTCTCACCAATTTAGACAGTCTATCTGATTGTGGTTATTTATCAAAATTAGTAGCAAAGAAGAGAGTTTCTTTTGACTTGCAACCTTTTCTTCTTCCTATTGATAATGAGATGTAAGCTGATGCTTCAAAAAGATCCCAGTTCTGAAAAGTTTTTCACTTTAATTGTTTGGCAAGCTTGTTGCGATGGAAGCTGATGCTTAAAAAAGATCACAGTTCGAAAAGTTTTTCGCTTTAATTGTTTAGCAAGCTTGTTGCTTGATACTCGTAAATGAGAAAATGGAATCCAACCAGGTGTGTATTTTTTAATTTTATATTTTTATTTTTGGAGAATAAAGTTAATTTTATTTCCTTAAAATTCAAAGCCCCCTTTCAATGAGTATTATATATTCTTTCAATGTTATTTTTTTAATTATTAATACTTGTTAGGAACGGACTCTCTAGAAGTTGTTTATTCGACGTACTCTTATTTCGTAATTGTTTAAGAAATGCTTTTGGAATGTGTTTATCACACACTAAAAATAAATTCAAAACTTTTTAAAGCATACAAACAAGAAAGGGAAACACAATTGCTTTTTTTTAACAAATAAAGAACATTTTTATAATTTATACAACCTAATTTAGTAGTCTCTTAGAAAAAGTAATCGTCAAGGCCTTGAATTGAGACTTTGCTAATACAATCTAATCTTATCTTTCTTCTTGTCTTTGATCCAACTTTTGCATCTTGCATCCTCCTCACAGTGTCGGGGTCATTTGACACCACATTGGGTAAGAAATAGATATTTTTGTACATTTTTTTGACCTGTCGGTTTAGCTTGCTTATGCACATTATAGCCCATACAAATAAGTTTTTGTGCCAGCAAACTTGATGAATGTCATTTCTGAATTCTGATATACGTCTGTTAGCTAGTGCCCCCATTTCATGTGTTTTTTCTTTCATTCCAAGGGATGCCAACATTGTGGCTCATTCCTTGGCCAAGGAAGCCTTGGCACTTGAGACAACATTAGTTGACATATTTCCACTAACCGATTGAAAGAGCTTCTTCTTCAACCAGTCCTTGTGTCTCCTTTTGTTTAATTTATATTTCTATCCAAAAAAAATAAAAATATCCTAAAGAGGTTTTCATGTTTCCTAAAATACCTTCTTTTGTCGTCAATGCAAGGTTGGTTGAGTGGTAAAGATCCAAACTTCTCAGTGGAGAGGTCTTTGGAGAGGTCTTGGGTTCGACCCTTGCGACATTACATTTCAAGTATTAAAAAAGCACCAGTACAAAACACACACACACAAAAAAAAAAAAAAAAAAAACCTCTTCCGCGCATTTAAACCCCAAGTGTTTTTTTTTTGGGGTAAAAAATTCGATCAACCGTTAAGAGTAAAAGACAACGATTCTATTGGACGAAACATGTCACGAGGAGAGAGAGAGAAGCGGTGAATTCGCATTTTTCTCTTTTTCCCTCTCTGATCTCCATTTTTGATTCATGATCAGAAGAAGCAGAAGAAATAAAAAAAAATCTGAACGGAATAAGCTCTAGGCTCTGCATTAAACCACTGTTTTTCGATCTATAGATCTGTGCCGAATTGGAAGAAACTCACTGACGTTAAGCTTTCCAGCAATGGCGAGCATTAAGGGTGTAAACAGATCAGCGTCTCTCGCCTTCACCCATGACTCACCTTACCTTGCCGCTGGAACCATGGCCGGCGCTGTGGATATGTCTTTCAGTTCCTCTGCTATTCTCGAAATATTCAAGCTTGATTTCCAGTCGGATGATAAGGAGCTACCTGTTGTTGGTGAGTTCCCTAGCAGTGAACGGTTTCATCGACTTTCTTGGGGTAAGACTGGATCCGGAAGTCAAGAATTGCCTCTTGGTATCATTGCTGGTGGCCTTGCAGATGGCAACATTGATATTTGGAATCCACAGAAACTAATCAGGTACTTCTCACTTCCTTCCTCTCCTTGATTGAATTCGACTTCGTTTGCCTGTTATATGTGACATTGCAATCGTCGTGTATACAATTCAGATCATTTATCTGACCACTTCATTCGTTTTAGGATTCACTAGAGTTCGCAATTCTCAGACACGGGCATGTTGGGATTATAGCTGTTGGTTTTTCTTGATCAAATTTAAACCCTTTTTATTTGTTTTCTCAATGGGATCAGGGTGGCTTTTGTTTCTTATTGGTATTTCCCTTCTTCCACCTGTTCTTATTCTTCTTATCTTTTTGCTTTCGGATCTTTCCCTTCAGCATGAGGGTTATTTTGCAGTTACTTTGTTAGTTTCCTGGATTATATATTTTAATGTTTTCCTTCCCTAAATATATTTACCGGTCGGCAGATGCGGAGCAAAGCTATTTCATGCTCCTATTTTATATGTGCTCGGAAAGTTCCTGCCAAAAAAATAAATAAAAGAAATTGCATTTTCATTTTGTTAAGGAATTGGTTGTTTTGACTAGACATTTAATCTAGTGTCCTTTCGGCAAATGCTCTTTCGAAAAAAGAAAAAAAAAATCTTAACAGAAGAATCTAATTGGTGTCTAAATTTATTCTTTTGTTTTTTGGTTGGATCATTTTTGGGGGCGGGGGGAAGGGTTTTGTTCCTCGCGGGATTTACCTATTTGTTTGTCTTAGTTCAATGGTTTATTTAGTTTTATTCCTTCTGCATCATTGACATCAAGAATAGTAGATAAAAACCTTAATTATATTTTATGACCAATATCTTGAATTACCTACAGTGTGGAGGAAAATGAAGGTGCCCTCATTGGACGTCTTAGTAAGCATACGGGACCTGTGAGTTTCCTCATATGTATACATTTATCCTCTCTATGCTGGCAATACGGTTTTTTCTCCCTCTTCCTTAATTGATGTTTTGTTATATCTAGCACCCTCAGTTAGTCCTTAAAAGTTTTGCCTGAATACAGGTCCGTGGCCTGGAGTTTAGCAATATCTCAACAAATCTACTGGCTTCTGGGGCTGATGAAGGTCAAGTCTGCATCTGGGATCTAGCTAATCCAGCAGAACCCATTCACTACCCACCTCTCAAGGTATGTTGGCATCATATTTGCCTCTAGGACATGCTTATAACATCAGCATAAGTGCGTGTAACATAATGATTCAACCTTTGAGTGTCTTGCGCTCAGTTTTTGAGTATCTAGAGAGGCATTTAGTGTTTTTGTGTGTGTGTGTGTGTGGGGGGGGGGGAGGGGGGTAGCTTTATAATAAGTTACAAACGAAAGAAAAAAGATCACAATCAGTAATAAATCATTCCATTGGCATCATTCTGGGCAATCTAGGAGAGAGTTTCAGGAGGATCAGAGTCAAACAAATGAATCTCATGGACAGTAGCAACTAGATACACAAGGAAGTCAGCACCGTGGAGTTTTCTCACATTGTGGTTAACTGTACAATAATTCAACTGGGCAAGCTCTCTGATATCATCAATAAGATAAGCCACAAACCAAGGACGCAAAACCTTCCCCAGATCACTGACACAGCCGTGAGTGAGTTTGAACTAATCTGAACTTGCTTGATCGAAAGTTGCAAAGCACAGTGAAGTCCTTTCTTGATTGCTAGTAGCTCCATGGTCAATATATTTGTCTCCCAGATAGCACCAGCAATGGCAAAAGTCACGCTTCCAGTATCATCACAAGCAAGGATACCGTATCCACCCAAGTCCACCCGAAAGGAACCATTGCAGTTAATGGAAACCCAGCCTGAAGGAGTACAATTCTGGACCATTTCGAGGTGGGGATTCTGAACTGCACCTTGATCTTTCAAGTGTAAAAGAACTCACTGTCAGTGGTTGAATTGGTGACTGACGCCTGCAAATTGGAAAACCTATTATGTGTATCACTCAGTATATGTTGGAAGATGTTCAACGTCAATTCAGACTCACCTTGAAGATTCTGCCATTTCTTTCTAGCCATATTTGATAAACTGTGCAACCGAATTTGAAACTCCAATGTGGCCGGTGAGAGTGTCTCCATCGAAGTGATTGACGGTCCATTGCACTTCATCCTTCCAAGTTGCTTTTGGATTATAGTTGAATCTGTTAACTTGAAGTAAATTTGTTCTCTCCTGTCTTGTGTACGGGCTTCATTGCTGTCACTCTGAAGACTGCATTTAGTTTCAAAAACAGCGCCCCCTCCTCTCCACCTCTTAAAAAAAAAGGGGGAAGTATGAGGCATTTAGTTGATATTGGATGTGAGTCTTACATGCTCTACACGTACCATAGGTTCTTCTTTCTTTCTCTCTTCTTTTTTTTTTTTTTTTTTGGGGGGGGGGTTAAAGGTACCATAGATTCTCATAGTTATATATAATCTGTTGATTGTTTGTGCGTTGCTGTTTGCAAGCATATTTCTGCAAGATGTGTGCCATATTTAACTTAGTTTGTGCAAATTTTGCCAGAATGATAGATCTGGTGTGCAAGGCGAAGTTTCTTACTTATCATGGAACCCCAAGGTTCAGCCTATATTAGCATCCACTTCATATAGTGGAAAGACAGGTAAATGACCATGTGCACTTAAACTTCAAAAAAGCAAAGGAACATGTACCAATTATATGTTAGTTTATCAATGCACTTATGTTGCTTTTGCAACATTCCCTCCTTTTAACATGCACTTGTGAATTTCTACGTTTTCCAGAGGTTTGGGATTTACGGAAGCAGAAGTCGGTGATAACGTGAGTTCCTTTATATTGATCACGAAGTGTTTTATGTACTTCCAATTTGTAGATCTATATGTGTGTTTCATGTTGATATTACTTTGTGTTCCCTGGCAGTTTATCAGATTCAAATAGAAGGCGGGCTTCAGTGTTACAGTGGAATCCTGATTTTGCAACCCATCTTATTGTTGCATCTGATGATGATGCTTTGCCTTCTTTAAGAGTATGATGTTTTTGCATTTAATGGTTTGTGTAAGACATTCGTAACCTTGATTAGTCCTGTGTGGTAGATTTTGTAATTTTTCTGATATTTGTGACAGCTTTGGGACATGCGGAACTCATTATCACCATTGAAAGAGTTTGTAGGCCACAGTCGAGGTCAGATAACTTCTTTGATAGGGATTCTTCCACCACCACCTTATAAATAGATAACTTTGTGGGACCCGTTTGATAACTTCTTTGATGTTGCTTCATTTATTTTGTATTCTAAATGTAGTTCGCGATATGGCGTCATGATTTCTTCATCCCCTTGTTGGCAGGTGGGAGGGTAGGGTGGGGGGAGGTTCCAAGTGTAACTTATGATCTTTCTTTAGTTAACAAAGTTGAGGTTAACTTCTCAGTAATTTCTTTTTTACTATCCACTAGCTGCTGTATTCTGTTGAATTATCCTAATTATGTTTCATTTCAATTCAGTTTTCAATTTGGCTGCTGAAAACCTTACTGTATGATATTTTTGCAAAATTCAGCTAAAGCTCAATTTGTTTTCATATATTTGTGGGTTTCCATGTATAGCAACATGTTTGCTTGAACCAATCTTCTGTATGCATTTTAATCATTATGTTGCCGAATTTTTGCCACCTCTTCTTTTAGATGTTGATCTTAAACCATTTTAATCCTCTTTGCTTGTTTATATCTTCTCTGCAGGTGTAATTGCAATGTCATGGTGTCCTAGTGACAGTGCATATTTGCTTACTTGTGCCAAAGATAATCGAACTGTTTGCTGGGACACATCCACAGGAGAGGTAAGGATGTGTTTTGTTGAACTTCTCTCTGAGTTATTTACTTTTCCATAATCCAGTTGCCCTTCTAATATCTTGTTGTGAGACTGGTTTTCAAATGGTTTAGATCGTCTCTGAGTTGCCAGCTGGCACCAACTGGAATTTTGATATTCACTGGTACCCAAAGATACCGGGAGTCATATTAGCTTCATCATTTGATGGAAAAATTGGCATCTATAATATTGAGGTTGGTGGGAAATGTCTAATCACAGATCTATTATATTATTTGCATTTCCATACAGTTTTCTTTATCTTTGAGACCTATTTTCAGAAACTAATTATTATTATTATTTTATTTTTTCAAATTGTGTTAGTCATGATACATGAGTAGTGGTCTTTATTATGATTAATGCCATTCATATTCAACCTAATATGAAAGATCATATTTGCTTAATTGCTTTTGCTTGTTAGAATGGTCTTTTCACTCTTAATAACTTTTTTGTCATTCCGTACTAATTCATCACTGTGCAGGCTTGCAACAAATGTGCTGCTGGAGATGGTGTGTTTGGCATGGGTATGTTTTCTGAGCTGATAAGGATCTTAAATATTCAGTTCCTCCCATCCCTTGAATTCTACATCATTGCCATTCAACTGTTCGCTGCTTTGACTTTTGATATTCTTTCCAATCAGTTATACGACTTCCTATCTGTAATGAGTGTATTTTGTTTTAGAAGGAAGAAGGGATATAGAGAGTTAAAAAGAAGAGGGAATAAGAACAATATGGTGCTTGACAATGGTATCTTAATTACCTTAAGCAATACATTTGTGGATCCCACTGACATAATGACATTACAGCTTGTTGTAGGTACTTCAGGAAAAGCTAGTTTTGTAGATTTCTCAATTTTTTTTTAACTCATTTAGTCTGCTGAAAGTTCACTGAATGAAAGAGTGGTGCAGCAGTTAAGAGTAGAATAATGGAACTTACGTAATAGAGAGGGAAGTGGCTGGGACCCTTAAAAAATTTGTGTTCTCATGAATGGGATGTTTGGAAGAATATGAGAAAATTGTGGACTATTTAATGTCTTGTGTAATTATGAAGTGGTCCAATGCAGATTTGGGAGGATAGATTGGTTGCTGATAGAACTCATGCTTTTGTATCTCCACTGCCTTTTTCTTTTGGGGTTGGTTAGCCCTTTGGTGAATTGAACTCATGACATCTTAATTGTGAGCTCTAGATTTGTGCTAACTAAGCCTACCATGTTGATGTTTTCACGCTGGAGTTTTGGGGTGAACTTTTTTAGTTTAGTGGTCTATTGTAATCTGTAATGGGCACCAATTGGAATATGTAGTTTCAAAAAATTTAATGGATTGGGAGTTGGATGATTTATGGTGTTGCAGTAGGTGGCATGGTAGGAAATCTTGATCTTGAGGCTGATCTCAGTCAGCCTGAAATCTGAGATCTTGCAAGAGCTGCAAGATCTTGGCTAGGATATGCGATTTTTTGTGGGATAACTCGAGTGGACTCGAGGTGTTAGGTTGCTGAAACTTAGTATTTAACCTATTTTGAGCCTTCTAAACCCACTAGTGGCCTTAGATTTGTGAGGAAACAAGCCTATATATGAGTTGCAACTTGACTCTAAGTTTGAAATCCAAATCCTGAAGCAATGAAGATGCAGTCTTATAAAACATAAAATACAGAACCATTAATTTATATAAATGAAAAACAAGTCATAGCATATGTTAGAATCATTTTTTTAACCTAAGTCTTTTTTAATATTTTTTAATTTGAATTTATTAATAAATAAAAAAAAAAAAAAAATATATATATATATATATATATATTTATTTTAAATATGTAAATTAAAAATCTCCGTTAATAAAAAAATTAAAAATTTCTCCTTAAAATTGTAGATTAGACAATGTTGTTAAATATATATTCTATCCACACTCAACGACCTACTCTAGAACGTAGTATTTTCAAATAATGAAACTTTGGAAAAAAAAATCACCTTGCTTGAAGAACAGTAGAACACCTTCAAAAACCCTTGATGATGTTGTTTTGTTGTTGTAGATGAGCTAAGATCCAGCAAGTTCAGAAGTTGGAAGAGCTGGGTGTCGAGACAGAACCAAGAGAAGTCGAAACTTGATAAGGAATCTCGTCTTGATCTCACTCGAGTTTAGGTAAAAAGTAGTCGAGTTGGATCAAGATCCCAGTTGAACCTAGATTTTGAGTCGACTGAGATCTCAGTCAAGTTTTTGTATTTTTTTTTTTCATTTAGCTCATAAACTCATCTCAAGGTCTCAGAAAACCCTTGTATTTTTTTTTTTTTCATTTAGCTCATAAACTCATCTCAAGGTCTCAGAAAACCCAGATCTCGCAAGACCTTGAACTATGGTAGGTGGAATCTCACCTGATTTGAAAAAAATGGAAGAGTAATGCTTTACAGTTTTCATTTCATAGAGGTATATTCTACATCTTCACTGTATGCTAGTATAGAGCCATAATCTGGATTTTAAAATCATTGTGTGAGTTAGAGTTTGTCCATGAGATTCTCTAAGAAGATGCTTACCCCAGACATCTTGCAAATTAGGGGTTTCAGTCTTGGTAGCAAAAACCACCTTTATGCTGTTGTGTGGAAATGACTACGGTAGTACTGATTTAGAGGACTAAAACAATACCAAAACAGTCAAATTAGCAAGTAGTTTATGAATATCATAGAGAAGGAAAAGAAATTCTAGCTATCAGATGGACCTGGAATTCAGGTCTAGTTCTTCTATTAATGAAGGAAACTCTTGCTGAAAATACCAGGTTCTTCTGATGGGTAGATCTGGTTTGATGGAGGACTCCTACTATATTGAGTTAAAGGTGTAAAACACCCCCCGGTCTCTGGTTATGGGCACTAGGTTCGCATTTTCTTACTCTACCACAATCTGCTTCACTGCATAGACCTAAAATCTTATCCAATTCCTAGACTCCCAACCTGAGAAAACACCCTAATCACCATTTTAGCACCTCTGTTGAGTTTCTGATTGCAGCTTTAACTTAGAATTCATGGATTTAGTTCGAGTCTTGAACCTAGGGGAGGAGGAGAGACCTATATTGACTTGAGAATTGGGGAGAATATCATAGGAACCAGAACTCAGGACTGGTTCTGTCATCAGCCTCGTACCTTTCCTTTATTCTAATTATTTATTTATCTTGGTAGAAATTATTCGTTCCTGAAAAGCAGTAAAATTTTGTAGGTCTTAGCCTGAAAAAGAGGAGAATGTAGAAGGTAAGCATGTACATACGTGCACAAAATCACCAAGTGATGGCCATTTGTCAAAACAAAATTGACCTCACTTTAACCATTGAATATGACACCATACATGTTTCTTCTCAACCTGACCATCGGCTGCAAATTAGCTGAGAATGAGATGTTCCCTAGGTGGTGTAAACACTTTATCTTGGTGTTCCTTGTTGGAGGACGTACTTACAATGGGTTTGCCTAGTGAAGTGTATTGAAGTATCTATCCAACTCCTTACAAACAATGACTAGCCTTTTCCCAACTAAATGGGGTTGGCTACATGGATCCTTGCCTTCAATCAGCTTTATAGGCCATCTAGATGGTAGATACAAGGCCTAAGCTATGCATATCCTCTCTATTAACCTATTTTTGGAGGACAAAGGTGGAAAAACTGCCATGAAGTAAAATCTATCATCAGTCGTTAGATATGTTTATGTGTTAAATTCTTGGACTGGACCACTGATAGTTCTCTGTGGAGCATTGACATTACATCTGAAGTTCCATCTACTGAAAGTAAGTTCTGACTTGGTGGTTGCTTTAGATACCTCTAGATTTGATAATCATGTGGAAAATGTTGTAGTGCAGATATGTGGTGGATTAGTAACCTGGATCCATCCCAACTCTGTTCAATGTAATTTAGATGCAACAAATGTAGTACTTTTTGTTGGATCTAAACAGCTTCTCAGCATAAATTTGCTGGGTGTAAGATGCGTAGGAAAATTGCTCCCTCGGACTCTGCTTTTTTGGAAGCCTTCACTGAGTTTGCTCTTTTAAATGTTGTACTTTTTGTTGCTTGTGTGTCAAATTTGTACTCTCTGTAGCCTGTAAAACTTTCTTTTGGCTAGTGATGCATTCTTTATTTTTTTATGGTCTCTGGGATAGGTTGTCTGATGATCCATTATTAGATGTGGACAGCAGCTTGTTTTAACTGTGTACTTGCATCTTTTTAGTCTTCATCTTACAGTTTTGAAGTATAAGCATTTCAGGTGGTTGATAAACTAACTTTGTTTATATTGCAATCACCCAGAACCTCCACTATCATCATCAAAAAGCACCTCTTTGCTTTGCTTTTTGTTCTTGGGATTTGGTTTCACATACTTGTGCTTTATTTTGTTTCAAGAATTGGGGCCTTGATAACCTCTAATTAACATCTTCATCTTCAACCACAGTGCCCTTGAAAGCTCCAAAGTGGTTGAAACGTCCAGTGGGAGCTTCTTTTGGTTTTGGAGGCAAGCTTGTTTCATTCAACTCTAATTTATCATCTGCCGATGGTGTGCCTGGAAACTCCGTGGTACCTCTCTTTGTGGTATTCTGGCGCTCTGGTTCTTTGCTTCTGTCATTATGACGTTTGCCAATTTCTTCTATTTCTTTTCCCAGGTTTATGTGCATGGCTTGGTTACTGAACTCAGTTTAGTAAGCCGTTCGACTGAATTTGAAGCTGCAATCCGAAGTGGGGAAAAATCTTCCTTACGGCTTCTGTGTGAAAAAAAATCTCAGGAGTCTGAGTAGGTTATCCATGAGATAGTTCTGTTAAAAGTGGCATTTTCACTACATTTCAAAAGAAATTTACTCAACTTACTGGGCCATAATTTTTTCCTTTTGCTTGGCTGTTATGATTAGATTTGTGTTTGATAGAGAAACATGGGGCTTATTGAAGGTTATGTTTGAAGATGAAGGAACTGCAAGGACAAAGCTACTCAACCACCTTGGATTCAGTGTCCACACTGAGGTGAATGACAATGTACAAGAGGAGCTTTCCCGGGATATAAATGCACTCAGTCTTAATGAAGGAACAAATAAAACCGAATCTGCTGGAGATAAAGAACTCAGTTTCTTACCCACTGATAATGGGGAAGATTTCTTTAACAATCTTCAAAGCCCTAAAGCGGATTCTTTACCTTCAGCTACTCACTTTGAGAGTGATAATGCTGCTCTAAGTAATGCTGATCAATCCCTACAAGAATTGGATGGAAGCAGAGAGGGGATTGATTCCTCATTTGAGGATAGCGTTCAACGTGCTTTGGTTGTTGGAGACTATAAGGGAGCTGTTGCACAGTGCATATCTGCAAATAGAATGGCTGATGCTTTAGTTATAGCTCATGTGGGGGGTGCTGCTTTGTGGGAAAGCACACGTGATCAACACCTGAAAAAGAGTCACTCATCTTACATGAAGGCAAGTGTAATTTAAATCTTTTTGTCGTGAAACATCAAAGCAAATCTCACCGCATGTTAAAGCAATATGTAAGTGCCATAGTTAATGCACCATCATGGAAATGTCAGCTATTTTACTTGGCTGACCCACCAAACGGCTCCATTAGGATCTGTTGGTTTACATATCCTGTTGCTACTTTGTCTTCACCAGGTTGATTGGTTTCTAGTCTCGTCCTAACTTTTGTCCATTATGTGAATTACTAGAAGAATTACATTAATCTATTTAATTTTCTAGTTTGGGGATAAGATAATTAATTTTGCATTTTTACTCCCTATCATGCCCCTAGACACCAAAACCCTCCAAAAATAATCCCAAAAATCTTGTAAAACTTAAATAGTATTCCTATGTGGAGATTTTGACATTCTTGAAAGCATAACTGACACGTATTTTACTTCCGCCCATAGATCCATGAAACCCATATGCTCTTGCTGCATTAATATGGCACTGCATAAATGTCATTCAGTTGAGTTGGGGTTGCATTGTTCATTGTGATATGAATTTTTCATTGTTCATTGTGTTTAGCTCAGATGTTTATAATTAAAATGGGAAACATCAGAACTGCTAAGTTGTCTTTTGACAAACTGGTCAAAATGGTCGAGTTTTGAAAGTACAGTTTTTAGTATTTCTTACATTAGAGATGGAGACAATTTCATCTGACTCCTCCAGTGTTTCCATAGTAAAACGTCCTATCAATTTTGCTTCTCTAGTTATTAGCTGGTAAGATCAAATTGCCCAGGTGTTTTGGCTGCCTTAAGTACACTGCTGTGAGTCATAGAGGACACATAGTGAACTTGGATTTGCCGTGCTTTTCTCTACTATTTTGTTCATAGTTGTCAAGGCATTCCCCAGGCGTCTAGGCACTTTGGTGGTGCCCTGTCACCTTGATCACCCCCCCTCAAAAAAAAAGAAAGAGTAAAGAAAAGCAGTCGGCTACCTTGCTTGCCTAGTAGATTCGATAACAACTATGATATTGTTCCCTTTTTATTTTTTGTGTTAAACTGAGATGGTTCTATCTTTCTGTAGGTTGTGTCTGCAATGGCGAGCAATGACCTAAAGATGCTTGTGAATACTCGGCCATTGACTACTTGGAAAGAAACACTTGCTCTTCTTTGCACTGTAAGTTATTGAACTGCTTTTACTTTCACCATTATGTTTAATTTATGAAATTTTGGTCAACAGTCTGGTTATTTTCTATTCAGCACATGATGTTTATCACATTTAAACTTCCCTAGTGCCAATACTGTAATGATGAACCATCTGAAACAATTCCTCTACTCTATATCGCCCTGTTCTCTAGTGCCTTTAGATGTAGATGATGAAACCAAGGGAAAAGATCCCTTACAGTGAAATGAGGGACCCAAATTCTAAATTCAATATGGTATTCACCTTCTGTTGGTGCATTTCAACTAATTGATCTTTTATTTGCCCTCTAGAAATAACATATTTCTGCATCCAATAATAGTGTACTTTTCCATGATAGTATCCCATTTACCATTGCCTTTTACAGTTTGCACAGGGGGAGGATTGGACTCTTCTCTGCGATGCTCTTGCTTCAAGACTACTGCTTTCAGGAAACACTTTAGCTGCAACTCTATGCTATATCTGTGCTGGAAATATAGATAAAACAGTGGAAATTTGGTCAAGAAATTTGAAGGCTGAGCATGAAGAGCGACCTTATGTTGACCTTCTCCAGGTGGATGTAGTAGTCAGCAGTTCCCCTAAAAATATTTTACCTCTACTATTTTAAATTCAGGTTGAAGATTGACATCTTTTATATATTTGGGTAGGATTTAATGGAAAAGACTATTGTCCTTGCTTTGGCGACCGGACAGAAGCGATTTAGTCCATCTTTGTCCAAGCTTGTGGAGAACTATGCTGAGCTCCTAGCAAGTCAAGGGCTTCTACCAACAGCAATGGAATATTTAAAACTTCTAGGGTCCGCAGATTCATCTCATGAGCTTGCTATTCTACGGGATCGTATAGCTCTCTCTGTGGAAGGTGAATATTCTTTTGATTCTTTGTTGTTTATATATATTTTTTAGAAACTTCTTCACACGTATGTTTCTGTTCACAAGTATCTGGTAAGCAAAATGTTGACCTGTATTAAGCTTTATATGTGGTTTTGGGGCCTCTTGTAAGGTTTCTATTTCTTTTTTTTTTTGGATGAATAAATAAATTCATTAAAAACGAAAAAGTGAACATACAACGAAGCGAAAAAATGCGAAGCTAAAGCGAACAGACATAGCAACTACAACATAGCCAAAAGACAAGGTCCAGACAGAGACCAATAGGAAACTGTTGAAGTATATGTAAATTTGGGAGTTTTACTGTTCACGTGAACAGTGATTTTACTGTTCATGTGAACAGTAAAAACAGCTTTTACTGTTTACGTGAACAGTATTATGCTATTGTTTTGATTATATTTTCTATTTCTAATGTGGGAATCTTGCTACATAAGTTTTGGGAGTTTTTAGAAAGCATAGTTTCTATTTTGGTGGTAGTTCCTATTTTCAGAATTTTCTATTTTAGGAATCAGAAAGTTACTAAAGCTGTAATATTTTGTTTCCTTCTTCTAGAGGACAATTATTAGTTGTCTCTCAAGTTGTATTAGATTCATTAGAAGCTATAAATAAAAGTGCTCTGTGATTCTAGATTCTAGACTCTTTAGCTAAGAATCACAAGTCTTTTCTACTGGTTCTTCATCTCTCTTCTCTTCTTCTTCTTCTCTCTCTTTTCTCTGTTCAAGTTCAATTGCTATTTTGATTGTTTAAAGCTTGTTTTCTAACATGGCATCAGAGCTTTTTTGAATCAAAATAGTGTTGTTCTCAATATTCTCTTCTGAAATTCTTTTTTTTTCTTCTGTTTCCTTGGTGTGCAGCCACCTAATGCTGTATATTATGGACTATTAGATCTGATATTCATGTGAACTGATCTTCTCTACCTATTACCTTACTCTTATACGTTCCAGAACTTGAATACCTTTGTTACCTCTTTTTTTTCTCCTATTCTGTCTTAAGGTTGCAGAATTTTTTTTGTGTTCTTTCTACTTCAAGTTTTGGAAAACTGATTTGAGTGATATCTACCTCAGTTTAATGTCTTCACTTACACGTGACTCAATCATGAGTACGGCTGAATCAAAAGGATCTCAAGGAGATCATGTAAACGTTCAAATTACATCTATCAAGCTTAAAGGTAGTTCTAATTACTTGTTGTGGTCACAAGCGGTTCGGGTGTACATACTTGCAAAAGGTAAGCTTAAGTTCATTGAGGATGAACCTCCTGCTGAGACTGACAAATCTTATTTTAGTTGGATCCAAAATGATGCAATCATCAAAATTTGGATTTGGAATAGTATGGAACCTGATATTGCAGCGAATGTTATGTTCCATAAGACTGCAAAGGGAATATGGGATGATTTGCAAGAGACTTATTCCCAAGCTAAAAATATGACTCGGATTTTTAGTATTTATGAAAAGCTATTTCAATTTCAGCAAGCTGACAAGTCTCTTCAGAATTATTACAACTCCTTTAAAGGCATGATGGAGGAGTTGAATGTCTTTCAACCTCTCACCACTGATATAGAGAAGCTTAAGGCCCAACGGAATGAATTTTTTGTGTTTAAGTTTCTTGCAGGATTGAACCCTGAATTGAAATTTGTCAAAGGACATCTTCTTGCTGGTGAGCATGTCCCTAATCTTAGTGAAGCATATTCTAGACTTCAACGTATTGCCTTGCCTGAAGGGAGTTTTCCAAAAAAAAGTCCTAAAGGAGAAAATTCAGCCTTCACTACCTCTTATGGAAGGGGACGTGGTTGTGGTTTAGGGGGAGTTAGTAAGTCTTTTGGAGGTTGTGGTGTTCAAGTGTTTGATAAGACATCTCGACTTTGTACTCATTGCGGTAAAACAGGGCACTTAGTGGAAGCTTGTTGGGCCAAACATGGAAAACCAGAGTGGGCCAAGCACCTTGCCAATCATGCCATTTCTGATGGTGGTACTGATACTGTAGCAAACAACGATAGTGGTTCTGGATCTTTTTCAAGGGACTTGTCTAAGACTCTAAAAGATGATGTAAGCCAAATCCTTCGCCGATTGCAAAATATTAAAACTGGCGCTTCCACATCCACTAGTACTTCTGCTGCCACACTTTCTCACGCAGTAACACAAGACTTCTCACTTCTACTCCCACCCCTTGGATCATCGATTCAGGGGCCTCCTCCCATATGACTGGTAAGTCATCACTTTTTAGCTCTTTTTCTAAATCTACCACTAAAAATTCTGTTGTCATAGCTAATGGGACTTCCACACCTATTCTAGGCTCTGGAAGTGTTTCTCCTACACCTTCTCTTACTTTATCATCCGTACTTCATGTTGCTAACTTTCCTTTTAACTTATTATCTGTTAGTCAGTTAACTAAAGCACTAAACTGCTCTGTGACTTTTACTCCCACCTATTGTGTTTTCCAGGACCTTCACACGAGGAAGACGATTGGTGGAGAGTGTGAAAGGAACGGACTCTACTATCTGGACTATGCTACCCCTATTGCGGCTCTTTTTGATGATTGTGTAGATGCTCTCCAGTGGCACGTATCGTTTAGGCCATCTGTCTTTACCTAGATTAAAAATTTTATTTCCTTCTTTTAAATCAGTGTCTAGATTAAATTGTGAAGCGTGTGAGTTAGGGAAGCATCATCGTGCCACCTATCCTCCATGCTCTATCTCTCGTAGTGAGTCCTTATTTTCTCTTGTTCATTCCGATATTTGGGGCCCTTGTAGAATTAGTAATAGGCATGTTTTTTGATATTTTGTTACTTTTGTGGACGATTTCTCCTGTCTTACATGGTTGTATCTTTTAAAGGATCGGACAGAGTTCTTAACTACATTTAAAAGTTTTATTCATGAAATTCGGACTCAATTTTCTCTTCCTATTAAAATTTTTCGGTCTGATAATGCTTTAGAATATGTGCAATATGATATATCTAACTTGTGTGATTCTCTTGGAATGATTCATCAAACCAGTTGTTCATTCACTCCCCAACAAAATGGAGTGGTTGAATGCAAAAATCGTCACCTCTTGGAGGTTGCACGCGCTATTTTGATTCAAATGAATGTTCCAAAGAGTTACTGGTGTGATGCAATTTTGACTGCTGGTCATTTAATTAACCGCATGCCTATGCCTTTGCTTTCTGAAAAATCTCCTTTTTCAATTGTTTTTCCCAATAAAGAACCGTTTTCAGTTCCACCCAAAATTTTTGGTTGTGTGTTTTGTTCACATGCCACATCCTTTGGATAAACTTTCCCCCCGTTCTATTAAGTGTATTTTCTTGGGTACTCACGCACTCAAAAAGGTTTTCGTTGTTATGATCCGGTTCTTCGCAAACAATTTACAAGTGCGGATGTGACCTTTTTTGAAGACACTCCTTATTATCTAAGTCAATCTGTGTCTGTTGAAAATGTGTTTTGGATGATACTCCTCCTATTCCCTCTTTAGTTCCTTCCACTAGCAATGTTCCTCTACTGGTTTATCAGCGAAGACATAAGTTGCCAGAACATATTGTGGATAGTAGAGTTCCTCCTACAAATATTAGTGGCTTTCCTTTAGTGGAGCCTGAAGCTGGCCTTACGGATGTTCCTTCTTCATCCTCTCCACCGGCGGATTCTTCTAATGGAGATCCCACTCTGCCTTCAGATGACTTACCAATTGTTTTAAGGAAAGGTACTCGTACTTGCACTTTACACTTTAACATTGTTTATCTTGTTTTCAATTTTGTTTCTACCTCTTATCTCCCTCTTAGCTTTTGTTGCCTTGCTTTGTCTATGTCTGCCGTTCATATTCCAACCCATCATACCGAAGCTCTTAAAATTCCTAGGCTGGAAAGCCGCTATGAATGTGGAAATGGATGCTTTACATTCTCGTCATATATGGTCTTTGGTCAACTTGCCTCCTGGGAACGATGTGATCCGCTGTCGGTGGGTGTATACTATTAAGTACCGTTCTGATGGTATGGTTGAAAGGCTTAAGGCCCTCTTGGTGGCTAAGGGCTATACACAAACATGTGGTGTTGATTATTTTGAGACTTTTTCTCCGGTGGCAAGACTTAATTATGTCCGTGTCTTGATATCTTTGGCTGTGAATTATGATTGGACTCTTTTTCAGCTTGACCTAAAAAATGCATTCTTATATGGTGATTTCATGAAGAAGTTTACATGGAGCAACCTCCAGGGTATGTTGCTCAGGGGGAGGACAGTGTTTGTGTTTGCAGGCTTCATAAAGTGATTTATGGACTCAAACAGTCTCCACGGGCTTGGTTTGAGAAATTTAGCAAGATTGTGGAGTCTTTTGGTTTTGTACAGTGTTATTTTGATCACTCTATGTTTGTTAGACGGCAGGGTGATTGTGTTGTCATCATGACAGTTTATGTTGATGATATTGTCCTTTCAGGCAATGATGTTGATGCAATCCATACAATTAAGGCACACTTACAAAAATCTTTCCAAACCAAAGATTTAGGTGATCTATAATATTTCTTGGGGATTGAAGTGATCCGTAGTAAAAAAGGAGTAAGTTTGTTATAAAGAAAGTATGTGTTAGATCTTTTTACTGAGACTGGCATGCTTGCTTCTAAACCTAGCGACATTCCCATGGATCCTCAGTTGAAGTTAGGACGTGATGATGGTGACGTGTTAGATGATGTCCATCGTTACAGGAGTCTTATTGGGAAACTTATTTATCTTACTGTTACTCGTCCTGATATTTCTTATTCTGTTGGTGTGTTGAGTCAGTTTATGTAGTCTCCTAGGAAGGCTCATTGGGATGCAGCGATGAGAGTGCTTCGGTACCTCAAGAGTGCGCCCGAAAAAGGGCTCATCTATCGACCAAATCGGAGTATGGACTTGGTTGCCTTTTCTGATGCAGATTGGGCTGGATCCGTCATTGCCGGTCAACCACAGGTTATTGTACTTTTCTTGGTGGAAATCTTGTGACTTGGAAGAGTAAGAAACAGTCCACCATTGCTCAATCTAGTGCTGAAGCTGAGTATAGGGCAATGGCCCACACCGCTACTGAATTGATGTGGCTCCGTTCATTGTTAGAGGAAATAGGATTTCCAGTTTCTGCCCCTATGAAAATATTTTGTGATAATCAGGCATCCACTTACATTGCTAGTAATCCAGTGTTCTATGAGAAAACAAAGCATATAGAGGTAGATTGTCACTTTGTGCGTGATGCAGTGAAGAAGAAGCTTATAACAACTTTTTTTGTGAGCTCTACTGACCAACTAGCTGATTTGTTCACCAAAGCTCTATTCAGACCAAGTTTTCAGTCTATCTGTTGCAAACTGGGCATGAGAGATTTGTATGCTCCAGCTTGAGGGGGAGTGTTGAAGTATACGTAAATTTGGGAGTTTTACTGTTCACGCGAACAGTAAAAACAGCTTTTACTTTTCACGTTACTGTTCACGTGAACAATATTATGCTATTGTTTTGATTATATTTTCTATTTCTAATGTGGGAATCTTGCTACATAAGTTTTGGGAGTTTTTAGAAAGCATAGTTTCTATTTTGGTGGTAGTTCCTATTTTCAGAACTTTCTATTTTAGGAGTCAGGAAGTTACTAAAGCTGTAATATTTTGTTTCCTTCTTCTAGAGGACAATTATTACTTGTCTCTCAAGTTGTATTAGATTCATTAGAAGCTATAAATAAAAGTGCTCTGTGATTCTAGACTCTTTAGCTAAGAATCACAGGTCTTTTCTACTGGTTCTTCATCTCTCTTCTCTTCTTCTTCTTCTCTCTTTTCTCTGTTCAAGTTCAATTGCTATTTTGATTGTTTAAAGCTTGTTTTCTAACAGAAACCATTTTGCGGATTTTTTATTTTCCTTCTTTCTCTTTGAAGACTTGGGCTCAATCAAGAAGTCGTCACTGTAATGGTTGTGCCCTTTAATAGGACGGTTACTTTTTCTACACCTAGCACAGTCAAGATTGTGCGCTTGGAGGGGGGTAGGAGACACAATAGCGCGCTCAAAGGGGTTTAAATCTATGGCTGAAGATAGGGAAGGGGTGTCGGAGGATGAGGGGTGAGAGGAGGAATGAGTGAGGAGATAGGAAGAATGGGCCGAAGGGTTTATTAGAATAGGCCCATGGGGCAAAGAGTGAGGAGAGGGGCATGGGCTAATAAGGTTGGGTCCAAGGGGTGAAGGGCCCAAGATGGAACAACTAGGAGGGGGTAAAATGGGGAGGACATTTTGATCAAGGATAAGGTTGAGAGAAGAGGATCTGAGATTAGAAAGAGGGCAAGGTAAGCCGTTTACCAAAGAGGGGATATGCAGAGGCGGTGAAGGGAAATCAGAGAGATCAGAGGAAAAGTTTTCACCGAAGAGGGAGGGTAGATCTCGAGGGTCAAGAGAGAGCATCGACAACTTCTTAAGGGATTGGTTAAAGGAGAGAAAATTTTCAGAAGGAGAGAAAGGCGCTGCAGTCCTGGCTTCGACAGTGGTAGTAGAAGCATCGACTATAGCGAGCTGGCAAAAATTCTCGGAGGGAATCACGATCTGGATCGATGTGCAAGGAGAGGTCACTTTCCGATTTCTTCTCCGATAAGTGTGGGCTACTGGCGGCAATCAAGAACCACCATCGGGGGGCAAAAATTTACAAGTAACGGTGGCAGCGGCAACTTCTGTAGAGCCTTGATTGGCAGTGATGGCAATCGATCTTTCTTGATCTTGATCAACAACATCATCTATAACATCTAGGTCAGCAGCAATGGAGTCTTCAAGATCTTGATCGATAATGATCGGAGAGGGATTTAAGGCTCCAATTCTTGATTTGGCGGCGGCAGCTGGAAGAATCAGTTAGATTCATGTCAGCAGTAATTTTTTTAAGGAGATCGATCGTCTTCAAGGGAACTTTAGGGATTAGGGCCATCTTCTTTACCAAAGAGTCTGCATTGTGAGGCAGAGTTGCAGAAAATTTTGAGGCTCTGAGATATGCTTTTGAGGGTCCGAGATGGCTGAAGTAAAAACAGTTGATGAGCAGGAGATATCTTCGTGACCGAAAGAGGAGCAACGATCACATCGTAGAGGCACCCAGTCATATACGATGGTTTGTTCGTAATTCAAGCCATTGTCGTCAGCGATGGAAACAGACGCCGGAAGGTGTTTGGCGGCAGGGAAGTCCACGCAAATGCATCGTAAGAGAGTCTTTCCATTCTGATGGTTTTAGCATCGGTACGCAAGGGCTTCCCCAAAGTAGATCCGATACGGCTGAGGCAGTTGGAATTCCAAAATTCGAGCGGCAGTCCAGGGAGATTAATCCACAAGGGAAGGGAGTTGAAGTCGACCCTGCGGAGAGGAGAGGAGGGGGACCAAGGCTTGATGAAGATCTGGGACTTTCCAACAAACCATGGTGATCCCTCCAAAGCTCGAGAATGATAGTCTAGAGACGAAAATTTGAAAAGAAAGATTCCCGCTTCAAGCAGGTAGGTGTCCATAAGCCCGCTTGCATTCCATTGTTTGGAAAGGGAGGACTTAACGATGTTAAGAGGCCAAGAAATTGGCCAATGATGGCCGATTTCCATCGGTTAATACTAGATTCAGTAGAAGCAGAGGGGCAGTGTGCGAGAGGGGTTTGGTTATTGATGGATGAAGGTGGGATGAAAGAGAGGTTGAGATTGTCAACAGGGAGGGTAGGCTTTGTGAACAGTTCCAAGGTTTAGGAGGGGGAAGCAGGGGGGCAGAGGAGGGCGGAGATGTGGGGGGTGGATGGGAGAGGGCGGGGGGGAAGGCAGTGCCGGAGAAGACATAGTTACTCCTGCTGATCAGACATTGATATAACTGTTAGCAGAGGAGGGGGGCAGAGGAGCATATTAGTTAGTTACTACAGTTTCTAGCTAAGTCTTAGTGAAATATAAAAAAGTTCAGCTTATTTGCCCTACGATCATGGTAAAAAATTTGAGGGAAACTCAAGTTTCGACCGGGTGAAAATGGGAAACTTTGGTGGAAACTTGGGAAATTTCGAGGAAACCGAGGACTTTTCCGTACAAATTTCGACAAGTTTTAGAGAGTATTTTGGGGTGGGATTCTGTATTTAAGCTAATTAGAGTATAAAGAACACATTGGTTGTATTTTGCTAAAAAATCAATGTATTATGTCATTCAATGTACATAACATCAATGTAGAGTTGTCCGAAAAGTACATCATAAACTTAACTACTTAAGCTCATAACATTCAATATATAATTTCTAACTTTAAAATAGTTGACAATAAAAGGAAAATACAACTTAGTGCTAAGAGGAGTGCCAAGAGTGGTTTTATCCTGTGAGCTGAGTAGTACTATGCCTGTAACATTGTCTCCTCCAACCAACGAACATAGACATCCCATGACATTTTATGCCTATGGTTGTCAAGGTAATCAACAACTGTAACTTTATGAGTCTGGTCATCAACATGCTTAAGATAACCAGCCTGAGGGAATACACACTTTGGATAGGGAAGTCCTGATGGAGGGGGTATTTGTTGTGGTATTTGAGGAAACATGAAATAAACAAAAAAATTGAAAATTTGGAAAAGCTACAAATTTTACAGGAAAAAGTCCCAAGTTTCCACGAAATTTCCCAGGTTTCCACGAAATTTGGGAATTTTTTTCTCATGAACCAGCTGGTCCAATTGGGTTGAACCAAGTTTCGACAGGTTTTGAGGTTTCGACAAGTTTCGACGAAACTGAGGACTTTTTTTCAGTCCTCATGAGATTTGTTTCGCATTTTCCAAAATCCGAAATTTCGCACATTTCGACCGAATTTTGTACCATGCCTACGATAAGGGGTGGAGCTAAAAGAAAAGAATATTTTGAGATATTTACTAACGAAGTAGTCAAACATGGAAAGTGTGAATGTGAGTGAGACGCTGATAAGATGTGGAATGGGATGACTACTTCTATGAAAAATGTCCCGGGTGGATCGAAAGGAAAACTCATTTATCTAGAGAGACTTGGAGATGAGATGCAAAGGTTCAAACTGAGTAAATGTTTTGAAAGTGAGAACTTTGTTGGCAATGATTTTTTCAAGGTATATATATCTTTGCATGTTTGTTATCCTAAAAGTTTTATTTTCTTCATTTCCTGCTATTTATGCTTATGGCTGATTATTTTGACGCAGCACCAAGCATGATCATGCTAGTATGCTACAAAGTGAATGTGTTGTTAGTGAAAATACCATCTGTTCTTTTCTTTAACTGATGCCAATAATGTTTTGGTTTTATATTATTATTACATACCATCTGTTGATGTACTCATTCCCTTTGGCTGATCTGTATTAGCCAAGTTTACATGGCTGAGACTTAGTGGTCATATAAATTTGAACTGTTAAAAAAATTTGCTATACTTATGTTAGACTCCAGTTTAACATAAGGAAATATTCAGTTCATAGAACCACTTTGAAATTCCCAACTAACCTAATGCCTGTATCACCAACATCCTTCGTTTTATGATTTTTTTTTTTAAATTATGTTGTAGAGAGTGAAGTTCGTAGAAGTTTGCCCTCTGACAATTCTCAAGTGCAATCTGAACCTGTGTATTCCACTGATCAATCTGGTTTTGGAGCAGTTGATGGATCTCAACAATATTACCAGGTTTTTTTTTTTTTAATTTTCCTGCTGATGATACTGTTTTTAATGTTGATATGTTGTTGAAGAGAAGTCGTGGCAAAGGATGCACTTCCTTGGTGCAAGGTGTCTGGTTGTAAGACTTCCCATTGTTTCATTTTCCTTCTTCACAGGGAATACCTCAGTCGCAATTGCAGCAAGGCATTCCTGGTAGCACTTACGGTGAAAACTATCAACAGCCTTTTGGCACTTCATATGGGGGAGGATATGCAGCTCCTACCCCTTACCAACCTTCATCATCACCCCAGATCTTTCTCCCATCACAAGCACCTCAATCTCCTCAGGTATTTGTCATTGTTGGGCTGTAAGGATTATCTTGCTGAGTTTTATTTCTGACGAGTCCAGTCTACTTAATTATCACATGCTTACCCTTTTTCTGAATGACAAAAGTATTTGGTTCCTAAGTTGTGCAAAAAATAACTACAAAATGTCCCTATGGTAGAACTATATAAACAGAACTATATCGTACACTGAACAAAGGCCAGATTAACCAGAACTTCCAAACCAGAATTAGATGCTCATGAAACTAATGTCAATCACCATCCTACTATAGCTGAGCAATCCCTCAATTGTCACTGTCATCTGAACTTTCTGCTTCAGATTTGTTTTCATAAATAATGCCTTCAACATTAGAGATTTAATTATACCAAAAAAAAACATCAGAGATTTAATGTCCGAATAAGATCTCTAAGTCTTGTTCCTTGATATTTTTAATAATTTTTCTTGCACTTGATAAAGCAAGTAAGAAGACAGCGAATCCATGGGTATTTGAACCCGAGTATCCAGAAAAAAGCAAAATATTCGATGAAGAACAGGAGATCCTTTTGAACAACCTGTTCTAATAGGAAAGTCTTATATTCTGAAATTAATTCATCTTAATCCTTTTATAGGACACTGAGGTGCATAGCGGCCTTCATCATAGCAATGACACTTTGCAAAGTTCCTCATCCAAATATTTTATTTTCTAGTGTATTATTATTTTTGCACAACTCTTTTTCTTCTTCAAAATTTCCATTTGAAGCAATTCCTACTAACTACAGCTTCTTCAATGAATTCTTCTTGTAAATTGCTGAAGAATATCTCATAAGTGTAGAAAATCCAGCAGCAAATAAGGGTAGACCAGCAAAAAGTGTCCTGCAATGGGGCCAAGTTGCTACAGCAGTCAACCAAGAGGTCAGTTATAGTGGTTAAGAAACCAGTGTGATTAGAGAGGAGGGAAAGAATAGGGGAGATCACCGAGTTCTCTCAACTATGGCTTGGTCAGTTTTTCACTAACTACAGTGGCATCTCACAGCAACTCGGCCACAAAAAGCTAAGCCTTTCTCATAATCAAATTCTGGTTTATAGGCATCAAAGCCTTTTAATGTAAGACTGCAAACCCAAGGGTAGCTGTCCTAGATTTGATTCAAGTTCTAAACTAGAAGCAATTCAGAATTTAATTTAGTAAATAGATACCTAACCAGTCAGTAGAATGGATTCAAGTTCTGATCGAATAATGCTTGTATGATGAAATTCAAAATGCTGAAATGTTCAATATTTTCAGCTGAATCAAACAAGATATAAGGCAGCAACTCCCACATTAGTAACTAGGATTCTGCAGACCAACAGGTCAATAAATGCACCCAAAATTTGATAGAATGGTGGTCTAGTGATGATCAGGCTGTATTTGAAGTTTGGTTAAGTTCTGATGGCTGGAAGATGGTTATGAAGGTGGACAAAAATAGAGAGTAGGTGGTTGTAGGCAATGCATCAGGTAAATGGAGTGAATTGGTGGATTGAATGGAGGAGCTGGGATGGGATGACAGTCTTAATAGCCTAGCAGGTTTATGAATGGATGGTGGGAGCCAAGTAACTCACAAGACAGTGGAAAGGCCTACTTGACTGGGAATCAGCAGCAGACATCCAGTAGTCAATGGATGAAGAATCTACAACAATATTTGAGCTCTCTTCACAGTAGCAGCAGGAACTTGATTCTATTGGAAGAAACAGCAGCACGTGCTTGCAATCGCAGTCACAAACACAACACTGAAGGGAAATCCGGTTCAAGAGAAGGAAAAGAGAAGAGAAAAGAAGAAAGGGGATAAGGGATGGGCTATCACAGCTACTCAGTTGTTACATGCATTTTCATTCTTTTCCAAATTCTCATCTTCTATTGCAATTAAAAGGCCTATTTGTAGCTTGGACAAAGCTTTACAAGGAATAGAAACTACTAATTTCAAAATTCGATACAATTTCAAACTAGTATCAGAATGCAGCTTCTCAACATTTCCATAGGGGACTAAAACAGGAACTATCTAAATTAGAAGTCAAATTGAATTTAGAAGCTAGGCTTTACAAATCAACCAACAATGCACATTGGAAACTAAATAATTATGCGAACTACTAACGCTTCAAAGTCTGTAACTTAACTGCAGTCAAATGTTGCATGTGGGTCCCACCAAAATCTTCTATGTGGATTCCATCAAGGCAAACTATGGACTGTGGCAGTGATCATGCTAACAATGATTTTTCCCCTTCTCTTCATGTTTAGTCCTACACTCCTACTGCAGCAGTCCAAGTTGACTGATCAAATTCCTGGACAAGAGGACCTAGTTTTGCCAGCTTGCTGGTTTTAATTGGACATGATGCTGCATTGGATCTGCAAAGGTTCTAATATATGTAAGCTTGGGTTAACGTCTTGAAGGAAACGGGGGGAAGAAAAAAACAAGAAAACCCACGCACAATAGTGGTTGCCTTGGCACTATCAAGTACTCAAATTAGTGACTAAATTTTAACAAATAGAAACTACTAATTAAACCTAGGGGTGTCAACGGTGCGGTTTGGAGCGGTTTCGGGCCGGGCCTAACGGTTTCGGGCTGAAAAACCCCCAGCCCAAACCAGCCCATTTAAAAGATAACGGTTTCGGTGCGGTTTCGGTTTGGTGCGGTTTGGGTTCGGGTTGACTAATGGTTTGGCCTAATGGTTTGGATTCGGTTTGACTAATGGTTTGGACTAAATTAAAAATCAATATTGAAATTTAATTTAATTTTTTCCTCAACTCCAAATCTTAGTTTCTCACACACAAAACTACAAAAGATAGAGGATGAAGACTCCAAGTAGATCCAACGACAAGTGATGACATTAGCTTGATCCAAACCACTTAAGAGTTTTTTTTTTTTGGTAAAGACTTAAGAGTTAAGAGTTGTCAATTAAGACTTTTAAATTTTAAAATAATAAAACTAAATGAAATTTGAAAATTAAAAGTTAACGATTAAGGTTAAGGTTAAGGTTATCAATTAAGACTTTTATATTTTAAAATAATAAAACTAAATGAAATTTGAAAATTCAAAGTTAACAATTAAGATTAAGACTTAAGAGTCAAGAGTTATCAATTAAGACTTTTAAATTTTAAAATAATAAAGCTAAATGAAATTTGAAAATTAAAAAGTTAAAACTTAAAACTTAAAACTTAAACCGTTAAACGTATTAACAACTCTCAACTACTCAAACTCGATTCTCAACGTCTCAAACACCGAAATTCATGGATCATTAATTACATTTAAACAATACAAAAAAAATTACATTTAATATTTTAATTTTATTTATGTAAAAGACTAACGGGCTGACGGGCTGCACATGGGCTGGGCCGGGCCAGCCCGAAACCGTTCGGGCTGAGGACCCTCAGCCCAATTACGGCCCATTAAGGATCGGTTCGGGCCGGTTCGGGCTATAACAGGCTGGTTCGGTCCGGTTTTAACAGTTTGGGTTGAAAATTGACACCCCTAATTAAACCTACCATGAATCTGGTTTTCACTGAGCAGTAATACCTAGACCATGTGCTTTGTCTGGCATGAACCAAAAGGATTAGGTGAAAAAGCATGTGCATGGTTCTTCATTACTTCTGTTTGCTTTGAGGTAATACTGGTTGCACTTGAGAATACTGACTATGAGTCATAAATTGCCAAGACTTTGGAAAAGAAACTCAACTTTAGTTGCTTTTAAACTATTTTTTCCTTGATGGATAACTCAAGGAAGAATCACTGGAACTGCTGGTAGTCCATCTTTTGTTATTGACTGTTGCTTTGAAGTTAAGGGATATTAATGTATGTAATAATTCTACATTATTTTAGTGGTACAACAGCAATATTTTTCCTTAAAATTTGACCTTTTGTTTCGTTCGGTTATTTTTTCCTTCCTGCACAAGAATAGTGTTGAGTGCTGATATTCTTCTCTCTGATGGGATTTTCTTTTTACTTATTGCGTAGTGTCTTTTTGCTTTTATTTAGGCAAATTATGCTCCATCTCCTGTCACTATTCAGACCACAGCAAGGCCATTCATTCCTGCAGCTCCTCCACTGCTGAGAAATGAGCAATACCAGACTCCTACATTGGGTTCTCAGCTATTTGCTGTCTGTATTCCTGTCTTCATGGCCAAATTCACTACTTTTAGGCTTTTGCTTTTTTCAAAATAAAAATTTTGAATGCTAAAAACTCTTCTTTTCTCACTTCAGGGTGTTACTAACCCCACATATCCACCTGCAATACCTGGAATGCCTCTGGGGCTTAATAACCCCCCTTATCAACCTGGGATACCTGGAGCTGGCTCTCTGGGTTCCGTTCCATCTCAAGTGGGCCCTGTTCCTGACCACAAAATGCCTCCTCAATTTATGACACCTGCACACCCACCTGGGGGCTTTACCCCAGCGAATGATTCAGGGTTTCCTTCGAGGCCTGGAGTGGCTCCGATGCAACCATCTGATGCTGCACAGCTAGCTCAGGTACAACCAGCGACAACTCCAGCAGCACCACCACCTAATGTACAGACGGTTGATACTTCAAATGTACCTGGTAATCTCAAAATCTTTTTCTATTTATTAGCTATTTGTTCATGGTGATTAACATATTGTCCTACTTATTGGACCTGATTAATGAAAGTTATATCTAATCAGTCAGTTGTGTAATTTAGAGTGAAACAATGAAGGAGAAGGAGAGAAGCCACGACTTGGTTGTGGAGTCTCAGAATGAATTGTGAGAACTCCAGTAAGCTAGTCCACTATATATAGGTTGTATTACAATTAGAATTTAACTAGGAAACAATGTAGAAATCAAATAGTAGTTGTACCTCCAAGCGAATTCAACCTGGGACTCCCGGCTGCCTCCCATTTCCCATTTAGAGTTAGCGCCCTGAATATGCTGTTCTTAACAAGTTGAATGCTAAAACTATTTGTGCCAACTGGAACGAAACTGGAAAGGTAACCTGATTTCATCTCTCAACCATATAGCCTATTATCATCAGTGGAACTTCCACCTTCTATTTTATCTTTTAAACCAAAGACGTGAAGATTGACTCTTTAACAGTTCTCAGGCTTTATATATTACAGTTTAAGAAATACTTTTTTATTGAAATTTAGTGGATGAATAGAGGCTGCCATTGAACAATTTGAGTGCCATGTAAGCTTCCATACGGTGGATATTTAGGGCTCGTGGAGAACCTTTCTATAATGGCCTGAATATACACCAGCCAGTTATAGATATATTGATGTAGTCCTAGATTTGCAAGGGACCAACTTGGTGCCAATAAACCATGATCTTGTATTCAGCCCAGTGTAGGTTATTTTGGAATCAAGTGAGGGTCCACTTGAGGGATAGGGTAGGTCAAGTTATGTTGAGAAACACTATGTTGGTAGAATGGCTTATGGATCAATGATCTCAAGCCCTCTATTTATAATTAAGTGGAAAGAACATTATTACAAGGAATAGAATACATGAATACAAACTCTAATTTAACTTCTATACAAACTCTAATTGAACTCCTAGTAGAATCCAATACTCCCCCTCAAGTTGAGGCATAGATATTAGTCATGCCCAACTTGCCTACAATAGGAAGGAAATCTCTTTCTTTCAAACCCTTAGTGAAAACATTTGCTACTTGGTCTCCAGATCTTACAAAAGGCATGCAGATTAGCCCTTGTTCCAACTTTCCTTTGACAAAAAACCTGTCAATATCAATGTGCTTAGTTTGATCATGTTGCACCGGATTATTAGCAATACTAATAGCAGCCTTGTTGTCACAATATAACATCATAGAATTTGGAACTTGGACTCCAATATCTTGCAGCAAGCCTTTCAACCATAGTAGCTCACAAACTCCACGAACCATAGCTCTATATTCAGCTTTCTAGATAAAGCTACCACATTCTGTTTCTTACTTCTCCAAGCAACTAGATTACCTCCAACAAAGGTACAGTAACCTGAACTTGACTTCTTGTCTAAAGATCCAGCCCAGTCTGCATCAGCTTATGCTTCTACTTTTAAATTATTAGTGGGTGACAGAAGTATTCCTTTTCCAGGAGTTCCCTTCAAATACTGTAGTATTCTGGTAACAGCCTTCATATAAGCTAAATATGGATCATGCATGAATTGGCTCACTATCCCTACAGCATAAACGATGTCTGGCCTGGTGTGGGACAAGTAAATAAGCTTCCCTACCAGCCTTTGGTATCTTCCTTTGTCCACTAGTTCTCCCTCTTTTTCTTTAAGTTCAGCTCCAGCTTCAATAGGGGTATCAATTGCTTTACACCCCAACATTCCCACTTCTAATAATAGATCTAGGACATACTTTCTTTGGTATAGGAATATACCTTTCTTTGATCGAGCCACCTCAATCCCTAAGAAATACTGTAACTTCCCTAGATCTTTAATTTCAAACTCTCTGCCAAGAAAGTCCTTCAACTTTTGAATTTCTTCACCACCATTCCCAGAGATGACAATATCGTCTACATAGACAATGAGAAGTGTGATGTTAGTACCTGACTTCTTGAGAAGTAGTGTATGATCAGTATTGCTTTGCTTGTACCCAATAGAAGTCATTGCCTTCAGGAGGCGTCCAAACCAGCATCTAGGAGACTGTTTTAACCCATAAATTGACCGCTTCAACTGACAAACTTTCCCTGCAGTATTGTCATCGGAGAAACCATGTGGGATTTCCATATAGACTTCTTCTGCTAACTCCCCATGTAAGAAGGCATTCTTTATGTTTAGTTGGTGCAAGTTCCAGTCTTTGTTCACAGCTACAGACAATAGAACTCTAACAATGTTTAGTTTCGCAACAGGGGCAAAGGTCTCCTAATAATCAATCCCATAGGTCTGGTAAACCCCTTTGCAACTAGTCTAGCTTTCAACTTGTTGACTGATCCATCCATATTTTGTTTAACCACAAATACCCATTTGCAGCCCACTTGGTTTTTTTCCTGGAGGAAGTGTAACTAGCTCCCAAGTGTCATTTTTCTTCGTTGCTTGCATTTCCTCTACCATAGCTTCCTTCCATCTCTTATCAGTGTAGGCTTCCTGCCAACTTTTAGGAACAGATACAGATGACAGAGAAGATATGAAAGCACGGTCGGAGTCGGACAAAGAGTTATAAGAAACATATTTAGCTATGGGATGTTGAGTACAAGATCTGACCCCTTTTCTAACAGTAATAGGAATATCAGAAGAAGATACCTTAAGGGGAAGAGTAAAATCTGATTATGGAGCAGGAGATTGAAGTGGTAATGTATCACCTTTCTCCACCTGCTTTAGCCGGTTGTAATTCTTCCTCTGATAAGTCTGCACCTCCTTATTCTTGTCAATCTGGTTTTGAAAGACCCCAACAGTGTGTTGCATAGGAGTGGTCTCCCCCTGGCTAGGTTCTTCACATGGTTCAGAAAACTAAGGGGGAGGATTAGAGTCCTCAGGTATATTGGCCGAAGTCTCCCCCTGGTCAGGAAACTCTTCTGGGACTCTTAAGTTGTGTTGGTGTGTGATAGGAAGATCTAGAGTCGGAAAGAACACCTCTCCTCTACTCTCCCCCTGGAGAGGTGTATAATAAGGGCAAGACTCATTAAAAATTACATCCATGGATACAATGGTTTTCCTGGAAGGAGGATGATAACATTTGTACCCTTTCGAGTAGCAGAATACCCCAAAACTATGCAGCGTAGGCCGCGGGGAGCCAGCTTACTCTGGTGGGCTGTGATTCTGGCATAACACACTCATCCAAAGACCTTTGGAGGAATAACAAAAGAAGAGGCTCCCTGAAGAATCTCATTAGAACATTTAAAACCAAGTATCGTACTAGGCATCCTATTCATAAGGTAAGAAGCAATGAGTATAGCATCACTTCAATATTGGTCAGGTACATTCATAGCAATCATAATGGAACGGGCTATCTCTGAGAGATGCCGATTCTTCCTTTCAACAACTCCATTTTAGGCAGCCTTATCAATGCAACTGGTCTGGTGTATTATGCCGAGTCCAGAGAGGTATCTCTGAAATTCACCATCAATATACTATGTGCCATTGTCAATGCGAAGGATCTTCACAGTGGCATTGAACTGAGTTTTAATCATATTATGAAAATCATGAAAACATTAGAAAACCTCATTTTTTTTTTGTTTTAAAAGATAAATCATTGTAGAACGAGAGTGACAATCATTAAAAGTAACAAAGTACCTATGGCCAGTAATAGATACGTCGGTAGGGACCCCACACATCAGTATGAATTAGCAATAGTTTTTCTATTATGAAGAGAAGGTAAATAAGTAGAATGAGTCTGCTTCGCAAAAATGCAGGCTTCATAAAAAAAATTATCCCCATTACAAGAAGAAACCAAATCAGGAAATATATTCTTAAGAGTTCCTAGAGGGGGTGACCTAGTCTACGATGCCATTGATGAAGATCTGATATTACCGAATGGACTGGATTAGAAGATGTAGTCAAAGCAGAAGTAGATCCTCCAATCGGCTCGAGCAAATAAAGTCCATTGTCTAGTTTACCACGTCCAATCTCCTTCCCCGTTACCAGATCCTAGAAGACACAGTAAGATGGGAAAAAAGTCACTTTACAATTCAAGTCATATGTAAGACTATTGATAAAGTGCAAGTTAGAAGAGAAAGAGGGAACATGTAAAACTTTAGACAAAGAAAGTGATGGAGAATGCTGAATGGTCCATTTTCTAACAATGGAAGAATAAGAGTCATCAGCAATTCGAACTTTATCTTTTCCAGAAGTTGAAGAATATTGTAAGAAAAAGGAGGATAAACTTGTCACATGATCTGTGGTTCCTGTATCAATGATCCAAGGAGTAGAAACTTGAAAGCCTATAAAAGTGTTACCTGAAGTAGCAAGGTAGGAGTTGGTATGGGTAGTAGAGGAAGTAGTGGTCGAGGCTGTACCGACAGTAGAAGACTGCATAATACGTCGCAGAGTAGCGAACTCCTCCTGTGAAAAATCAATGTCTACAGAGGGTGTGGTGGAAACTGTCTTAGAAAGATTAGCCTTTGGTTTTCCCTTTCTTTGTGCTCGTTTTTGCTCAAAATCAGCAGGCTTCCCATGCAGTTTCCAACAATTTGCCTTGGTATGATATGGTTTGTGACAGTGCTCACACTTGATCTCCTTAGCCGGATCAGATTTAGTGCGAACAGACTGTAAGGCTGATTTCTCCATAATAGGAGTATGTAGTATGGTTAATCGACGACTTTCCTCACACTGAACAAGAGCATAAGACTGTTCTAGTGTAGGAAAGGGAGAACTTGTTCATAGACAAAGCGGATTCGGAATTGTCTTTCATTCCAAGGCATAACTTGTATCCATGCGCTATACTCCACATTCAAACCTGCTAAGAAGTCATATACCCGAATCTTATCAATGTGCTTCCTATAAGTAGTCACATCATCTGGGTTAGTGGAATGATAATCCCCATAATGATCCAACTCCTGCCAAAGAGATCGCAACGCAGCATAATATTGGGCCATAGTCAGTTCCTTTTGGATAGTCTCATGAAGCTTCTTTTGTAGCTCATAAACATGTGCATCATTCCCCAATTGTCCATATATTTCAGTAGTAGTCTTCCAGATTTGGGCTGCAATATCTAGTAATAGATATCCATGGGCAATATTTGGAATCATGAAATTCAAAAGAAATGACATAATAAGAGAGTCATTTGAGATCCATTTATCCTGTGAAACGCCTGTGGTAGTAGTTTTGATAGTGGTGCTCGTAATGTGTCCAATAAGTCCTCTTCCAGCAATAGTCAGGTAAGTAGATCGGGACCAAATTAAATAATTTGTCCCATCAAAGCTTACCGAAAGAGGATGAAGAGTGGGGTAATGTTCGGAGCCAATGGAAGCAGGAGTACCATCAATGGTTGTCATGTTAACAAAATTATCTGCAGTTTTTCAGTCTTCACCCTTCGAAGTAACAGGATTGTCGCAGAATGCAATAGCTAAACAATGATAGTTGTCATGTTGACAAAATTATCTTCTTCTTCTTCTTTTTTTTCTTTTTTTGGCTAAACGAACAGTAGATTTGGATAAAAAAGGAAAAAAACAATAATATGGTTTTGTTTGGTCTAAATTTAAAGAGAACCAAACATATAGTTCGGCCAAAGAGCAATAAGTCTGGTCTAAATTTAAAGAGAACCAAATATGGTTTGGTTTGGTCTAAATATAAAGAGAAGCAAACATATGGTTCGGCCAAAGGGTTAGGGTTTAATGGGATTTTAAGTATGAACCATTGTGGTGTTTCAAACTTTCAGAAGGTTACCTGGATTGCAGAAGGAGACGATGATGGTGATGCTACCCTTGCTCTGTGATTTTGTACATAACTATTTGTGTTGCGCACGATTGGTGCAATTGAGAAGATGATGCAGCAGCAGCAGTAACAATCTTTCTTCTTGTTTCCACTTCTACCGTTTCAACAATGGAGATCGAGTTACCTGAGCCGTGGCGATGGCTAAGACGATGGCTGAAGGTGACTATGGCGGAACTTCGATGGCGATGGCTGGTAGCTTCGATCTTTTTTTTCTTGGTTTTGTCGAATCGATCTCACCGTATGCTGTGGCAGTACTGAAGAACAGCCAGAAAGGGCGATGAGTTTCGATGGGTTTGAAGGATTGCCAGAAAGAAAAGGTGATGGGTGATGGGTTTCGATACTCTTTCTGCGACAACGAGAGAGAGGCGAGGAGGTAGGTTCGACTGTCCTCTTTTTTTTTTCTCACTTCCCTAATCGAATTTAGGCTCTGATGCCATGTTGAGAAACACTATGTTGGTAGAATGGCTTATGGATCAATGATCTCAAGCTCTCTATTTATAATTAAGTGGAAAGTATACTATTACAAGGAATAGAATTTTACATGAATACAAACTCTAATTTAACTCCTATACAAACTCTAATTGAACTCCTAGTAGAATCCAACAAGTTAGGATCTGATGGTTAGGTTTAGTCAACTTGATGCAACATAGAATATATGTTGGAAGTTGCAACTATATTAAGTTGTTAAATCCTGAGGTACTAGGATTAAAAATATTTTTTTGGGTATCAAACAAAATGAACATTTTACCACACTTCAGGTTTTTAGCAATGATTTACCATATTAAAGTTTATAGAATTTTTAAATTTGAGAAAAAAACGTCGCATTAAAAACTTGAAACTTGCAATTACTGTTGAAAATCCAATATTTGTTCTTAATCTAGGGGTCAACTTTTTTCCTTTAAGAATTTAATTTTTGGTTAACCTTTTTTATTAAATTCAAATTGTGGATTTGCTTATTTATGAATAATATCTTTACTAAATAAAATACAACTTTATTAACTTAAATGATTTTAGGCATAAATACATATTCATGGGGGAAAAGTGACTCTTGCCTATCAGGTTTTGCACAAATTTTGATGGGAGTCCAATTAGAGAACTTAAATAGGGTTTTTGGTTGAAACCTGTTAGAAAAGGGCAATTTAGGAAAGGATTGATCCATCGAGAGTTAGCGTAAATCGAGAGTTAGTGCTTTACGCTAACTCTCGATAGGAAATAGTGGTAGGAATGAAGAGTTTTATACCAATTGAAATTGGTTTATACTTGTAAATTAACCTATAAATAGTAAAGTTACTTTGAGGAGTGCTTGATAAGAAATATCGAGCCTCCACAACTAAGTCGTGGCTTCCATCCTCTTCTCTCCCTCATTCCTCACCCTATTCTTTCTCAAATTAACATGGTATCAGGGCAAACAGTTGATTTTATAGAAAGGAAAGAAACTGTACATGGTGTGAGAGTCGTTTCCAGCAATTAAAGGGATGCAACACCTTACGCTGCACTTGCAGCTTGTCTTCGTTGAAGAACTTGTCCACAATTGATGTCGAATCTGCATTTTTCAGGTACGAATAAACTCGATTTACTGAGATCTTTTCGTTTTATGATTTGAGGCTGAGAATGTTTGTCGGATCTGCTGGTTCTTGCTGTGGGTGGGAAACAAGTTGAAGTTCAGAAAGAGAGTGGGAGAAATCGATCCTACCTGCGATCGATTGTCTTAGAAAGAGAAAGTGAGAGAAATCAATCGCAGTTCTGGCTATGGGTTGAAGTTCAGAAAGAGAGAGTGAGAGATCGAGAGAGAGAGAGATATCATTTGAAAAGACTTCTACCGTCGATCGATAGAGCAGCGATCGATCTTTTATGACTCGGTTTACTGGTTTGGTTTGACTTTAAGTTAGTTCAAGTGGTCCAACTGGTTTATTTATGTTTATGAGAATATTCTGATTTTGGTTTCTGGTTCTTTGATTCTGATTCTGGTTTCTGATTTCTTATTCTGATTTATGGGATTTGATTTTAAAATTGTTTTGATATGGGAGAAACTTCAAGTAAAAATACTATGACTGAAATTATTTCTTCATCCTCTCATCGGTTAACTGAGAAGAAATTGGAGGGTGGATCAAATTTCCACCAATGGAGGGCTATAGTTAAAATTGTTCTTACTGGACGGGGACAGATAGATCATTTGACTAAGACTGTACCCATAGATGATGATACTTAGGCAATTGTTGATGCACAAATACTTGGGCAGATGTTTAATTCATTGGCCGATAATATTATAGATTTGGTTACTCACTTACAAACTGTGAAGGAATTATGGGAGTATTTGAATGTGTTGTATTCTAGTCAGAATAATCTGGCTAGAATCTATGAATTGTCCCAGGAATTTTATCAAGTAGATAGAAAAGGCAGAGATATTACCCAATATTTTGCAGATTTTAAAAGAATGTATGAAGAACTAAACTATATTCTACCTATCTCCTCTGATGTCAAAACTATGCAAAATCAAAGAGAACAATTAGCTGTTATGGGTTTCTTGGGAGGTCTTGGAAAAGAGTTTGAGGCAGTTAGAGCACAGATTCTTGGTAGTGATCATGTACCCACGTTAGCTGACACATTTTCAAGAGTTCTTCGTGTTGCAAGGGAGAGTACCAATAACTCTACAGAAAATTCAGCTTTGGCAACAGTTTCTCGAGGCACTTATGGTGGACAGAATATAAGACAAACTCGAGGAAATAATACTGAAAAATATCTAGGTTCACACAACTCTACTGACAACCCTGGACAAGTTATGACTTGTCATCATTGTGGTCGTCCAGGACATATTCAACGATACTGTTGGAAGCTTCATAGGAAGCCCCCACACATGGCAAATGCAATTATCACTTTTGAATCAGCGTCTACAACTACTAAAGTTCATCCTGAGGGTAAGACTGTAAAGATGACTGAGGAAGATTTTATTCGTTTCACTCAGTTTCAGGCCACTTAACCACAATCAGCCACTGCCACCCTTGTTCAAACAGGTAATGCTACTGCTTGCCTTTCAACCACATCTCACCCATGGATCATTGATTTAGGAGCTTCTGATCATATGACCGGAGCTACAGGTATATTTTCCTCTTTTGTTCCATCATCCTCTTTGGTTACACTTGTTGATGGCTCTCATATCAATGTTAAAGGAGTGGGTACAATTCAACTCACTCCATCCATTACTCTACCCTCAGTTCTTTACGTACCTAATTTTCCATTTAACCTATTATCCGTTCATAAATTTACCTCCACTAATAATTGTTTGGTGAAATTCTTTCCTGGATATTGTTTATTTCAGGATCTTACAACGAAGAAGATGCTTGGTAGAGGCCGTATGTCTGGGGGTTGTATCTATTCGAGGAGATATCCTCTACTGCTTGTTCTAGTATTTCCATCCCCCATCAAATACATTGTCGGTTGGGGCATCCCTCTCTGGAAACCCTAAAATTGGTAGATAAAAGTTTTCATTCTCTGTCAAAGTTGGATTGTGAGTCTTGTCAATTTGGAAAACTTCATCGTGTGAGTTTTCCTCCTCATATAAATACCAGATCAGACCACCCTTTCTCTCTAGTTCATTCTGATGTGTGGGGACCCTGTCCTGTTAGTTCTACTTCAGATTACAGATACTTTGTTACATTTGTGGATGGTTTTTCAAGAGTCACTTGGCTTTACTTAATGAAAAATCGCTCAGAATTATTTGACATATTTTGCAATTTTGTTATTGAAATTCGTACTCAATTTGGCGTTCCTATTCGTACTTTTCGTAGTGATAATGCCAAAGAATATTTCTCTGATCCTTTTTGTAAATTTATGGCTTCTAATGGGATTCTTCACCAATCCTCATGTGTCGACACTCCTCAACAAAATGGGGTTGCAGAAAGAAAAAATAGACACTTATTGGAGGTCACCCGTTCTCTCTTATTTGAGATGAAGGTTCCTAAATCCTTTTGGGCTGATGCAGTTTCGACTGCTTGTTATCTTATTAACAAGATGCCTTCATCTGTCTTAAAAGGTGGCATTCCTCATTCTCTCTTATTTCCTTCATCTCCCTTATTTACTTTGCCTCCTCGCGTATTTGGTTGTGTGTGTTACATTTGTAATCATCGCCCAGGGATCTCTAAACTTGATCCTCGTGCACTTAAATGTATTTTTGTGGGGTACTCTCGCACTCAAAAGGGATATCGTTGTTATTCTTCTGACTTTTGAGTCAACTCCTTTTTCCACTGAATCTCATAGTTTAACTGACCTAAATGATGATCTGTGTATTTTTCAAAGTGTGTCTCCATAAGGTACAGTTCCTTCCACTCCACCTCTACCAGACATCACCAAAGTGTACATACGCCGACCAAAACCACCGGCTCCCCCCTCTGCACCTACGGTCTCTACCTCTGTGCCGACTTCGCCTGTTGATCCTGCCAAATCTGACCTTGATATTCCCATTGCTCTTTGGAAGGGTACTCGTTCTTGTGTTCAGTATCCCATCTCCAACTTTATTTCATATTCTACTTTATCACCTGGGTTCTCTACTGCTCTATCTACTATTGAGACTTATCCTATTCCTAAGAATGTTCTTGAAGCCTTGTCTAATCCTGGGTGGGTCAGTGCAATGAACGAAGAATTACAAGCCTTAGAAGACAATCAGACTTGGGATCTTGTGCCTTTACCCTCAAGAAAGACAGCTATTGGTTATAGGTGGATATTCACTGTGAAAGTTAATCCTGATGGTTCTTTAGCTCGCCTGAAAGCTCGTCTCGTTGCCAAAGGCTATGCTCAAGTTTATGGCATAGATTATGTTGATACTTTTTCACCAGTTGTCAAGCTTACTTCCATCTGTATTTTAATCTCTCTTGCCGCCACATACAAGTGGCCCTTGTTTCAGTTGGATGTGAAGAATGCCTTCCTTCATGGAGATTTACATGAGGAAGTGTATATGGAGCAACCACCTGGGTTTGTTGCTCAGGGGGAGAAGAATAAGGTTTGTCACCTCCGCAAATCATTATATGGTCTCAAGCAGTCACCTCGAGCATGGTTTGGACGATTCACTACTGTTGTAATAGAATTTGGGATGACTCGTTCTGAAAGTGATCACTCTGTATTCTTTAAAAACTCTGACGCAGGCAAGATCTTTTTTGTAGTTTATGTTGATGATATTGTCATTACAGGAGATGACAATTCAGGAATTGATAGGTTAAAGACCTATTTACAAGAGAAATTTAAGACCAAAGACTTGGGCAAGTCAAAGTATTTTCTAGGAGTTGAAGTTGCCCAATCAACAAAGGGCATCTTCTTATCTCAACGGAAGTATGTACTGGATTTGCTTTCAGAAACAGGAATGTTGGGATCAAAACCCATAGACACTCCCATGGAATGTAACTTAAAGTTAATGCCGAGAAGATGGAACCATTCTTGATGATCCAGGAGAAGTACTGAAAGGCTTGTTGGGAAGCTGAATTATCTGACTGTGACTAGACCTGACATTGCCTTTCCTGTCAGTGTTGTGAGTCAATTTTTGTCTGCCCCACGAACATAACACTGGGATGCAGTTATACGAATTCTGAGGTATCTTAAGAAAGCACCAGGACAAGGGCTTCTTTACACTAATCATGGACATAGAAATGTAGAAGGATTCTCTGATGCGGATTGGGCTGGATCACCTATTGATAGAAGATCAACTACAGGCTATTGCACATTCATTGGAGGAAATCTTGTATCATGGAAGAGTAAGAAACAAACTGTGGTAGCAAGATCAAGCGCAGAAATCTGAGTATCGTGCTATGGCACAGGTAACATGCGAGATGGTATGGATAAAACAATTACTCCAGGAATTAGGAATTATTAATGACACACCAATGAAGTTATGGTGTGATAATCAAGCTGCAGTTCATATAGCATCAAATCTAGTTTTTCATGAACGTACCAAGCATATTGAAGTAGATTGCCACTTTGTTTGTGAGAAGTTACTACAAGGCATAATATCCCCCAAGCATGTGAGGACTGGAGAACAACTCGCAGATTTGTTCACCAAAGCTCTAGGGAATACAAGGGTTACCTATATTTGTAACAAGCTGGGCATGAGTAATATATATGCTCCAGCTTGAGGGGGAGTGTTAGAAAAGGGCAATTTAGGAAAGGATTGATCCATCGAGAGTTAGTGCTTTGCGCTAACTCTCGATAGGAAATAGTGGTAGGAATGAAGAGTTTTATACCAATTGAAATTGGTTTATGCTTTCCTATATAGAATAGACTTGCAAATTAACCTATAAATAGTAAAGTTACTTTAAGGAGTGCTCATAAGAAAGATCAGAGCCTCCACAACTAAGTCGTGGCTTCCATCCTCTCCTCTCTCTCATTCCTCACCCTATTCTTTCTCAAATTAACAATAAGCAAGTTGTGGTTCATATAGCATCAAATCCAGTCTTTCATGAACGTACCAAGCATATTGAAGTAGATTGCCACTTTGTTCGTGAGAAGTTACTACAAGGCATAATATCCCCCAAGCATGTGAGGACTGGAGAACAACTCGCAGATTTGTTCACCAAAGCTCTAGGGAATACAAGGGTTACCTATATTTGTAACAAGCTGGGCATGAGTAATATATATGCTCCAGATTGAGGGGGAGTGTTAGAAAAGGGCAATTTAGGAAAGGATTGATCCATCGAGAGTTAGTGCTTTGCGCTAACTCTCGATAGGAAATAGTGGTAGGAATGAAGAGTTTTATACCAATTGAAATTGGTTTATGCTTTCCTATATAGAATAGACTTGTAAATTAACATATAAATAGTAAAGTTACTTTGAGAAGTGCTGATAAGAAATATCAAAGCCTCCAAAACTAAGTCGTGGCTTCCATCCTCTCCTCTCCCTCATTCCTCACCCTATTCTTTCTCAAATTAACAAAACCATTGAAACCGCGTGTTTTTGAAGTACCAGCTTATGTTATCTTGGATTTCTAGGAAACCAAGATATCTAGGTCAGAACCAGCTTTTTTGACTGAATTCTGCTTCCATGTCACAGAGTGAAGTTAAGATGAAGACAAACAAGTAAAGTCAACTCATTTACTAAAGAATAAACTAATATCCAAAATCTATAAATAATATTAAACACTTTAAAGACTTATTAATGCATTCAACATAAAATTGAATAAAGAGCAAAACATTCTTCTGTGTCAAGAAAATTCCCACTTATATACTTAAAAGTCCACCCATCTCAAGTTATACCTTAAATGCTCAAGTATTTCATAATCAGTCTAATTTTTTCTTTCATGCTACTCTTACCAATTCTTTTTTATTTCCTTCTTTCTCTTCTTTCTACACATGCTGTCTAGTTCATGCAATGTCTAGGCTTATTAGGCTTTCTAAATGGTTTTTATAATGAGCTGTAAGCCAATTACGCTTATGCGAGATGGTTGAAAGAAATAGACGTAAAGCATCCCTTGGGCTTACTAACCAGATTCAACTAGCCTACAATCCAAGACAATACCAATAGTGAAATCTTAATAAAATTAATATCCAAAAGTTCTTGACTTGAAGCTCAATACATGTGGCAAAAAGGCCAGATTATTAAGGTAATCCTTTTTTTTTTTCTTTTTCATTCTCATCATCTTTTAATTGAAACTCAATGCAAACGGTGAAGAGGCCTGGTTACTAAGAAGATGTTTTAGAAATGAATGATTATTCTCATATAAAAGAACAGCATAGCCTTCCCCAAATTAAATGGGGTTGGGTACTTGGATCCTTGCTGTCCAGTCACTTCTGTTCAACGTCATACCTGGCATACTGGCATGAAGCTATGCAATGCCTTTCCTCATTTCTTCTCCAATGGTTGATTTAGGCCTGCCCGGGTTCTGATACCTTCACTCTGAATCAGATCAATTCTTTGTGCTGGTTTGTGCCACCTGAAACTGCTCTCAGTTAGATCATGAATCAGGCTACTCCCAAATCATTCTAATATGATCACTCTGATGATCAAAACATATTTACTTGACTTCAGAGGATATCAATGCACAAAATTCAATTTGATTTTGGAAAAGTTTTGCTCAAAATATTGGCCAGCTATCACTGTCTTTGGTGTGTTAAGTTTAAATCAGTCCTGATTTCTGGTTCTTTGGGACATTCATGATACAGCCCAGCAAAAATCAGTTATCACAACATTGACAAGACTTTTCAATGAGGCATCAGAAGCGCTTGGTGGTTCCCGTGCAAATCCAGCTAAAAAGCGTGAAATAGAGGATAACTCAAGGAAAGTTGGTACCTTGTTTGCAAAACTTAATAGTGGAGATATTTCTAAAAATGCAGGCGATAAGCTTATCCAGCTTTGCCAGGCTTTGGATAATGGCGATTTTGGTACTGCCTTGCAAATCCAGGTAGGGACTTATTGTTAACTTTGATAGTCAACTTTAACTAGATAAAAGGCTCTCTGCATCATTGATTTGTTACATTTGGAACAGGTACTTCTTAAAACAAGTGAGTGGGATGAGTGCAACTTCTGGCTTGCTACTCTAAAGAGAATGATCAAGACAAGGCAGAATATGAGATCAAGTTAGAAGGTAGAAATTCCCCAAGAAGCATATTCTTGTTCTGCAATTTTTTCACTACAGGAGTGTCGTTTTGCAGCGCTTATCCCTCATTTTCATGTACACAAGATTCAATTTACTAAATAGAAATTGCAGGTTTTGGTTCCTCATCAACTTCTGTCTCTCAAGTGTTCATCCCCTGGCCCATCCTATATGGCAGGTCACCCGTTTCACTTTTCTCCAAAAGCAGATACAGAGGCTGTTTTTAGGGAGACTAGTTTGCAGATTGTTGTTACCTCTTTTTTGTAGTGTTGATATATAGATGAAAATTTTTGTGTTCAATATAATTATTCTTTTGTATCCAGCTCCTGTCTTTTTTATATTTATTTTAATTTTTTTGTACTTTTCATCTGGTTTCCTACTAAAAGAGCTGCAGAAGAATGTATGGAAGTTAGTTGTCATCTTCTTCCATTGCTAACTTGGAATCTGACTCAGATCAGACTCAGATCATCCAGTAGCACAAGATTTTCACATCGTTCTTGATCATAAAAACATCTTTGCTATGGCATCATGCATCTAGTATTAGTTTTCAATAATAACAGGATTATAGTCAGACTCACTTCGCTTGATTTTATTCATTAAGTCCATCCCTGAACATGTTTTGGATTGATTTGATTCATTAAGTCATTGATTGTGTAACCCGTCTAGAATAAATACTCATTATTGGATATGTCTCAATCAAAATCTAATTTTCTTCCCTACCAAACCAACTGAACAAAAGCAATATCGTTACAAGCTTACATACATCTATTTTTATATTGAAGCATTGGAAATGTTGATAATTCTGGTAGAAGACATGAAGAGTTGATCATAAAGATCAAATTTCATTGCGTAGAAGACAGCAAATTTTTTCTTTGCCCTGAAAAAAATTCATATAGAAACAGACGGAACCAAGATAATTGACCAAATGTTTGGAAACTTTAAAGAAAATCAACCTATACCAGAAATCAGCTTGAAACAACTAAATACCTGCAAACTTCAAAATCATTCAGGTATGACATCAATCATCAACTTATACTAAAATTATGGAGAAAGAGAAAGATGAGATCAATACCACATTATGCATTAAATGTGCTTAGGAGCTTCTTGTGGTCCAAAGAGATGCTCATGGAGAACTTGGAAAATGGGCTTAAAATAACCCCATTGGTATCAGTTAAGAGACCAACATATCATAAGACCAAAACAGATGTACCAACTATGGACATAAAAAAACAGATCGACATACAAAAATCAAAACAGATGTAACATAAAAATATTTTTTGTCAGAACCCTGTCAGATCATCATATATTCAGAAAAATTAATCATCCCCAGCACTGAAATGGTATGTTGGCAGCAATTGTTGTAATTGGTTCGAGTTCAAAACTTGATAACAGCCTCTGCTATAAAGCATTTGGTGACAAGACCTTGTGAATTTATCTCTCTAAAATACACCTTACTTTTTTTTGGTAGGAAAACAAACTTTATTATAGAGAAAAACCACGAGTACAACCTATAGACAATACATCAAACAACATAAACCAATTTAAGTGAGGAGGCGGGCGCTGAGTATAAAGAAGGGCTTCCTGAGTTGAAGCACCCTCTTTCGCCAAAGCATCCGCAACCATATTGGCTTCCCTATATATATGATTGAAGGATATATACTGGAATTCAGATGACATTTCCTGTATGTTTGCAATGAGGAGAAAGAGTTTCCATGGCACCTCCGGGATTTGCTTTTTCAGAATAGCGATTAAAGCACGATTATCACTTTCCATATCCACATGCGTTAAGGAAAATTCTTTAGCCCAAATCATTGCTTGTCGCATGGCCATCGCTTCAGTAATAAGAACATCTTGACATTGCGTTCCCTGCCCAAAAGCAAAGATCATCTTTCCCTTGTGATCGCGAGCAATTCCTCCAAACCCCGCCTTATGAGATTCTTTAAAGACCGATCCATCAACATTGATCTTTATAATAGGATAAGTGGGGGTGATCCATTTGATCACTGCAAAATTGGGCTTAACTGCAATGCTCTCTTGCATATGTAATGAATAAAACTGAAGACTTTTCCAAATCATAAAACTGCGAGTTTCCACCTGTGGATGAGCATCTGATTTCAAAAGAGCTGTATAGGATTTCCATATGAGCCAGAGTATGAGCAGAGTGTCCCTAATTTTCCCGCTGGCCATCTTCTGTGTTCCGAAAGACAGCATCTGTATAACCTTGTCGGTAATCGAAGCCCCTATAGTCATTTCTGAACAATGAAGATCATTCCAGATTTGTTTAGAATAAGGACATAACCGGAGAATGTGGTCCACTGATGAGTCATGGTATCCACATAAGAGACATTGAGTAGGACAAGAGATTCAGGTTAGCTCTCAACTCTCTCAATGTTCAGTACTTGAATTATCCAAATCCAACGGTTTAGCGCAAATTCAAGTCCGTGGGAGGAGAGCTTCCTATCCATCCCCGATCAATACATTTTCTGTGGAAATTGTTGCATCAAAAACTCAATCTGGGATAGGAAATCGTGGTAATGGAATATTCAGGATTTTATCCACAGTACTATTGGGCCACTAGGAAACAAGAAGCTGTCGATCCCAAATCTTCAATCGGGGATGGATAAATTGTGCTACAGTGTTTGGGCCAATTGTCACAAAAGGAAAACAACCCAAATCCAATGGATGATCAGGAATCCAGTTAGAAATCCAAGGGTGTGTTTGGTCTCCTTACACTTCTCTTTGGAATCATCATTTCTAACACCTACTAGAATTTTGAATATAAATCTAAGGACCACCCATTTCTATAGAATTCATGGAAGATAATAACATTAAACAGTAATTAGGTTTGATGAACACATCTCTTATCCACCAATACCACACAAGTAAAGAAAAGAAGAGAACCCATTGAATACTATAAATCATAGACTTGAACCTTTCTGGTAAACGTCAGAAACTCTTGTCAAACCTTTTTTTTTTTCTTTCTGGTAAATGTCATAACCCAACTACATGGAAAACAACAAAACAAGGAAAATCTGCCTACTACTTGTGGTGTGTAACATACATAATGAAGAAACTAGGCTATTAATCCATGAAATCTATTGGTCAAGTCCTGGTAGAATCCAAGAAAGGATGTCTACTACCTTTTCCATGTATCTTCTTCTCTTGCATTGCTTTGTTCTTCTCTTCAAGGCAAACTGCTCAAGTCCCCTTAGTCTTTCCCCAGCTTTGTACATTTTTGGAGATTCACTTTCAGATAGTGGCAATAACAATTTCCTTCAGACACTTGCAAAAGTTAACTATAAGCCATATGGCATAGACTTCCCAGCTGGTGCAACAGGAAGATTCACCAATGGCATGACTTCTGTGGATTTTTTAGGTAATGAACACTATTCAACTTGATTTACAAAAGAAAATAGACTTTTTCCCCTCTCAATAGTTTTTGTCAATGGTTTAATTTTGCAGCAGAACTAATTGGATCAGTTCTGTTCCCTCCATACCTTGGCATTCTCTTCTGATCTTATTGATTTGTTTCTCTTGTGTTCTTTGATTTCAGCTCTATTTCTTGGTTTACCTTTAGTTCCTCCATACTTGGGTCTCTCAATGGCTGAAAAGAACAAAACTGTAACTGGAATAAATTATGCTTCTGGGTCAGCTGGTATCCTTAAAGAAACAGGATCTGCATTGGTAAGGGAAACAGAGTGTAAGTGTTAAATTTAAAGTTCAAACAAAACAGATTGATGCAATGGGTTTTTAATGCAGGGGACAAATTTAGCCCTAGAGGTGCAAATTGAGTTGTTCAACGAAACTGTAAAGCAGTTCTTGCCAGGGAACTTCAAAACCAGAGATGAGCTCTTGCTGCACTTATCCAAATCCATTTTCATTGTTACCATAGGCAGCAATGACTACATCAACAACTATCTTCTACCAGAATTAAACAGCAGTAGTCATATGTACAGGCCTGAACAATTTGCCATCTTTCTCTTACAAGAACTCAAACAAAATTTACAGGTAAAAGAAACAAGTTGACCCTTCTACTGAATAAGCCTTTTCTGTTCAAATAAAATCTCTCAGTTCTGGGTTTTTACTATTACAATGGCAGGACCTTTACAAACTGGGAGCAAGGAAATTTTTGGTATTCAACATACCTCAAATTGGGTGTACACCAGGCATGAAAACTAGAGAAAATATTACAAGTGGGTGTGCAGAGCATTTTAACCAGTTAGTTTCTCTTTACAATAAGGACTTCTCCAGTATGTTACAAGATCTATCTACCAGTCTTCATGGCTCAACCTTTGTCAAGGGAAACCTCTATGACAAACGAAACCCTTCTAACTATGGTGAGATATATAATTTATGAAAATCTTAATCATATCAAGCTCAATCAATTGATCTCCTAGCTTCTTGCTTTCTATAACTAATCAAAATCTACTTTTGCAGGGTTCACCAATGGAAACCCATGCTGTGATGCAAGCATTGAAACTTTGCAATGCCTAAAAGATTCACCACCTTGCTTGGATAGAAGTACACATAACTACTGGGATGAAGTTCATCCAACACAGAGGGTAAACCTGCTGATTGCCACGGATTGCTTCTACGGTAGATCTTCATGTACTCCAATAAATTTGCTGCACCTTGCACTGAAACGATAAGCCACTGCTTCTCAGCATAGTCATATTAATCTCAAATTTTCTTTCTTTTTATGTTTCTTGGCTTTCAATTTCTTTCAGTTTTTTTTTTAACAAAAAAAAAATTCTTCTAGGTTTCATATTACTTTGTAATTTGGTTTTTTTAGGGTATTTTTTATTTTCTAATTTTGTTGAACAAATAACTTTTATGCATTGGAATAGGAGTATTAAATAATATGACATTCAGCATAATCAAACCTACAATCTCTTTACAAAGAGGTGTTGGTCTTACCGGTCAAACAATCGATGGTAAAAAAAATGTAAGAGGTTCTAGGGTTTATTTGGTTGCAAGGAGAAATAAAGGGAAACATTTGCGATCATTACCATATATGATTACATAAGCAATGTTTTATACCGTATTTAGTACTGATGGATTTTGTATGTAATTTTTATTTACTTATTGAAATGGAAGAGAAATATATGCAGAATAAAGTGAAATTTGATGGAAAAAAATTTTTCATGACCAAATATAGAATGATTTTGAATTGATCATGCAATTACATAAAGTGATAAATATAAATGGTTACAAAAGTTTTTAGTTTGAGTCGCAAAATTTTTCTTCACTTCCATCAAATTTCTCATACAACCAAAGGAGGCTTATATATGGATTATTTGTTTCCTATTAAAGGTAAGGCTTCTTAATCTTAATGATAAGAAAACCTCAAAGTCTTTTTGAACTGCTTACATAGCAACAACTTCTCAAATTAGTTCATTAATAATATTAATAATGACATACTGAGAAATTAAATTGAGACTTTTCTATTGGAGTTGCATCCAATTGTCTATGCTTTCATTAACTATATGACTCTTCGTTGAAAGAACCCTCCCCTTAAAAATTTTTAAAAGTTTAGTTAAGGGTTATGTTCAATATTTTTTTAGGTACAAGTTCAATATATATATATATTATTTAGTTCTTAAATCCATACATGTTTTCTATGTTTTATTTTTTTTTATTTATTATTATTTTTTATTTTTATAAAAAGAAAAACTCCTCCTTATGAGCATACCTTGCACCAGCATGTGAGTTAATAGGGGACATGTATGAAAATCCAATAAGAAGCATAAAATGGTTATATTGTCTTATTTCTTTCCTTCTTCTTTTCTTTTCTTATTTATTTATTATTATTATTAATTATCAAACTTTCAATAGCTATTATACTTTCTATTAGAAAAAAAAACTAAAATCCAAACAAGTTAAACTAGTTTGCACTAAGTATGATATTCTCATTTATTTGGTAGACATCACAAATAAACTAAAAACTACTTATTTCTCTACTTTGTTCTCATCATAGTTCTTTGAAAACAATTTCTTGTTTTTATTCAATCTAAAGTTTTTGTAAAATAATAAAACTTACAACCATATACATGTCATACAATTAAAATAAACAACTAAATTATATAGCACTTCTATTGATTTCGGAAGGTCTTGTATGAGTAAGACATGAATTTTGTAAATTGAAGTTTCTATCTACCTACAAGAAACTAGAAATCCTCTTACCATGGTTACTATAAGAATTGGATTAAAATATATAGGGGTAATTTCAATCATGTACAATAAGGTGAGAGATTTAATGATAATAGAAATATGATTACATAATTACATTATACACTAGTAAAAAAATATCTTACGTGAAGAAAACTTTGTTCTCCATGAAGCAAGTCTATCAAAATTTATAAAGGTTGGAGTTTTCACCCAGACATAAAAGCATGTGCAATTGTTTTTATTTCGTAAAACCAAAATTATCATCGGCATTAATATTCATTCATAAATTCTTATCAAATTAACACACAACACCAATGCAAGGGTCATGCAACTAAACAACACTTATAAAAGTGATAAACCCAGTGAACAAAGGCTTTCGCACAAGTAGAGTCTCCGGGGACATTTTTCCTACTCAGCCTTACCCCAACAATTTTTGTTGAAAAGTTGTTTCAATACCTTGACCTCAAGCTACAATTGTGGTCTACTGACCTTGTGCCAAGGCCTGGTCCCTATTGAAACTGCACTTATCCAACTTATATTATCCTTGAAGCCCATAGGAATGCCATTAAGGACTTATGTTATATTCAAGACAAACTTCAGGCAAACATTGATCTTCTTAGTGAACATTTTCTAATGTTAGTAGCATTTTAACAAATATAGAAGAGTTTTAAATGAAACTTTTACTATTCTCATCATTTAACATGATCCAAAATTTAGATCATATGATACATGTACATAAGCATGGCCTATGTTAACACCCAATATGTCATTTCCTAATTTTAAAGGCAATGAAAATTTTCAAGGCTATCATTAGCTTCCTTCTTTAAAGAAATGTAAAATATTTTTGGATCTTAGTTCACTAAGAAATACAACTTACATTAAATTGCAGTTTAAATATGGTGCTAGGTATTTTCATCCATCCATTAATAGTCAAACTTTTACATTAAGGGTGTATGAGGGGGCAAGTATTTTTTGGCTAAAGATTATTGGAAAAAAAAAACATTAAACAATGAAAATTTAAAAGTAACTTATACAAGCCAACAAACTACTGCAAACAAGCTAGGCCACTACCATGTCAACATTGTCATCTAGGATTGTCCACTATAAAGTACCTTCAATTAAGGAAAAAAGAATGTCACATACTTATTTTTTTGTATATAATTAATGCCGCCGAATGGGTGATAACCCAAGACTTCCCCTAGGGAGGTTGGGCCTTTAACCGATTTACTAACCCATCATTGAAATTAAGATTCTCATAGATTGAAGGAGGTAAATTAATTTGAACAAAAAAAATCTAAAACCTCCCAATATAACTAAATTTGCCTATTAAAATAATGTGGTCACTTTCCACTGAATAAACTAAACCAGTGAGAGCCAACTTATTTTGCCTAATGAACTATGAAACCATATTTGATTACACAACCAATGAGAATGAAGATGAACTACAATCAATTTCAGCTTTCAAATATCAAAATTTTAGATATACTCAATGCTCAAAACTTTATTCATTATTTGATTCAACCCATTTGTGTACTTTAACTTGACATATAAGTGAACCCCAAGGGGTGGCTCAGTTGGCAAAAGACCAACGCTTCCACATAAGAGGTCGAGTTTGAATCCCCTTGGGGCCAAGGGACGAAGCCCCTTCTATATTAATTATATAAAAGCTCTCCTGAGGATGTAGTCGTAGTGCGCATAAGCTGGATTGGATGAACCTCAGATCCAGGAAGAAAAAAAAAAAAAACACTTAACATATAAGTCAGGCAATATATTAGTTTGCAAAACTGCCTTAAGTGTGTATTATGTCAAAAACACATATCCTTTAATATTAGGGGGTAAATGAACATAATTCTACAAAAATAAAAAAATAAAAAATTGGGAATTTGAGGTTCATCTGAGCCATTTTACATGTACCTCGACTACATCCTTAGAGGAGCTTTATATAATTAATATAGATAAGGCTTCGCCTCTGCTCCTAGGGGATTTGAACTTTGACCTTCAACTTTGGAAGCTTTGGTCTTTTGCCAACTAAACCAACCCTCGAGACTTAATTTTAGACCAATATTACGATATAATGAAACAATCCATTAATTGGACATGTTTGCATTTTTTTGTGTTATGGTTTCTAGAGTTTGACATTCATAAGTGTATTTCAATTATTTGTTTTGGATGATCTAAGAAAATATTAAAGAACTTCTCTTATTAATAAATACAAGAGTAATACACTTCACTGAATACTTTTTATTGTCAAAACAATGGGAGAATTGACCATAATATTATTTTATTTTTTATTATTTTTTTGTTTAGAGTCACTTACTGTGAAGAAAACATCTATGAATACTTCTCGAAAAGATCATTTATTTACAAGAGAAAAAAGGGGCGGGATAGTTAAAAGTTTTGGATCCATGTAAAATGGGGTAAGGGGTTAAAGAATTAAAGGAATGAAAAGTGAATAAAGAAATAGTGTAGACCCCAAAAGCGTACTTTTTGTTTTTCATGATTGAAATTGAATGCTAAATGAATTAAACTTTTGGAATTTTATTGAAAATACTGCTCTTTTTTCACTCCCTTTTTTTTTAGATAATTTTATTCCATCAAAACAGTCTCTTAACTGTAGGAGTTTTTTGTCCGTCCTTGAGGCATTTTGTATGTCCCCCTATGTGGGTGTATGTTTGTCCCCCTATGTGGGTGTATGTAAGTCCCCCTATGTGGGTGTTGATGGTTTTCTGGTGTCTTTGTTCTAAGGATTTTGTGGACGTGATCCATTTTGGACTTGACCCAACCCTTACCCTGATTGGCCATGTCTATTGCATGTACGACAGTTTGGTCATTTGTCGCTCCTTGGTTCGGTTCGAACCTTGTGTACTCATGCAGTTGTGTTTGTACTTTTTTTAGTTCTCTAAATGAAGTACTGTTTACCCAAAAAAAAAATTACAGTCTCTTATTTTTTTGTGAATAAAAATTTTAAAAATTATTTAAAAAGAGAAAGAAAAAGAATCTCGTGAATAAATCTAAAATTTCCCTTTTTGTTCTTTCTCATTTTTTTTCATTTTTACTTTATCGACTAAATAAAATGACCATAACACAACTTTTTTGTTTGGAGTCATCTACTGTGAAGAGGACATTTATGAATATTTATCGAAAAGATCATTTATTTGCAAGAGAAAAAAAAGGGGTAGCATAGTTAAAAGTGTTTGATCCATGTAAAATGGGGTAAATGGATAAAGAAGTGAATGAATGAAAAATGAAGAAAAAATAATGTAGACTCCACAATCGTAGTTCTTAGTTTTTCATTATTGAAAATGGGTGATAAAAAGGAGTCTAAAGTGTCTCCCTCAACAGGAGAGTGCTCCCCCGACAGCTGTTGACCACAAATTACAAGGAGGCCCATAGGGTCAAGTTGATTGGGTTTTATTTTTAAAATATTTTATTATTTTTTACTTGTGGCCCCCCCACATAATTTGTGGTTGTAATGCCGTCAGGGGAGTTGATCCACACTAAAAAAAAAAGGGTGTTAAATAATTTAAACTTTTGCAATTTTATTGGAAATAATGTTTTTTTTCTCACTCCCTTTTTTTCCAGCTCATTTTATTCCATCAAAATAATCTCCCATTTTTTGTCACTAGAAAATTAAAATTTTATTTTAAAAAAAATCTCCAAGTGAATGATACTAAAATCTTTTTTATTAGTTGAATCCAATTATCATCATTATTTTTTCATTTATTTTATCGACTAAAGAAACTCTTTTGTTTTCATTTAAGAAAAATATGTTGATAAAAAATTAGTGTAGGGTATGTGATTTTACAAATGATTTTGTAGTGTAGGTTCATCCATTATAGAGAAGACATTTACTAAAACATCTTGTATTGAAGGAAAATGGATTGTCCCTTATGTCTAAACAATTATCATTAGTCGACCATTTATTTACTCTATGTCCACTAAGATATATTTCTCCTATTTTCAAGAAAAATAATATGAATATGTTTTTTTCGAAAAAATATGTTCATTACTAAAGACTCGTGACTTATGAATTCATTCAAGGTGAAGAATACCATGCACTCATACTTCTTTTAAAAGAGATCGTGAAAATTCTTAACATTAGTACAATTGTATTGATCAAAATAAAAAACATTCAATACAATTTCAACAATATTATTCTAATTTCTCTCCAAACGGAAGAAAACATCCCCTTTTAATTATTTTTGACAAAAATGTTTCATAAAAGACACATTTCACCCATTTTTAAGAGAAATAATACGAACATGTAGCTAAATGTCCATATAGAAAACACGTGACTTACGAATTCATTCACCCTGGAGAAGTTCATGCACTAATATTTCTTCATTTGAAAGAAACCAAAGGATGTCAATGCAAGAGTTCTAGACCATAGGGGTTATAAAATTGAAAGAGATTCTCCTCGGCACATAAACATATATAGGGTAGTTGGCAATGTCCGAAATGCATTATAAGTATTGTTTTGCGTTTAATGTACATTATTGGCTTTGGCACAACAAAAAAATATTTGAATTTTATAAATCTAGATAAGCAATTGCAAAGAGATGACTATAGAGGGTTAGTGGAATGGTTGAGAATCTCACTTCTTAGTGGAGAGGTTGTGGGTTCAACATTTGCCAACGGCATATGTAATATCTTCATCCCTAATTTCCCTATATATAAAAAGTGTCTTTGTAAAAAAAAAAAACAATTTGTAGAGAGACCATCAACCATAATACTTCCTAGAGAAATTGTTTATTTGCATAGAAAAAGGGGTGTGATAGTTAAAAGTGTGAGATCCATGTTAAATGGGTGAGGGGATGAGAAAATATATGAATGAAAAGTGAGGGGAAAATAAAATATATAAGCCCTATAAACTTACTTTTAAGTTTTTCATTAATTAGGCATTGTTGTAAATATGTTTAATACTTAACTAATATTATTTTATATTTTTATATAAATATATGTTTTAATCATGTCTTTTATCATATGGTTTTTATATTGGAAATTTTAATCTCACATCGGGCTAAGAGGACCCGATTATCTCATTTATATATAGTAGGGACCTATGTAATATTACTTTGGGGTTAAGGATCGAACCATGTGCAACGTCAACCAAGCCTATACCCTATTGTGACCCAGCCATGATTGATATAGATATATATTAACTGATATTAATAATTTTATATGACTTGGGACTTGAGTCGTGGGTCATAGGCTTTGATTTGGAAGACCCATTTTGTCATGGGCCCTAATCTGAAAACCCGTTCTGGGTGAAAACGTGTAGATGCCATTATAGAGAGGCACTTTTCTTTAGGGAGGTCAGCTGGATAGGTACATTCTTATAGGGAGTTGAGCTGAATAGATACTCTCACAAAGAGAGATGACCTTATCCTTTCACCCACAACTTTTGAGGTTTTATATAAACCTATTTTTGAGTTTATTCTTTACACCGAATTTCCTCCTCCTCTCTCTCTCTCCATGTTGTTATTCTGTTAAGCAGTGAACATAACCTGATTCCACCTTAAGTAACCTTTATGGGATGCAACCTTAAGGCTGTTTTTGTGCAAAAGTGGGGTGGAAAAAAAAAAACATGTGAGCCCCATGTGTAGTGGGGTGAGGGAGAAGGAAAGGAAATAAAAAAATTTTGTAAAAAAATATTAATTTTGGGTCCCACTTTACTTTTTCATACTTTTGTAGGGTTTTGAAAAGGCTTGAGGTGGGAAAATTGGTTTGTCACTTCACCAGACAAGTTTCTTTAAATTAAGAAAGCTTGTCTCTAACTTTTCCACCCACAAGCAACCAAACAAATTACATTTTTATGATTTAAGGAAAAGTTTGTTTTTTAAAGAATTTTCCCACCCTTTTTTTCTCACCCCACCTTTATTCCAACAAACAAATGTAGCCTAAAGGTTTAGGCCGACTGATCTTAGGGTGAAGACACATTTGGAACCCGTATTGCACAAATCGAGGTGTCTAAATACCTTAAAGAAAGTACCTCTAATACGTTTCAGCTCTTAAGGAAGCATTGTTATTAAAACAACCATTTTTTTTTAGTGTTCATGGAGATTCCTCAACAAGTTTTCAATAGGCATTGGGTGAAAAAAGATGGACAGAAAATAAATTCATCTTTTGGAATTTTATTGGAAATATTATCCTTTTCACACACTTTTATGCCCACATCATTTTGTTCCATCAAATAAATGGTCTCCTATTTTTGGTCAACAAAAAACTAAAAATTTTATTAACGGAAATAGTCTCTTATTGAATGAAACTAAAATATCCCGTTATGAGTGATAAAGGATTTTCGTTTGATTACTCCTAAACATAATAATAAATATATATAAAAAAAGCTCCTTTGAGAATGTAGTTACGGATGAACCTTGGATCAAAATATATATATATATATATATATATATAAAAGAGGTTTGATACCATTGGATAATAGTATATTATATATAATTGGTTTGTTTTGAGTTGGTTATGATTTACCTTGTAAAACGAATATTTGTTTTAGTTTTGGTTTTGGGTTGGCTAGGTCTCCAATTTTCATATTTATTCTTCCATTTTTACTTTATCGACTAAATAAACTCTTTTGATTTTATTTAAGGAAAGTAAAATGATCGAGCTATAGAGCTAGAGTTAGTCACTAGACAAGTGATTCCGTATTATAGGTTCATCCATTGTAGATAAGACATTCACTAAAACATCACATATTAAAGGAAATTGGAATGTCCCTCATTCCTAGACTATCATCTACTCTACCATTCTTGAAGTATCATTCCGAGTGATTTGGGCAAGAACTTCACATAAATTATCAAAAGAAAATGAAACTTCATTTACAGAATCCGACAACCTGACAAGGTAGTTAGCACCTACATTGAGTTCGCGGACATGGTGATGAAAAATGCACGTGGTAAAATACCTAGCTATCTCCCTAATGTTCTCAACAATATCAACACCAAACCAAGGGGTTTGAAACTTGCCCCAAATCATCGCCACCAGCACTAACGAGTCCAAGTGAACCCAAATATACTCTCTCCCATTTATTTACTCTATGTCCACCAAAGATACCATTTATTTACTCTATGTCTGCCAAAGATACCCTCTCCCATTTTTTACAGGAAATAATACGAAGAAGTAGCAAAAAGTAGGTTTGTATAGAAACACGTGAATGATGGATTCATTCACCATGGAGAAGGCTATGCACTAATACTTCCTCCTTCAAAAGAAATCCAAAGACCTTTCAACTTAAGTACATTTGTCATAAACATTCTTCAACTTTTTTCTTTTTAAACTAAAGAAAGTATCCCTTCCAACAACTGGCTGAGTTGTCTAGAGTTATCTACCAGAGGCAAACTATAGCTGTAAAGTATTTTTCATCTCAAACGAAACATAGTCGTAAATGAAGAGTTTTATGAATATAACACATAGAATTATTTCATGTGATGCGATTCTGGGACACTTTTTGACACATGCTCAAAGAATTTCTTTGTCGACATAATAAAAGAGATGTGAGTAATGATGACTAATAGAGGAATTTTGATAAAAATGTACACTTATATCACATGACAAACCCAAGAATTATTATGAAAAGATATCAATACAAGAGACAAGAGTCCTAGACTATGGAGGATGTAAATCTAGAAGGAGATTCTCATCATCACATAAACATACATAGGGTAGGGTAGCTGACAAGGTTCAAAAGCCATTGTAAACGTTGCCTAGCCATTGGATGCACACCTAGGACTTTGGTACACTAAAGAAATTTTATTTTATTATTAATTTTTTTTTTTTTTTTTTTTGAATTTTAACTTTATCAGGGCCAACTAATGCACACCTCCGGCTACATCTTCGAATAGCATTAAATATTAAAAAATATTTAAATCTTATAAATCTAAATAAAAGAATATTTGAATCTTATAAATCTAAATAGGTGATTGATGTACTATTTTCAAATCCCTCAAAATGAAGGCGGGAAATTCGAATAAAAAACAAAGAAAGAAAGAAAAAAATTAGGGGTAAAACAAAACAAACAAGGAGATTTATAACACAGTAAAAAATATTCCTCTCAATTTCTTCTTTTCGTTTATCAAAAAAAAATTCCTCATTTATAATATAATGAGTTTGTTAAACTTACAGTGTAACTTCATTTTTTGGGTATCAGTTTCTACAGGCATAATGAAAACCATCACACTTTTTTTCTGTGTTGATGATTGAGTGATCTCGGGCGTCTGATCTGTGGGGTAGGCCATAAGGTAGTTGATAAACTCAAATCTCCATCAACTATCCATGCAGATGCATCTCACCAGATCATTCAAAGTATTTACCTTTTCTGAATCCCAAGCTCCCCAAAAGCAGAGCTTTAATGGAGGAATGAAGCGCCACCCGCCCTCAGACAACTGCTCTTTCTAAGAAGCTTGGCCCGTTTCACGAAATTCCCCCTTCTCTCTCTCTCCTCTGCTTCTATTTAAGCTTTGCAGAGCTTCAATGGTGGATTCTTGAGACGCAAAGTAATCGTTCTGGGGTGGAAAGGGTTGGCATATCAGTGCATTATGGATGATTTCTCAAGCTTTCTTTGCAACGAAGAAATCCAGAATGGGCCTCAAAAGAAGCTTTTCTCTTCTGCTTCTTGCGATGATTACAAGATAGTTTTGAATCTTCTTGGGAAAGAACTTGAAATGATGCCCAGAAACGATTACTTAGCTAGGCTCCAATCCGGTGCCATCGATGCCTCTGCTCGTAATGACTCTGTTGATTGGATTGTCAAGGTGGGCTTTTGAGTTTTTTTTTGTCCTAGTAATCTCTGATTAATTTGTTTTTCATCTCATGGGTTAAGGTTTTTGATACCTATTCTTCTTGTGATATCTTTGATAGGTTTCTCGGCAATTTCAGTTCCAGCCATTGACTGTTTGTTTAGCCATAAATTACCTGGATCGATTCTTATCCGAGAATGAAATTCCGGTAAGTTCATCTCGAATTTTTATTCAGAACGATAAAGATCCTTCTTTTTCTTTTTTCTTTTTCTTCATTTCTGTTCAATTTCGATTAGAGTGGAAGCAATCGCATTGAGCCATCGGAGTACCAGTTATTGTCTGTATCTTGCTTGTTTGTCGCCATGAAAATGGAAGAGGTAGAATTTCAATTTGCTTTTGATTTACAGGTAAATCTACTAATTCTGAGAACTGCGATATAAGAAAGCCATTCCATTGTGAAATTGCAGTAGTGTAATATTTTTTGCAGCTGATCGAAGAAAACTTGGTCTTTGAATCCGAATATATTCTTCGGATGGAACTTTTATTGCTGTCGACATTGAAGTGGAGGGCTAATGCAGTTACTCCTCTCTCGTTCATCGGTTACTTCTTGGAGAAAATCGTAAACCCAGAAACCCGAGACCCCAAATCTTTGATTCCTCGATCCGTGGAGATAATCTTAAGCATCAGCAAAGGTATCCATCTCTGTTAAGTCAACTTGAAATCTGGACGAAAAAGAATGAAATTTTCGTAGATGTTGATTCACATTTGTTGATGGGCAGTTGCGGAATTCCTTGACTTCCGGCCATCGGAGATTGCAGTAGCTGTGGCAATCTCTGTAGCTGGAGAAGAAGAGACTATCGATTTGAACAAAGCCATCGATTCCTTCTCTGCTTTTCTGTTGAACAAGGTGACAAAATGAAACCCAAATCCTGAAATGTTCGTTGTGTGAGATTTCTAATGGGTTTTGTTCTGAAATGCAGACGAGATTGCTGATGTGCTATGAAGTTGTTCAAGAGATCAAGAACTTGATGCCTAGCAGTACAACTAGTCCGCCATCAAGCCCAGTTGGGGTCCTTGATGCTGCTGCAGCCTGCACTGTTGAGTTACAGTAACAATAATGTAACAGTGAGTGGTGATAATGGTGGTGGTGGTGGTGGGATTCCTTCACCTTCACCAACACCTACTCCTACCTACTCCTGTAGTAGAGGAAGCTGGTGGTGGCAAAATTTTGGACTCTGAATTTGACCATTAGTTGAGAGATTCATGCAAGTAAAGAAGAAAAGAGAAAGAAGGTTTGTTTTTGGAAATAAATAAAAAATAAAAATTATAAAAAAACTTATACAAGTCAACTCGCTACTATTGCAAGCAAAACTATACAATAAGAAAAGAATCACTCTTGCAGACAAGCTAAGCCACCATCAAGATTTGGATCTTCTCCACCCTAGCTTCTTATGCCCTCATTCTTTCACACTTACATAAGGCTTGACACAGGGTCTGCCTGTGTCAGTCATGCGTGCGAGTGCTGGGAGGGGAGCATGGGTAGGCTGGATAAAGAGGATCTCCAAAGCACGATCATTGTCAACATTGTCATCCGGAACTAACCCCCATAAAGAACCCTCAAATAACGGAAAAAGAGCGTTCTTTTACTGCACCAACCAAAAAAACTCTATGAGTACACGTCAAAGAGCGTTCTAGAATCGTCTACTCTCTCTATCTCTCTTCCTTAGATGTAATTATACGTATGTGTTGTTTTCATAGAACTCTTCATTTATGACTATTTGTATACACATATATCGCATGACAAACCCTCGAATTATTATGGAAAAAAGTCAATGCAAGAGTTCTAGACCAAGAGGCTCTAAAATTGGAAGGAGATTCTCCCTAATACATAAACATACATGGAATAGGTGGCAATGTCACAACACAGTGTAAGTATTGTTTGGCTGTTGGACGCACATTTGGGGACCAAACACAACAAAATTTATTTGAATCTTATAAATCTAGATGGTGATTGCAAAGAGATCATTTATAAATACTTTCCATATACATCTTTTGTTTGCATGAAAAAAATGGGGGGATAGTCTTTTCCCAAATCGTTATCCGAATGATTGAATACAATGAAAATTTATAAAGCCATTTGAATCTGAATCCGATAAACTATCCGATTATTGATTGTTATTTTTGTGACTTCTAATTTTCGATTTACAGGTTAGTGATTATGGTTTTCTAGTTCGATTATCAACTTTTTTAGATAATAAAATGTTTAATGCTCTACTATACTATGTCTAGATAAATTTTTATCCGAGAATTATCCGATCGGATTAGCAGTTATTCACATCCAATTGCTTCTCGGATGGATACAAATACTTTTCAGTAAGAAAAATTCTGGATTTGGACACCCTTAAACATATACAAGTGGAAACCCGAAGGTAGATTTTGACCATCCATTTACATGTGTAACAAAATGCACGAGCTCCATAAACTTACTTTTTACTTTTTCATAATTAGGCATGGGGTGAGAAAAAAGCGGGCACGAAATAAATTAAACTTCGGGGATTTTATTGGAAATAATATCCATTTCACACACCTTTTTGTCCACCTCATTTTGTTTCATCAAATAAATGGTCTCTTATTTTTGGTAAATAGAAAACTGAACTTTTTATTTAAAAGTAAATGGTCTCTTATGGGATGAAACTCATATAACTCTTTTGTCGAGTCTAATTTCATTTTTATTCTTCCATTTTAACTTTATCGACTAAATAAACTCTTCTCCATTAAATACAATGATCGAGCGAAAGAGAATAGGCGATTAAACAAGTGATTATGTAGTATAGTTTCATCCATCATCAAGAATGTATTCACTAGAACATCTCATATTGAATGAAACTTAGAATATTCCTCATGTCTAGACTATCATCACTGTTCTAGCATTTATTTATTCTATGTACACCAAATAAATCATTCTCTTGTTTTTAGGGAAAATAACATGAAAATGTAGCAAAAAATAGGTTTGTATATAAACACGGAACTAATGAATTCATTCACATGGAGAAGGCATGCACTAATACTTCCTTATTTGAAACAAACCGAAAGACCTCTCAACTATAGTATAATTGTCATGAATATGATTCAAATCTCTTTTAAAACTAAAGAAAATATCCCTTTTTGTTTATTTTCGACACAGAAGTCAAACATTTGACTTAGTTGTCTAGAGTTATTGGCCATGGGCGAAGTAGAGCTACAAAGTATTTTCCAACTTGAATGAAATTGAAATTCCTTATTATTTTGACTCTATTATTATGTCAACCAAAGAAATTCTTCCAACAAATGTCAAAGAGTGTTCCGGAATTGTGTGAGTCATAGAGTGTCCCATAATCGTGCGTTCTCCTCTCAGAGCTCTTCACAGAAAATAATTATATGTGTTGTATTCATGAAACTCTTCATTTATGACTATTGTATGACAAACCCTGAAGTTATTTCGGAAAGTTATCAATACAAGAGTTCCAGACTATTTGGGTTGTAAAATTGGAAGAAGATTCTCCCCAACACATAAGTATACATATTTGGGCCTTTGGCACACTAAAGAATATTTGAATCTGATTAATGTAGATAGGTAAAATCTAGACAATTTTGTAATCCTTGAAAATGAAGGCGGGAAATTCTGAAAATAAATAGATTTTTTGGGGGTAAAACAAAACAAGTAGATTTACAAGTTACAACATAGTAATGAATTTTCCTAGCAATTTCCTCTTTCAGAGTGTATCTTTTGTTACAGTGTTGCTCTTGCATAATAAGAACAATCACACTCTTTTCTCCATTGATGATTAAGTGATGCAAACCCTTTGATCCCTAGGGTAGGCCCTCAGGTGGTGGATTAAGTCAAATCTCCATCAACTTTCCATGCAAATGCATCTCAGCTGATCATTCAAAGTACTCTCCTTTTCTGAATCCCAAGCCCTCCAAAAGCAAAGCTTTAATGGAGGAATGAAGCGCCACCCGCCCTCAGGCAATTGCTCTTTTCAAAGAAACTTGAGCCGTTTCACGAAAACTTCCCTCTCTCTCTCTCTCTCTCTCTCTCTGTGCTTCTATTTAAGCTTCTGCAGAGCTTCAATGGTGGATTCTTGAGACGCAAAGTAATCGTTCTGGGGTGAAGAGGGTTGGCATATCAGTGCATTATGGACGGTTTCTCAAGCATCCTCTGCGATGAAGATTTCAAACTCATCGATGAAGAGAACAAACCCATCGAAGAAGTGCAGAATGGGCCTCAAAAGAAGCTTTTCTCTTCTGCTTCTTGCGATGATTACGAGATAGTCTTTAGTCTTCTTGAAAAAGAACTTGTAATGATGCCCAGAAACGATTACTTGGCTAGGCTCCAATCTGGTGCCATCGATGCCTCTGCTCGTAATGACTCTGTTGATTGGATTTACAAGGTGGGCTTTTGAGTTTTTTGTTCCAGTATCCTCTGGTTAATTTGTTTTGTAACTGATGCCGCCAGGTTTTTTATTAACATTTCTTATCATGATTCCTTTGATAGGTTTTTCAGCATTATCAGTTCCAGCCATCGACTGTTTGTTTGGCCATAAATTACCTGGATCGATTTTTATCTGAGTATGAAATTCCAGTAAGTTCATCTCAAAACTTTTTTTCCAGAACGATAAAGATCCTTTTTTTTTCCCTCATGAATGATAAATTTATTCATTTCTGTTCAATTTCGATTAGAGTGGAAGCATTCATCGCATTGAGTCATGGAAGTACCAGTTGTTGTCTGTATCTTGCTTATCTGTTGCCACCAAAATGGAAGAGCTAGAAGTTCCATTTGCTTTTGATTTACAGGTAAACCTACTAATTCTGAGAACTGCGATATAAGAAAGCCATTCCATTGTGAAATTGCAGTGGGTTTGAAGGTGTATAATGTTTTTTTGTAGGTGATGGAAGAAAATTTGGTCTTTGAATCCAAATATATTCTTCGGATGGAACTTTTATTGTTGTCGACTTTGAAGTGGAGGGCTAATGCAGTTACTCCTCTCTCGTTCATCGATTACTTCTTGGGGAAAATCATAAACCCAGAAACCCGAGACCCCAAATCTTTGATTTCTCGATGCGTTGAGATAATCTTAAGCACCAGCAAAGGTATCTATCTCTGTTAAGTCAACTTGAAATCTAAAGAACGAATTTTTCGTGGATTTTTATTCACATTTGTTGATGGGCAGTTGCGGAATTCATTGACTTCCGGCCATCAGAGATTGCAGTAGCTGTGGCAATCTCTGTAGCTGGAGAAGAAGAGCCCATCGATTTAATCAAAGCCATCGATTCCTGCTCTGCTTTTCTGCTGAACAAGGTGAGAAAATGAAACTCAAATCCCGAAATGTTTTGTTTCATTGATTTCGTTTTGTGATTTCTAATGGGTTCTGTTCTGCAACGCAGACCAGATTGCTGAGGTGCTATGAAATGGTTGAAGAGATCAAGAACTTCATCCCCACTAGTACTAGTCTGCCATCAAGCCCAGCTGGGGTCCTTGATGCTGCTGCTCTGTTGAGTTACAGTACCGTAACACTGGATGGTGATGATGGTGGTTGTGGTGGTGGCGGCGATGGTGGTGGTGGTGTTACTGGGATTCCTTCACCTTCACCAGCACCTCCTGTGGTGGAAGCTGGTGATTCCAAAAATTTGAGCGCCGAAGAGGAAATTGAATCTGTACAGCGAAAAAAAAGGAAGAACTAAGTATTAACTGGGAGAGATCAAAGAACAAAAAGAAGAATAGAAAGAGGGAGAGAAAAGAAAGATAGAAAAACTAATATAAAGATGGAGAGGGTGGGACAGGGAGAGATGGGAAGAAAGGTTTGAACCTAGCTGGGATCCATTTCCTTCCTTCCTTCCCTTTTGCTCTTGTTTTCGTTAGCTCTATATTATGGATAGAAAATCAAAATTATAATAAGAATATAATAAAAAGTAAAGGATAAAATTATGGATAATTTATCTTTGTGGAAGATGAATATTTGGGCAACCTTTCTTTATCTGTAAATATTTGTGTTCTTGACTCAGAGAAGTAGTGACAAGTTGAGAAGTCCAAGCTCAAAGGAACTGAGAGAGAGAGAGGAATGCTGGATGCCCAAAGGGCACACTTTTGGCTGCTACATTGAATGACAAAGGAAGGATATGTAAGTGCAACGGTCAAAAGACCCACCAAAGCTTTCTGAGGGAGACACAAAGGAAGAGAGAAAGAGAGAGAGAGAGACTTGGGAAGGAGTGAAAAGGGCAAAGGATGATGATGGGATATTAGGCTGGCAGCCATAAAAATGAGACTTGGAAGCTATAAAGGTAGCAGCAAGGCCAAAATAGTGACAAACCACCAATCATTTCAATTCTTTTGGTACTCTCTCTGCTCTACTCCTGCTGCTCTCAGCCTGCTCTGTCAACATCACTTCTCTTTTTCTCTCTCTCTCTCTCATATAATCTATGAATAGGTACAACCAAATTATGAGTTAATAAGCAGCTAAGCACATCCATGGGGTTGTGGGTTTTAGTTAACATAAAAAAAGAGAGGGTATGGAACAGGTACAAGTGATTTCCATGGTTATTAATGCAGAGATCTTGAGTTTGAATCTTATTCTTCAATGCCTTCTCCCTCCTACTTTCCCCCTCTTTTCCATTCCTAGACCTTTAAGTTTCAATGCTGGTTTGATGATGATAAGAAAATGTTATTATTGTTAATTATTGATCTTGATCAAGAATGAATCTTGCAATTTATGAAATTATAAACATTAATTTTCTCTTAATGAAATGGTATAAACTAGTTGTACTTATTTTGAAGGTGATTGTGATACTGAAGTTGATTCTATGCTTTAAAACCTTATTTAGGAGAGGGTTTTAGGTATTGGTAATGAATTGTCATATTGGGGGAAAGTCGTCTCGATTAAGTACACTGTACGGGAATTATTGTCGTCAATATGGCATTAAACACCAAAATATACATTTACACATATGAGAATCATTGCCGTCATGATTAAGTGTACAACATGGGAATTATTGTCATCAAAATGGCATCAGACGCCAATACTTACATTTGCATTTGGAATTTTACTCTTTTTTTTTTTTGTGAGAACGCGTCTAAGTTTACTAGATCTTCCAAAAGTGAGTTTTTATGGACTCTATTACTTGTATATTTTGAACAATTAATATAGTATGTAAGGTGTGAAACTGATACTACATTTAAAATTATAAATGGTGTGTTGCATCCAAAATGTGATGTCTTTAGTAAATCAATTCTGAACTATAGTTTAACTAGTGTAACTAGTGAAACAAGCAAAAATAGTGAGAGCGGGCCAACCACTGTGGTTGGTGAGCCACCTTTCACAATCAAGTCAATGATGAGAAAACAACATTAACCCAACATATGGGGTGCAGATACTAGTAATGAGATCTCAAAGCATAGGAAAAGAGACGAGTGATTGAATGTAACTTGCATGAGCTAGGTGTAGGAGTTAACTTGTTTATTTGAAAAAAAAATATTGATAGACGGTTCATTCTTTTCCCATCTGTGTAAAAGTTTGACAGAGAAAAAGTAATACAACAAATGTATTCATAAATAGTGTCTATGAATAGTGTTGTTTGGGGCCCACATGGATAGTACCTTTGTGGGACCTACGTGAAAGACAAAAAATAAATGATCACAAAAGGAACATAGACACAACAATATACTTATATACGTGGTTCAACTTTGCTTACATCTATGGGCGTAATTAAAATTTTTACTATGAGAGAGTAGAAATACACAACACTTATACAATGCTTGGATTTATAACTAAATCCAATCATGTATCCAAAACTAGATATCGTTGTATCCCTCTCTCAAACTCACACTCTCAACCCTTGAAGAGTTTCAAACCTACTACTCCAACATAGAAAACACCTTATTCAAACCTCAGAACTTTGTCCTTGATGAATTCTCTCACTCCTTTGTTTGTTTCTCAAGCAACCCCCCCCCCATCTAATGGGGAGGGGGGCGATTAAAAGAGAAAAACAATATCTCATTAATTGTTTTTGCCTTTTTGTCAATTAATAAGGAGGTAAGGAGAGAAGAAAACTCTCTTTTATCATTTGTTTCTGCCCTCTTTTGTTAACAAAGGAGGCTGAAAGAGAGAGACACCGAATTTGTTAGTTAAATTCGGTGTGTTCTCTTAAAGCCAACAACCTTCCGATCAAGGACTTTCCATTATGCTTCAGACATCTGCTTTGGTTTTGATGATGCACCTTCTATAGGAGCATATAAGTCTTTGTAATATAGAAAATATTCCATCTTGGATTTTCATGTCATCTAATTGCTCCCGTTCAAGTCTATCTTACGATGCTTGCCTCCATCGACATCTTTTACCAATAGTCTCGCGAATTAGACTTCGATACCACTTGTTGGGGAATAAATTACCAAAGACGGTTCACTCTTTTACCACCTGTATAAAAGATAGACGGAGAAAAAGAAATACAACAAAGATATTCGTGAATAGTGTCTATGAATAATGTTGTGAATAGTGTATGTGTGGGGCCCACGTGGATAGTACATGCGGGAGACCCGTGTGAAAGATAACAAAATAAATGATCATAAAAGGAACACAAACACAACAATATATGTGGCTCGGTTTTGCCTACATCAAGGGTGTAATGGGATTTTTCACAATGAGATAGTAGAATTTCACAACACTTGACAATGCTTAAATTTATACCCAAACCGAACTCTGTATCCAAAATTGGATACTCCTGTACACCCTTTCTCAACTCACACTCTCAACCCTTGAAGAATTTCAAACTCATTACTCCAACACAGAAGCCACCTCATTTAACCCTCAAAACCCTACTCTTGATGAGTTGTCTCACTCCTTTGTTCGTTTCTCAGGCAAACATCCCCATTTATTTAGAGATGGGAAGGGGGGCGATTAAGAGAGAAAAACAATCTTTCTCATTAATTGTTTTTGTTTTTTTGTCAATTAATAAGGAGATAAAGAATAAATAAAACTCTATTTTTTATCATCTGTTTTTCTCCTCTTTGTTAACAAAAGAGGCTGAGATAGAGGTTAGGCAAAACTTTGGATGTAGTAGTTGTGCTACCATTACATCAATATTGGCTATGCTATGGATTCCTTTCTTTTTTTCTCGTGTGGATGTGCTTGGTGGGGGTTACTCAATCTCATCCGTGTTTTTCGATCTCCCACGTACATATACTACTCCAATATTGGTGGTCGTATACATTTACCATCTTTTTTATTAATGAATCAATCAAATAAACATGACAACTTACAAAGAAATTAACAAAAAAATCATTGGCAAAATATAATTTGTAGTTCTTATTGATCTAAATTATTAGTATTATTTGAAAAAATCAATTTAAAATAAAGATAATTGGCCTTTTATTGAATTTTGCACATTGAACTTTTCCTTTGGCTCTATAACTCTTTAGTTCTAACCTCTTTGCACCCCCATTCACTAGGAAAGGCGTTTCTTTTATTTATCAATTTGATTGTCGGCAACTACTTTCAATCTAACACGATCGGCCCGCTCTCACTGTTTGTCACCATGTTCAAGTTCACCCAGATAATTTTAACCCTAGTTCACAGACATGCAAACCCTAAAATCATGATTTGAAATAATTCACTTCCTGCTGCCAGCCTTTTGTCTTCTTCTACGAATCTTAATGATGGTGTAGGGTGGTACGCTACATAAGGTTTAACTTTGGAACATTAGGTGTACGGTACCAGTGTACCAACAAACCTGGAGGGCCCACAAAGCTTTTGATGATGATGTGTCAACCTCAAAGTACTACTTTTACTCGTAACTCACAGTGCTAGCATAGTACACCCTGGTAGCCAAAGGAAAACCAATCGATTTAGAGAGATAGAGAGAGAGAGAGAGCACTTTCACTAATTAAAAAAAGGTGTTTGTGAAAAAAAAGTCAAATGGGTCAAATGAGTCTCAGAATCCTTTTTAATTATCGCGTTACCAAATCGAATCATTAAAATGTGATTCTATTTCGTATTTTTTTATTTAAAACTTAACTAACTAATTCCTTTGTTGACCAAAAAAACATATGTTGACCATATTCATTGCTCTTCGGAAGATGTTGGCTTCCAGAATGGGCTGGGCTGGGCTGGGCTTTACCTGAACGTCACTTAATCTTTTGACTCTATTGGGCTTCAGGTGCTAAACAGGAAGACAAAATCTAAGGTGAAGATGGGCTTGGGCTAAGGATGAGGGTTGTAGTAATAATAAAAAAACAAAATCTAGATGCAATGTTTTCCATGTTGCCGAGAGAGGGTAATTTTTTATTTTTGGAAAAAGGAGCTTCTATTAGCCAATATTCAACATTTCATCTTAACTTTTACCCAAAAAAAGGAAAAAAAAAAAAACATTGCATCTTAACTAGTTAGAAAGCTCAGCATACCTAATCTCACCCCTAATGTTGAATCTTGGCTTTGCTCCTACATTTTTGGCCACCGTCACTGATGTGTGGTATACTGCGCAGAGTATGTCGGAGTCCCAAAGACTCAAGGAAAACACCATGCATGCATCTAACCTCTAGGCAAACATGGGATTCGCCTCTTACCTTGGCCTATCAAGAACTTTCGAATCCTTTTGGGAGAAGGCTACAAAACTCATAAATATCTTTTAGGAAAAGATTGAAACCACAAGTCATTCGGAGAGAACATTGAAACTCATACTGTACTAAGAAAGAAAAAGCTAAGATAAACTAATTGATAAAATAAAGCAGTACATGATTTGGGTAGTTATGTGCTTTTCATCCTTGTGCAATGCTCTTCACAATTTGAACTGAGGAGGGGGGGGGGTACCACAACTTTTGCATAACCACCATATCTTCTCAACTTCATCCAAATGTAGCGAGCCAGGTTCGATCATCTCTCAGACTAGTTTAGTGGTTTAGCCTAGTTGATCAGCCTCTCACGATACCATTAACCTGTACCTACATAGAATTGATTCCCATCCCAAGTTCATTATTGAACCGACTATGATTTGGTAATTTTTTTTGAAAACAAACAGTGTCAAAGGATTTCGTTCATGGATGTAGTTTCAAATTTTCAAACCTTGGGTTCAAAGTTTGAGTCGAACGGTCGAACTTGACGACCTCGTAAACTAACCAATATGAAGAGTGTGGATCATCTCCTCAACCGGGGATACTACACATTGTTGAGGATATTCTTCACTTGAGATCCTTGTTTCAGGAGTATATTTTGGTGCTGGGTTTGGGCAGGGCGTGGATTTTTAGCGGATTGGCAACGCGGACCAAAATTTTGTTGGATCCCTCTCTGCCTGTGAAGGTCCACAAGTTAAAAATAATAAAATATTTTAAAAAATCTTATCACCCTAATCCTGTGGGCCCTCCTGTAATAAGTGGTCAACAGTCGTCTGGGTTTGTGCTTCCCGTTGGGGGAGACGATCCGGACTCCAATATGAACTCAAATCAACAAAGTGGACATTTTCCAAACCTGGCCCAAGCCCAATGAAGCAAGTTTGGGATTGAAATGGTTCACCAGGCCCAATCTGGCCCAGCCCATGTTGAGTGGCGAGACAAACCATTAAAAATACCTTCTCACACTTACAGGAAGTGGGCCCAAGATGGAGACGGCCAGCTGGTTTTGAACCACTTGAACAGAGAGAACAGCTGGAATGTCTGGAGCAACCTAATGTGGGTAAAACCGTAAAAGTAAAACTCACGAAGAGAGAGAAAGACCGGATGGTCCAATTGGGTCAGACTAGTTTGATAATGGAACAGTGGTGGACCAATCTGTAATGATAATCTAACCCACCAAAAATCACCTTAATTAGAGATGATAATAAAAGCTCAGAGAAAGCTAAGATTTCGTTTCCTTTCCTTTCCATGTCACTTTCCTTTTCGCCAAACTTATCAGATTGAAAAGTTTTCCTTTTCACCCTCCCCTTCTGATGTGTTTGGTTTGGTCCACAAACAGATAGCATGGAAGACTGGCTTCGTATAGTATACCCCCAGGGAAATCAGACTTGTGTAAGGTAATTGACGTGGGACCCACAAAATGAAATGATTGACTGACTATTTTACCGGAGATCTTGTCTCTTAAAGCGTATAAACAACGTTGGTTTTGTAAGTTAATATAAAAGAACCCAATGATTGATGGGTTTAGATAAACTCATACACAACAAACGTGTTATCAAGCTTTTGAGAGTCTATCTCTAATCTATTTTGTCAGTACTTAAAAGAAATACATATTTCTACTGGTCTAACTTGATGGTTGAAGAATCCAAATTCTTTTCACGCGTTATCAAAATTTCGGATCAAATGGTCAAGACAGAAGGCAACGTTGGAGGGAGAAAATCTAGATCCCCTCAACAATCTACACCGTAGATTTTGAGTGGGTAAAATGAGGGTGAGAATTGAGATAGGAATATCATTCATGCTATTGTCATAGGTGACATTTTTGAGAATTAATGACAATGATATCTTCGAATCACAGCCGTTGAATCTCAAAAATATCAAAAGCTTACTGAACCAGCAACAGCTAACTTAGTTCACGGATTGCGTGTGGAGCCTGCAATTTTTCGCCGTCAAATTCCGGCATTTATTCCGTTAAATCTGCCATTATTATGCAATACATTACCTAATATCCGGGGGTTAATCCCATAAACTATTCCAATCCAACGGTTATTATTCACCAATAACAAAGTATACTCCACATAATCCAAATTTTGTATATAAAACATGGTTCCATTATCCAAGAGAACCAAAATTAATCACCCCAATTACAGATGATTGGTTCTATTATTATTGACAAATCACGAACTTTATATATTAATTAATCAAGTAATGAATTTGAGAAATTAATGAGCATATAATACCAGAAATCCAACTTGTTGCCGAGTGGTATGTTCTCTATCTATCTGTCCTACATATTCTAATATTCCAAAATTGCTGTTCCATTTCAGATTTTCACCTGCAAGGCTCTTCTTTCTTCTCTTCTCTCTCTTGTTGTCTTATATTTGGTTCTGCTTCATTCATCTCTAAAGCTTGCAGGTTTCATGGTTATTGAAGAAATCAAATCTATAAGGCTATAACATAACTGGGCAAAACCAAGAAACCGAAAAAGCTGTCTTCTTCAATCAAAATTGATGGGATACCTTTCTTGCAGAGCTGAATCTTCTGTCTTAACCTCCTCGAATTCCCACCCAAGTACTAGCTCGACTTCCACCTATTCTGCCGACAAACCCAAGAAGAAAAATCACAGAGAAGAGCCTCTCAGGATCCAACAATTCCAGTACAGTGACCTTGAAGCCGCCACGAATGGTTTCTCTCCTCAGAAACTATTGGGTAGAGGTAGCCATGGTTGCGTTTACAAGGGCGTTCTTCGCAGTGGCCGCCTTGTTGCCGTCAAGAAATCCTCCAAAGCCGGCTGGGGCGGTGGCGGCCGAGGCGTTTCTCGTGGTGCTTCCTCATCCTCTGCTGACTGCAGCGGCAACGAAGTGGATAACGAGATTGATATTTTATCCAAAATCCATGGCCCTCGACTTGTGAATTTACTGGGTTTCACGAATGATTCTAGAGATCGTCTTCTGGTTGTTGAATTCATGAGTAATGGAACCCTTTATGATGTTCTTCACAACAGCTCTCGACCTCCTCCTAACTGGGGTCGAAGAGTCAGATTTGCCCTTCAAACTGCCGAAGCCATTGATACTCTTCACTCCTCAAATCCTCCTATAGTTCACAGAGACATCAAGTCTGCAAATGTGTTAATAGATCGGAATTTCAACGCGAGACTGGGCGACTTCGGGCTTGCCTTGCGTTGTCATGTGGACAATTTCCGGCTTCGGTCGACGCCGCCGGCTGGAACAATGGGGTACCTTGATCCTGGCTACCTCACACCTGATAATCTGAGCACAAAGACTGATGTGTTTAGTTTTGGAATCCTTCTTCTGGAGATCATCAGTGGCAGAAAAGCGATCGATGTTGGGCATTCACCTCCTTCAATTGTCGATTGGGCAATTCCATTGATAAGGAAAGGAAAGCTTCTGAGCATCTATGATCCCAGAATTGAACCTCTCAAGGACCCCATGGTTAGAAAACAATTAGCAGTGATTGCAGGCAAGTGTGTGAGATCTTGCAGAGAACGCAGGCCTTCAATGAAGGAGATCGTGGAGTGGCTTAATGTTCTCAGTAAGATGGTGCCTCTTCACTCCTGGAATAGCTTGTCTGTGGGTAATCCTTGCTTGATGGTAGAAACAGTAGGACGCCCTGTAGAACCTGAGAATACCCATTTGAGAACTAGGTCAAGGCGTCAAGCTGGAGAAAATGGAGATTCAATCGATTCCAGAAGTTCTCGGTCATTGAGGAACTCAAGGAGAGTGTATTCTGATCTGGGTCTAGTTTTCAAGAGCAATTTGATGGATCTCATGGCAGGAACAGATGGAGATTCCAGCTTTCTAAGTGAGGCCGATTGTGCAGACCATTCATTGGCTCCGGCAATTGGAAGACCCTCAGGTCCGAGAAGAATCCGGTCCATTGGTTCCAATTCTGAAAATGGTGCCTTCCAATTGAGCAGAAACCAATCTGTTGGAGGAAGATTAAGACAGAGGATTAGTTGTGTTGATAGCAGCACAATCAATACACAAGCAGCTAATCCTGTTTAGTTTTTCTGGGAGATGGTTTATGGGTTTCTGCCATCAGTTATTTCAATTTTATGTGGACGGCTCAAGCCTGTAATGTATCCAGTTGCAGAGAGCAGATAGTGTAGAGTAGTAAGTTGTTCATTTAATTTGTTAGTTTCATCTGGAGACCACCTGCAATATACATATGTTAACTGTATATTGAATTAGAATTGAAGGGGAAATATCTCATGCCCCCTCCTGCAATTTGTTGATTCATTTTGTGGATCAGTTTCAGTAATGGAAAGCTGATTTGTTTCAATTTATGTGATCAAATTGGTGGTTGATGAATCTATCAAACTCTCAGGCAGATTTATGGAAGTAAGAATGATTTTGTGTTTTTTGCTTGAGCACCTGCTGCAATCTTCTCATTCAGACTACATAACTGGCATTTCCACTGGAGATGACTGGTTGGAAGTCCTTATTTGGTAGGATTTATAGATAGATGCCTTCTGGGTAATCAAAACTTGTTTTTGATTCATTTTGTTGCTTCCACTGCTATCCTCTTTGTTAGCTCATATATGAACATGTGTGGGCCTTCTTTCTAAGTTCTATAATAGTTTTTATTTTACTGTTAATCCCTTTTCTTGTTTCCACTTTTATGATCTGCATGTGATACAATCATGCCACCATGGAGATTGTGAGATGAGATTATCATGGTTAATGAATTTTTTTCCAGGACCAAGTAGATACAATTTGCTATTGGCCTTTAAGCTTTTCCTTTTTCTATTTGTGAGATTATAACAGCTAGTAATGAATGAACCCAGTTCCTTGAATGAGATATTTTTTCCACTCTTCGTGATTATAACCCAACTCTTTTATTCATTGCTTCTTCTGCTTTCTGTCCCATCAGATTGCTTAGATCCATTCTGCTTCTGGTCACATCTTATGTGTGGAATACAGTCAATATTCTATCTTTGGTGTTACCAGAAAACATCATTAGTTTGGTTACAGGAACAGTAGCATTCACTCAGAATAAACACAGAGAAAGAGACAAAGAAAAGAGAAAGGAAAAGAAGATTGGATTGCAGGTTGGTAACTGTAGTCATTTGAAAAACGAGGTGCTGGGACTCCAGAAAGTACAGGATAGGGACAAAAATGGAGCTTAAAATAAGAACCAGAGGCACAAGGAAAGTTCCAAGACTGAAGCTTGAGAGTCACAAGAAAATGTGTGTCTGTTGCAAGTGACCACAAGCAAAGGAAGTATATTCCTTCCTCAATTCAAGGCTTTACAGCTCACAAACTTGGGATTGCATGTGTTGCCCTTCTCAGCTCTTCTCTTGTAGAGCTTCTCCCCTTTGTGAATTTCATGAGACTTGAGAGGGACTCTTCAGAGAGAACATGTTTTACAGTTCTCTACTCTTCAAATCCATCCAAGGAATCTTAATTCCTCAGGAAAAATAATTTCTCTTTCTGTTTTTTTAGGTTGTTTTGGTGGGGTTTGGGTGGTGGGAATCTTTTGTCCTTTTCATTATTTCACTCACTCCCTCAGATGAATTTAGCTTGAAGCAAGGGTAATATCTAACCAAACTTTTATAGGTTCAATATTTTTGATCTTGAGATGCTAAATGGGAAGTTGAAGTGAGTTGATGTTGGTCTGGTATGAAAGTTGTAGAGCCCATCAACCATGGTTTTCCAACTTTGATTTCTGAAGCAAGTGTTGTAAGTCTTGAAAAAGGAAAAAGGTGCATATTGCTCACATGATAAAAGGAGATATGGTGGTTTGACAAAGGTATCACCTTCCCTCAAAGAAAGCATAAAAGGATGACAGAAAGAAAGAAGTGATTGAGGTTACCATTCTCACCAACCTGTGTTTGTTAACTATTCAAACCCCACTAGTCCATGGACTCTCTCTCTCGGATTGCATCAAAATATATTGGCTAATACGATACAGTACTTGATATGAGACGATATGTCTCTTAAAATTGTTTGATTGATACGACATTTGATTCTGATACTTTATGCCTCGCTAGAAAGTCCAATTAAACAACCAATAGGTTTAGGACACGTTGTCTGAATGATTATCGTCAACACATAATTCCGATACAGTATCGGCTAGGATCGGCAGTAACAAATGGCTGTACCCAAAAGTTCCCTTAAAAGTGATTTTTTTTTATGAAATTTTTTTTTGGGTGTGTTATGTACTTGGTCTTGGGTCTTATGCAGGTCCAAATTTGGTTCTGACCTCCTGTATCCAGTTCATAGACTATAAAACACTTGTATTAATGGGCCACGGCCCATGGGCCCAACTTCATTATTTAGGGCCTAACTACAGGTCCTTTGGGGCTCAAAACACTGTGGGCTTAGTTGGTTTTAGGCTTGCAAGCTCAAATGCTTTTTAGAGATACAAAGGATAAAAGAGAAGAGCTTCTGCATTGCAATATTTTAAGGAACTCAAATGTCTAGGGGTGCAAGTTTAGATCTGGTGGCCCTGACTCACCTAGAGCTTGCTTTGAGCTCGAATAATGCTTGGGCTTAAGACTTTGGCCCTGACTAGGACCAATGGTGGGCCAAGGATTACTCTTTGGCCTACTGGTCAGTCTTAACCCTGGCCATAACACTGGCCTTAGCCCTGATTTTGATTAAGATCCTGACCTAGTTTTGACCCTGATTTTGGTTGGGATCCTGATTCTAGCCCTAATTTTGGCCTTAATCTTGATGCTAATTTTGTCCTTAATCTTGTCTTTGGTTCGGTCCTTGATTTTTACCATGATCTTCATATTAGCCTTGATTTTGACCTTGAGTTATTTGATCATATGAGACTATGAGTTCACTTTTTATATTTTATTTTTAGGGTAATTTTTATTTTGAAGTTCGATCGAAGTCATGTTTAGTTAAAAAACATATTGACATATTTCATTTACCTCCAATTTGGTATCTCAAAAAAACTTATCAAAGACACATAGTTATGTTTGTAACTAATATACCAATTTTTTTAATACAAAAAAATACCTTTTTTTTTTGGATAGGGATACAAATTTATAGAACAATTGTGAATGAAACAATACTTACCTCACGGCTTAACTTTGAAGATAAGCTTTTCATTTTATTAGACCCCTTCTGATGTTTCTAAATTTACAAAAAGAGCTCCTATGACTTTCTCTACAATTGACTTGGATTTCAAATTTGTACAAATTTAGTTCCATTTATTCTCTCTACCTGCTCTCTTTCATGAATAATCTCAACTATTTGCCACTAGAGAAAAATCATATAAGGGAGACAGAATAGAAAAGAGAGAAAGAGAGAGAAACTTGGAGAAAAGACAGACTGGAGTGAAGTAATTAAGAATCGAGACAAGTTTATTTATTTATTTATTTCAAAGCTTAAATATAATAAGCCTAGTTTTCATCGAATAACAAATTAGATGTGATGTCCCACATCTCATTATACTATTATTATTAATTTTTTTTGTTTGCCCAACTTTTATACTTTTAATGTTGTACTAATATATTCCAAATCTCCTATAACTTTTAAATAATCAATAATGTTTGAACCTCCGATCTATAATCGAGTCAGTACACATTTCCATCAATTGGTCTTTTATACGGAACTGATGATAAAAAAAAGAATCAACGCAATTTTCTGAATCCAGAAGTATTAATATTTCATATTTGCATCCTTGAGTAGCTCATTATGGTTTACATAGAGAAAAAAAAATCTTAATTATGCACAACTGTGTACATATATACCACTAATTGGCTGAGATTTAAAACTTAATTTCAAATTTGAAAAGTTCAAAATAATCTTATAGCTTATTTGTTTCTTCAGTTAATTATTTGACATATATGTACACTATTGTTCAAAGAAAATGTTTTACTTTTAATATTGTAGAGATGGTATATATGTATATATATATATATATACATTAAAGAGAAATTTGGCAAAGGAAGGAGGTGCCACCTGGCACCACCCCGTTCCCTCTTCGTCTTCCACCTGCAAAAGTTACGTGGGAGAATTGAAAAGAAAAAAAAAAACTGCAGACACTTTCAAAGGAAAGAGGAAAAAGAACCTAGAGAAAAGAGGAGAGAGAACAGAACAGTAGAGAACAGAGAGAAGAGAGAAATTAATGAGGAGACAGAAGAGACACAAAAGAGGAGAGATAATGGGAAAGAAATCAAGAATAGAGGGAGAAGGGAGAAACTAAGGAGGAGAGAGCAGAGAACGAGAAAAGAGGAGAGAGAATGAAGAGAGAAGACAGAAACTAATGAGGAGAGAGAAGGAGAACATGAGAAAGAGAGTAGAGAGAGAAAACCTTGTGTGGTTTTCGTATATTTTGAAATAGCTGATGATCATTCAAAATACATGTGAGTATTATAACCCAATCTATATTGCATGTAGGGGTGTAAATGGATAACCAAAATCAACTTTTGAATTTGCATCGGCGTCCGTTTAGGGTTATTCAAATCCGTCCTATTACTAATATGATGCGGATATAGTATACCCATTTCTTACGGATTATCATCCGTCCGATAAAATTCTTAAATTTCAAATCTAGCCCTCACAATAAAATGGTAATGATGTGAATAAGTAGTCAAAAACTTGTATTCAATTTGTGTTCATGCCCATTTAGAATAATCTACTTAAGAAAATAACTATCCGATTATCCTCCGAATCCAACTAAATCTATCCAAATATAATAGGATGCGGATATGCTATTACCACTATTTGACCTGAATTTGGTTCGTTTACACCCTTAGTTGCATGGTGATGCGTCTAAAATCTGCTCAGCCTCTAGATCCTTGAGGGATGACCTGCAAAATAAGGTTAGATGAGGCCCCACCATGTGGTCGAATGGCCACTTCTGAAGGTTAAGTTAGAAAGTGACACACCACGAAGCTCTAATGAGATGTAGAGCTTGAATTGAGTATAGTAATAGAGGAAAACGATTCAGATATCTCTATTGTGCGTGAACTTGTGATTTATATAGATTTTACCTTTCTTTCCCGACCGTTGGAATCATTCATATCCTCCCTTGGCGGCTGTTCGATCCTAGGGTTTTTACCCATATTCTATAGATAATGGTAGTTACCTCAATTAGCTTGATCGCCTATCTCGCATGGGTGGTAGTTATCTATTACGATTCAATCATATATCCCGAATTCTTTGGGATCACGTTTATCCTCATAACCGTAAAGTCTTTTTATCCTCGTGTTGGTTACTGGTTTAATTTATAAACCAATCATGATTGGGTTTTTTGACCCGACCATGGTTGAACCCATCTCCAACCGGAACCTGTGACCCGACCGTGGTCAAACTTGGCTCAGCGTGTCTTGTTCTCATCACATGGTATTAATGTGATGGAAGAATTATAATTACAGTCTTGATATTTTATGTAATAAGTTGCGTCTTAGGTATTTGTAAAAATGGCTGAAAGATATTATTAAGCTACAACAATATGAGCTTGGTAAATGAAATATATGCTTTGATCTAATAAGAAAATGGTGTGCTCTAATTGATTTGGGATCAAGAAATGCACCTGAAACAAGAAACATATAAATGGTATTGACTAACTCATGTATGTTGTAAGTGGATGATTTCACTAAACAAACAGATAAAATTAACTTGTTAATATGAAACCTATCTTAATTCTTTCACTTGTACAATCTATGGAAGTACGCGATATGTTGCCTTTTAAATAAAATAGAAGTACATGTAATTGAATGATAGTTGAAGTACCTGACTAAAGTATTTGAATTGAAATGCTGATAACATTCTTGAGTTTTTAAACTATGAATAATAAACAATGTTTATGCTTGTTAAATTCAAATTTTGCATGTTTCTTTATCTAAAGGATGTGATTATATTGATAATTGTATGAAGTATGTAGTCTTGTTCAAATAAGGTTAAGTGATAATTAAAATGAAAGAGGTACACTGAAATGGAAGAGGTATAGTAATGCAAGGTTGAAATTAAACATAAAAAATTAAAAAATTAAAAAATTAAAGAAAAAAGAAGAAAAAAAGGACAGAAGTGAGGAAATGATAATAATAAAGAAATAAATAATATGTTAACGGCTTCTGTAAGTCTTAGTACCTTGTATACCAAAATGGGAAGGCATAAAGTGGGACTAAAAAGTGAAAGAGAAACTAGACCAATGATAGCCGCTTGTCAAGAATACCTGGTCTTATGCCAAGAACTAAAAAGATAATCTCCTAATGAAAATCTCTAAGACTAAGACTGAGACTAACGCCACTTATGTGATTTCAAGTGAGGGAATCCTCTCTATAGGTAAAGCTTAAGTCTGGGTCAATAAATAAAAAATAACAATAGAAAAAGGAAATGAAATGAAAACTGAAATGCATAATGTCATGATACTTTGGTGTGCTAAATGGGTGCATGATATGATTTATATAGTTGCTTATATGATTGATCACATTGATTACTAGGCCCGCAAAACTTATTATTGTAAATATTAACAAGTCCCCAAATACATGACAAAGGGCAAGGGTGCTGGTATCTAATAACACGTTTAAAGTAGAAGATGAGAACTTCTTTGGCAACTAATATTTTCTCAAACTAAATTGTTGAATGTATATATTTCCTTTAAAGTTGTATGTATCTAACTAGGTACTAGGTGAAAACTCAAATGTAAGTAAAACAAGACTTTGGACCGTATATATATATATACGTATATGAGTCAAACTTCGTCTTGGAGATGGTTTAACGTTATTTTTTGTGGCTCTTCAAATAAATTGATATTGAGAGGAATTGTCACATGCCCTAGTTGGGTGTTTGTAACATAAGTCTCACCAAGTCTTAGGAATTAGGGTCGTGACATTAGAAAACCCTAGAAAATAGAGATTTCACTATTTCAAAGAAGATGATGAACTAAGGACAACCAAAGAAATGGGACCGCATAATAACTTGAAACAAATTGAACAAGGCGACCTATTTTTTTAATATATATATATATATATATATATATATATATATATATATATATATATATATATATATATATATATATTTATTTATTTATTTATTTAATACCTTGATACCATATGAATGAATATAAGATTCTAATAAGACAAGATTATGTGCTGTTGTAAGATGATATATTTATCAATACCATAATACCATACGGATAGTTCAGATTGAACCTAAGATTCTAATAAACACACAATTAGGCACTGGTGTAAAGTGATCCAATCTATGGACCCACATTGAATCATCAAGTGAATGGAAAGAAGAAGAAGGAAAAAAAAAACTTAAGAATTACACATTTATAGGGACAAGGATTGGGCCAATTAGGCCTAGAGACATGGATAAGGCCAAGACCAATTAAGGCCTGGGATAGAACCAATCAGGGTCAATCGGGCAATCAATGACATGGTCAATCAGGGAAAGGGACATAGCTAATTAGGAGCCTAATCAAGGACAATCAGGGTAGGAAATGGGTTTAACTTGGCCCTCTAGGGCTTACCGTCAGGGACAATAATCCTTGGCCCTGAAGGGCTGAATTAGGATCAGGGTGAAAATATGCTTAAATTAGAATATGTAGAGTTAGGCTTAGAATTGCAAAAACCCGGCCTAGCCTGACCTATTGCAACCCAATAGATGTCTCAATGATGGCTTTGTTCCTTTTTATTTTCTCTTTTGTTTTTTTGTTTTTGTTTTGCCTTTTAGTTCTCTTGTTCTTGGTAGGTACTAGACAATATTTTCAAACAAATAGAAAACAAACAACAAACAAATAAATAAAATTTCTGTCTTCTTTCTTATGAAATCACTTTTCATTTTAATTAAAAAACACATTATAGTATTTAGAACTCAATTAAATAAAATTTTGTCACTATCTTTAGTTAGGTGGTGAAAGCATCATAACATCTATTACTCATAGAAAGTGATATTTAGAGAGACATCCATTGAGAAGTAGATGCAATTATAAATTCCATTCATATAAGTTTTTGTTCATAAATTTTTTAGTAAAATTAATTTAAAAATAAGAATGATTGACTATAATATTGTGGGATATAATTTGTTGTTTTGTTTGTAAGAAAAAAGATTCTTAATGTGAACCAATTCTTGTTTCTTGTGGAAGATGAGAAGAAGCTTCAGAAGTTGGAAATTGAAATGAATGCATCCAAAGATCAGAACTGCTATTAGTTTCAATTTCAAAGGTACTTTTGAAAACAATTCATTCTTTTGACTTTTCTACAATTGGTTAAGATGACAAAAACAAAGAATTCCCATTTCAATAATGGCTTAAACCTGAAGATATGATGGAAACTTCACTTCCTATTAAACCCTAGAAATAGAAATAGTTTCTATTTTTCCTCTACTCTTTATGCCCCAAATCTAGATCTGTTTCATCTATTAAAAAACTAAAAGTTGGTGAAGCCCTACCAAATTGCAAACAAATGATGGCAGGCCCAACAGCAATTAGCACTGATGAAGAAGTAAAGTACATGTAATGATGTAATTAGCTCTGAAAAAATAATTCTTTATATTAACCCGAATGAAAAAACCGGTAATCGACAATCAATAATCGGATAGTTTATCGGATATCCGATAAAGTTTTGGATTCGAATTTGGATGCCTTCTCTAAATTTTTACGGATTCAAATAGCGGTTTTGCTAATTGGATTCGGATTCGGATACTGGTTGTATCCGAAACTGAATCTGATCCATTTACAGGTCTAGATAAAAGTTTGGTGGCTCAAACTATTATGGCTTGCCTAGAATTGAATATTTTCTAAAGAATCTAGCACTCAATGTGGGTTAAGGTGGCTCTAGATTAGGGTTAGAGTTGGATCAGGGACGAGACTTTGACTCTGGCTAGCTGGCTCAACCCTAGCACCTTATAAGATAGTTTTCATAAATGTAATATGAATTTATGAATAGTTATATTATTTTGTAGTTAAGGTTAGGATTGAATGTTTGACTTGATATGGTCGAGAAAAAAGTTAGCATTAGGCTTTACATGCCCTAAATTTATGAATAGTTTCACTATTTTTTTGGCTTCTTGCTTATAAAATTGCTTTATGTTTTAAGTAGGAAACACATTATAGTATTTATGATGAAATTAAAGAAAATTTTGTCACCCTGTAGTGAAAGCATCATATCATAGTATCTAGGACTCATAGAAATTGATATCTAAAGAAACATCAAATGAGAAGTAGATGCATTTTGATAAAAGCTTGCTTTGAAAAAAACCCCTGGTGAAGTGTAGTAATGTAAATCATTGGATTGTTCAATTAGTAATAATCGACATCTTTAGTAAAGAGTTACATGATTAACTTTTCTTGGTGGTATATTAGTTACTTTTGAGGATGCAGTGTGTAAGCTAGTTTGGATAAATTCTAATAAAAAATAAATTTTTAATAAGATTTTTAATAAAATAAATTAAGAATTACAACTATTGACTATAATATTGTGGGATATAATTTTGTCGTTTGGTTTATAAGAAAAAGATCAAATGTTATTTTAATTAGATTTAATGTAAACCAATTTTTCTTGCTTGTGGAAGATGAGAAGAAGCTTCATGGGTTGGAAATTTTGTAATGAATGCACTCAAAAATCAAAACTGATATTAATTTCAAATTTAGAAGCTACTTTTGAAAGCAATTCATTATTATGATTTTTTTTTTTTTTTTGTCAACCCCGGTTTTCTAAGGCTTTGCCCTAACTAATTCGGTGTTTGATCCAGGTCGCACACTTGGCTATAGTGGGTGAGTCTTACAACAGAGATTTTTTATATCCACAAGATTTCGATACCGGAACTTTGCTTAAGCGGACCAAGCTGCTTACCACTTGGACCAACCCCCGTTAGTTATTATTAGGATTTTTCTACCATTTGGTTCAGATGATAAAAACAAAGAATTTCCATTTCAACAACTGCTTAATCCTTGATATGATGGAATTTCCTCTCTCTACTAATCCCTAGAAATAGAAATAATTTTTTCTACATTGAAAATAGTTTCTATGGTTCCTCTACTCTTGATCTCCCAAATTTGAGATCTGGTTCATCGATTAAAAACAAAAAGTTGGTGAAGCCCCAACAAAATTGCAAACAAATAATGGTGGTCCCTTGAAAACAGCAAGTAGCATTGATGAAGAATTAAAGTATACGTAATTTGCTTTAAAAAAAATTTCATATCAGTGCATGCATGCATTTATTATTTATATCATATGGTTATACACACTGGATTTCTCTTATTCAATATTAGGAGAGATGTATCTCTGAACATTGACAATGTGGAAGTCCATCTCTTAGATAAGTAGTCGAGAAGTGCGAGAATAACAAAGTCTTATACATTGAAAAAGGAGTGTCTCATGAGAATTGATTTGTTAGTATAAGAAGAAAGATTCCTGTGCAACTGTGCTTTAATAAGGTATTTTATTATCGGTTTCATAGATATTTTTTTAATTTATTTTGTAGACCCAGATGATGATGTGTGCTTCACGTAGGGTAAATGTTTGGCGACTCAAACCAACAGGGCTTATCCATAAGATTAAATAAGATATTTTATTGAGATTTTTGTTAGGAATGATGAATGCACAATCATGAATAAAGAAGAACACAAGCAAAGCACACAAGGGGATTTAACGTGGTTCAGTAAAACCATGCCTACGTCCACCAGAGAGAAAAAAAAGTTCAACTATTTCTATGAAAATCTCACACCACTCTCATATCCACAAAGTATTACCTTTTGCTTGCTTCCAATCCTTATTCTCAAGATGGGTTTCCCAATCCCCTACAGGGATTGATTCACCAATCTGCTACAAAGATTGATGCCTATAGGTTATCCCACATAGGCTATTTATAAAGAAACCTAAAACTTTAATCCCAATGTAATTATAATTTTACCCAGTATTAATAATTGACTTAAACCTTGTTTCAATTACAAATACAATCAAAACTATAATTACATGGACCCACAGAATACAAGACACCCAAACCCAACAATTTTAGCACTAAGACTGGATTAAGGTGGTTCTAGATTAGGGATGAGAGTTTGACTCAGGCTGACTGGCTAGCTCAGGCTGCTCAGCCCTGCCACTTTCCCAGATATTTTGGTGAGTGTGGTATGGGTTTACGAGTAATTCTACTATTTTGTAGTTAGAATTAAGATTAAATACTTGACTTGACCTAGTCAGAAAAAAAAGTTAAGGTTAAGATTTACACGATCTTGTTGCATACCTAATCTCATACATAGTTTCATGTAACAGGTAAGAATAGACCTCTTCCTAAGAGTAATATGTAATGTTGTTGTCATCCCCTTCCAAGTCTCAATCATACATTTATAAGAGAAAAAAGAAAATCCATCTTGTGTCCTGCGCTTTGACTGTTAATGCCGAATTTTGGATCGTCAAATTAGAAATTTCGATCAAAATTTCAATCTGACGGTCTAAATTGTTTGACATGGTTGTCCTGGGCATTAATGAAGCCCAACCCATTCATGGGAAGAAATTTTCCTAACTCAAATTTTTTTTGATAAAATTCTTAAAAAAAGAAAAAAAGACAAAATAAAACAGGAGATTCCATGGATTTCATGAGAAAATGGGCCCCACTGAAGAGATTCTTTCACATTCATTTCACCTGTCATTTTCAGTTTTTTTCCCAGTTTCCCAGTTTCCCACGCCGTAATAAACAAGTAATAACTCGAGAGTTGAGAGTACGACCTTAGACCTTATCATGATGACCTATCGTGTATCTCACGTCCATCATCCTCAGTAAACCCTTTCATCCAACCGTAACTTTAACTTCAACCGAACCTTCTAATCATGAAAATCAACGGCTGGACGGAGAATCCAAGATTGCCATGGGCCATAACTAACCGTTCATTTATGACTCAATGACTTCTTGAAAATCCAACTATCAACCGTCAAAGTCTAATAACTGATAAGGGCAATTTGGTAAATCACCGACCCGATCCGTATCGGTGTCAGTATCGATATCGACATCAATAATCATAGAAATCTGTGATTAGAAGACAAAAGATTATATCCCCTGCACAAGATTCCCACACCGAGTTGAACCGGATTGTATCCCTATTATCCTGGAACGAGTTGTGTTTCTAAGGTATTTTTTTCCAATTTTTTTACGTGTGGGTCCTTTTAGTGGATCGCAAACTAATGTTGGATCTCTTTAATACAATTAATTACATATGGGTCCTAACCAAACTAATGCCGCTGTTAAATATATTCGAATTTCAAGCGTGAAGGAACCAAAATGCCTCTCGGGTTATTTAATGCATTGTGTTATTATAATTTTTTTAATATTCTTTTTGATATATAAAATATTTTTTAACCATATAATTGACGCCTAATGACCAATTTTTTTTTTTTTTAAATCTAAGGGACACTTTGGTCCCTTCACATTTGAAATTTGAATATACTTAATGGTGGCTAACGGTGTTAGTCTGCTTGGAACCCGCACATAATAATTTATGGTCCACTAAAGAGACCCCATGTAAAAAAATCTCATTTTTTTCTCTTTTCTTTTTCATGGTCAATTTGGGATCGATCACAAGTCCAATTTATGGAATAAATATCAATGAAGCACAACTTTAGGAAAGAAGAATAAATTCCAAATCATTTTTTCTTTTTCTTTTCCACTTCCATTGTCATTTTTGGATGGATAAGAAAATGAGGATTACAAAGACCACAGGTTATATCACAAAGTCATTTTGAAGCATGATAGCATCTAAGACCCAATCAAGGAAAAAGTAAAAGAAATGGAAATAAAATATGGAAGCTAACAGTGGATGAGCTAAATGGGTCCCAGCTATTTGCTCAACAAAATTGGAGTTGACATATTATATAAGGCACAGATTTTGAGGTTGTTGAGAATTATAAAATTGCCTCAAAGACTAACTGCCCATCTGTTCTTGAAATGGACCCCAAGTCCCTATAATGAATTTATATGCAGAGTTCTTCAAGAAAGCCATTGTTTTCAAGAGCTGCAAGTACAGCCCTTTTGCTTCTGTGGACCAGCAGGGCTTACCCAAAGGGTACAAATCAAAGAACCTTGTCTATGGCTCTATCCTCTGAGTTGTTTCTTTGTTATCTGTTTCTCTGTTCTTCGTAGTGAATACGCAGAGTTCTTCAGAAAGGCTTGTTTTTACAATCTGGAATCTTTCTTCATAGCCCATATGCTTCTATTGGCCAGCAGGGCTTGCCCAAAGGATACAAATCAAAGAACCTTGTGTATGGCTTCATCTTCAGAGTTGTTTCTTTGTTCTCTGTTTCTCTGTTCTTTGTTATGAGAGTTCTTCAGGGAGGCTTGATTTTACAATCTGCAGTCTTTCTTCATAGCCCTTTTGCTTCTATTGGCCAGCAGGGCTTACCCAAAAGAAACAAATCAACGAACCTTGTCTATAGCTCCATCCTTACAGTTGTTTCTTTGTTCTCCGTTTATCTGATCTTAGTAATGAATTATATGTTGAGTTCTTCACGAACGAACTGTTAATACAATACTTCTTCTGTGGGTTAATCATTCTTGAATCTTTCTTCATAGCCCTTTTGCTTCTATGGCCCAGCAGGGCTAACCCAAACGATACAAACCAACAAACCTTGTCTATGGCTCCATCCTCATAGTTGTTTCTTTGTTCTTTGTAATGAATTCTATGCAGAGTTCTTCAGGAAGGCTTGTTTTCAAGACCTGCAAGTAAAACACTTTGGTGGTTATTACAATCTTCAATCTTTCTTCATAAACCTATCGCTTCAATGGCCTAGAAGGGCTAGGCCAAAGGATACCCATCAACAAACCTTGTCTATGGCCCCATCCTCACAGTTGTTTCTTTGTTCTCTAATTCTCTGTTCTTTGGTTAAGAGATACAATGGCTGAGTGTTATTCAAAATTCATCATCTGTACTTTCCTATTATCAGTTAGCAATTTTGTTATATATGGTTCTTCCTGTTTCCCATATCACTTTGCCCGAGAGACAAATCCAATATTCCACCAGAAAACAGACAGGTTCTGGGAGTTCGATGAGAAATCAAACAGTTGGGTCGAAGTGGAATTGCCTTTCGATCTGGTTTCTTGTGTCAATGGGAACTGTACAATAGTGGGCTCTATTTCTAAGCCAAAGAAGAAAGAAGATAGCTTTAATGAAGGAACCAATTACCCTGAACAAGGAGAGAATCCAAAAACCATGGATAACAAGAGAGTAACAGCAGAGGAGAGTTCTAATCAGGTTATTCTATCCAACAGAAAGAGAATTTCATTGACTAAAATGTCTGAAACATCCATGTGGTTGACAGGACAAAGTGGTTCTATCTATGAAAGGTTCTGGAATGGTGTGCAGTGGGTAACTGCACCCCATGATTTATCAACACTGGCAGGTCCTGCAGTTTCAGTTTTTATAGTCAACCAGACTATTCTAGCACTCTCTGAAGCAGGGCATCTGTACCAGGTAGAGCTCTGCATCTACAACTACTCATTTAGGTATCACATGAAAGCCTAGTTTCTCAAAAGCTTTGGTGCTTTAGTATTCTTTCACTTCAAATATAAAGCTCAAACTCTTGACATTGGAACAGCACAAAAAAATCACAAATGACCCCCCCCCTCTCTTTTTCTTTCTTTCCAGATGCAACTCATGGAGAATGCAACGCCAGTTTGGATTGAATGCACTCCTGCACTTGATCATAGTCAACATAGTACAGAAACAGAACCAAATTCTATCTTGATCAAGTCTGGGACTGTTTCACACGACAGAGGGTTAGTAGACCACTCAAATTTGGTTGCTATAGTTGGTGAATCCCTTGATAGTTACTTTCAAAATTCTTGAAAGTCTCACAGCAATAGAAATCCATCATGCTGCAGCATAATTTATGTAATCTGTTCAATCTCTCTTCTATCATATATAGACATGTGTTTGATCTTTATGTCTCTGGCGGTTCCTCATCAGGAAAATATACTTCTCCACAATGGAAGGATCATTGCTGGAACTCAGTGAAGTTGAGCCATGGAGGTATGGACAAAATTCATAAGTACACAATTGCAGGATTCTAGTCCAAGGCACCAAGTCTATGCTTGGTTTTGAAAATTATTTTGTTTTCAACAGGTGGATATATCATGGAAGACCCCCAGGTGCAAACGTTGCAGCCATTGCTGACGCTGCCACCATCAGACCAGATGTGGTATTTACAGTAAGGTATGTCACCATCCTATTATCAACCTCCTACAATCCTTTGCTTGTATTTTCTACAAATATAACTAAGAATATGATCAATTAGACCTACACTCCACTCTATATATCAGGACAAATCCATTGTCTTGTATGGCACATAGCATGAATTTGTTTTTCTCAATTGGAAAATCACCACAGCATGCTAAACATGGAAGTTATTACTGCAGTTCCATAGGAGATCTTTATGAGCTAGACAGGAACTCAAAGCCATCATGGAAGAAACATATATGGAGCAAAGGATTGAAGCAAGAAATATCCTTGAAACCATCAAAAGGAGGCATTGTACATGGCTTGATTGGGACTCAGTCAATTTCTCTGTTCCTTTTAACAAAGGTATCATTCTGAACTATTGTATTTTAACACATAGTACTGCAAGATCATTAAATACAAAGTACTGAATTGTTTCATAGATTTGTAAGCTGTATAAGGTAAAGAACCATATAGGATCTGATACTAAATAAATCATAAACACAGATAGTTCCCTGTTATCAATGATAATAACTCCACTGCAGTCCCTTTTCATTTTCTCTTTTCCAATTTTATGTAGCCCATTTGGCTAGATTTGGAAGTATAAAAGTAATTGAAAGCAAAAACAACTGAAATAACAGAATAAGTGGGAAGAGTAATTTAAGCTAAAATTGATGCAAAATCGAAATGAGAACATGTGGAACCCACAATGTATCACAATCAGTTCAAAATTTCTCAAATTTGTATTTATTACAAGTTTACAGCTAAGTTCATGAAAAGAACAGTAAAATGTATTGATTTCCATCCATTCCCCTGGCTTATTTTGTCTCTACTTGCTTTCACTAATTTTTGTGAGGAATGATCATTTTGAAGCACACCGAGAGAACATCCAGCACACCAATTAAAATTTTACTAGGAAAATGTCTAATTTATTAGATAGTACACAAAGTGCATTGTTTATTTCCTAAAGGAATTTGTAGATATGCAGGATGGGGATCTCATCGAGAGGAGGCTGTATCAAAGGAAGTGGGGGTGGATAGTTCATGGAAGTCCAAAAGACCAGAACCTGACATCCATCACAGCAGTTGCACAAGATGAGTTAAATGAGAAGACATTCTCATTGTTCCTTACAACATCTACTGGATCAGTTTTTGAATATCAACTTCCTAGACTTTCTGGTGAGCATCAACTTTGAACTTGTACAGAATCTATATATGCATCTTTTTCTTCTTTCTTTTTTTTTTTTTTTTTTACCCTGTCTTTTTGTGCTTGGGGGGGGGGGGGTGGTAATCTCAATTAAAGAAGAGAAAGAGAAGAAAATTTTGGTATAGTTACAGTTACAGTTACACTTCCTTTTCTATCCTCCGATAAAAATCTAGTTAGGTCTAGATAATAGATTGTATTGACATGTCATCACCTTTCTACAGAATGCTCACATCTTTAAGAACCAAAGAAGCTTCTTAGGACTTCTAATCCCAATCAGGTAAGGGATTGACTTCCCTAAGAGATAATTTCTCAATGATACACCTTAATGTAGTTGGAAACAAATTTTAAACTGAAGAAGTAAAAGCTATTTTAAATCCTGTTCAGCTGTCTAGAATCAGACATCCAAATTCTTAAGCTTAGCTTGCCAAAGTGACCTCTCTTGTGCAACTAGTAAAGACCTAAAAGCCTTACATGAACTCTCGGAATCTACCAGTTAAGCCCATAGAGTTCAGGGCTTTATGTTCAAACAAGTCCATCTGGAGCCATTTTCTTGAGATCAATGTGAAATCTGACTCATCTGAGAGAAGCCAATGCTTCCATCAATTAGAATTTTCTGATATGCCCATCAAACATCAATAGCAACTTTGTTTTCAGTTTTCCCTGGTTAAGCGGTCTCCTATGCTTGTCTACAAGCCTATGATCATGAATTTATAAGTAATTGAGAAAAAAATGATTTTTGGTAATCTCAGAAGATGCCCTAACATATCCTAAGAAAATTTGCTCTAGAGTTACCACATAGATTAGGGTCTAGAGCCCATAAAAAAGAAGTTGAATTCATTTGAAATGGTTTGACTGCAAGATTGGTCCAGATCAGGTTGCGTACCTAGGAAATGTTTAGGCACCCAATTCATCCAATAAAACCCAGTCTTCTAATATTTGCTTTGTACTTCATTTATTAATAAATACTTCTTAAACTAAAATACTAAGTGATGTAAACTGTTGTCAACGGTTGCATAGGGCCCTAGGGATAATTCCCAAACCCGACGGCCCCTAATTGATCCAGGAGTATTTTGGTCATTTTTGCAAATTTCGTGAAGTCCTAGGTCAGGGTCCCATTGGTCCAGCTAGTTGTCAAGACCCCAGATCTATTTTTATTTTCTCATTTGAGTCATTATTTTGTGAGTTATTGAATAGTCCTTGTGCTATGTGTGTTTCCTAGGTTGAATTGGAATTCCAGTTTGTCTATTTCTTGTTAGGACTCCATATCTATTCTTAGATTTCAAGTTGGATCTTCCAGAGTAAGATATGACAGAGTCCTTGTTTATGTTAAGAGTCATTAGTTAAGTCAGTGTTAAACTTAGAATTAAAGTGTCAGTTTGAAGTCAAGTTGGTTTCCTAGTTTGACTCTTAATTTGTTTCTTTCAGAGGCTATGGATAAAGCCTCCAGTCTCTGTAATTGTAAGTTAATTTGATTAATGAAATTGAGAATTGAGTTTGAAGGCAAGAGAGGAAGTTGTGTGCTCCTAGGGGTGCTTGTGGCACTTCTAGTGTGATCAAATTCTGCAGTTTTCTTCCTCTACAGCAAGCTTCTTCAACTCCAGCAGCTCCAATTCTATTCCCAAGTAAGTACAGCCTACCCCAACCCCTTCCCAACCCTCTCCCCCTTCTTCCCTAACTCCCACCAGCTCCCCACCCTTCTTGTGGCAGCTGCATACCCCCCTTCCCCTTCAACCCTAGATTCCCTAACCCTTTCACCCCCTCCCTTCCCCTCCTGTCATCCCTACTTTTGGTTTCATAAAAGACCTTCATTCATTAGGGTATTAAAATTTCCTGCACTTCATCTTCAACCTCTAGAACCCCCAAATTTGACTAGAAACCCCATAGCTCTCAAGTTCATAAACTGAACTTCAAACCCTTTTAGGATTTTCATCCACCCCTAATCTACCTCCCCCTAACCCTAGTTGACTTCCCTAAGAGTCCTAACTCAAATAGGAAGCTTCAAACCAAACCCAATCCCTTTAGGACTAACCTGAAATTATAAAACAATAACAAGAGCCCATATCCTAGTCTAACCAAAACCCACCCAATTTTCTAAACCCATACTCCAACTGTTATTTCTGAAATTTCATAGCAGTAGCAGCCGAACCCTGTTCCTCTCCAACCCAGCCCTACAAACCTATAAACCTAACCCTAAACCTAAGTTCCAGACCTGAAGCTTCAAATTTCAGCATTGTATTGCGTCTAAAACCTAAAGTTCCTTAACCCAATGCCTGGCCAAACCCTTCTAGGCCTTTACTTAACCTTTGTAAACCCTAATTCCCTAAGAAATCTTCGATTGCAAGCATCTACAACCCTAGAAGACTGCTGGTTCTCAGAGACAGGATCCTGGAGTGAGCCCAATTCTAGAAAAACATCCCAAAAAACTAAACCCTAGATTTTGGTTCACACCAACATGGCAGCTTGAATCAGCAAAGCATGCAATTAAGAAAGAAAACAGACTGAAAAATAAGACAAGCATACATGTGACTCATCATGAGTTACACATTAAAGTAGAAGTGAGAGAGGAAAAACATACTGTAATCTTAAATAGTCAAAGAAAATAAGTCCTGAAAAAAATAAAGAAATTCTAGGACAACAATGATACCTTTGAACATACCCTTATTTCTTATATGTGAACAAAAAATCAAATTAAGCAAAAAGAAAAATAAACCCTAAATTTGGAGCTAAACTGTCAGTCAAACCAGAATGCCCCCAATTAAAAAGTTTTCAATATGTAAAAAAAAAAATAAAATGCCCTTCTGTATTCATATACAGTGACGGTGAAAATTGACCTTCATATACCAATGCTACTGAGTTAAAATTCTGAGATGAACCAAAAGGGAACTATATCCTAATATCAATTTTTCTATGGAAACAGGTGGTGCTCAGGGAGACCAAACATCAGAGAAATGGGTAAATCACATGCATCCACTGCACGCAAAAGCTGCAAAAGGTATTGCAGGTCTCCAATATCAATTTGGAAGGATATTGTTCCCTCTGGATGATGGTAGAATGGCAGAGCTGCATTTATCTGGCATTGGTGGTGAAGGATCTGGTCCAAGTCAACAGGTTAACATGCGAAGAAAAACATCATTTAAGTACGAATGGTCAATTCTAGAAACCCCAGAAACAGAGGGATGGAATGCAGAGTATTGCACCGAAGAAAGGGGCCCCTCAAATTGCATCACAGGCATTAAAGATGAACCAAACAACTCTGGCGTTACAAGACCAACGACAAAAAGACGAAAACCAGGTCAACCACATCAAAGTTACCTGGTCCCTAGTGCATCAGAAAACATTGGAGTTGACATTCCTGAACAAATTAACTCCCTGGTGGATGGGCCCAACACAAACTTCCGTATGCGAGTAATGCATACAGGCACGTCATTTTTCCTTGTGACAGACAGTGGGGTGACTTTTGAGTATCTGTATGCAGAGAATGTTTGGCTATGGCTGAAACATGAGCATCCAGCAATTATGAAAGGTGTTGTGGGGAGCTACAACGGAAGCTTGTTTTTGGTCGACATAGATGGGAACTTACTTATTAGAGAAAGAAGCAGCAATGAGCTAACATGGAGGAACTGCACTGCCATAAGAAAGGGTAGGCAAGTAATAGGAGGTCCTCCATGGGATAAAATACCTGGTAAATCGAAAGTCACAGCAGAAGATGCACTTTTCTTTGTGAGCAAAAATGGAAGATTACTTCAATTTACAGTAAGTTGAGAAACTCCAAACTCAGACCATATCTACTGGAACAGTAATAGTTAAAACCAACACTATAGTACTGACTATGGAGAGAAGCTATCATTTAAATTCAACATTTAAGTAATCTATCATATGCTAACCATTGTACTTGCTATTTTAGGTCGCGTTTCAAAAGTTCAAGTGGAAAGACTGCCGACATCCCCTAAATACCAGAATTGCATGTATAGTTGACCAAGAAACACTCCGAGTTAACATAGTTTTTGTCATTGGAAGGAACGGTCGACTATATCAGTATAACAAGTTGACAAAATTATGGCATGAGCATTATCAGTCTCCACATCTGGTTTTGTCAAGATTGCCAGGAACTGCTATGAGACAGTCATCTCTATCACTAATGGGCTCTTTATTTATGATTTCACAAGATGGTGGCCTCGTTGAATATCATTGGAATACAATCGACGGATGGTGCTGGGTGGAACATGGAACACCATCCAAAAGTGTATATTTGGTCAGTTCACCAGGACCTTGCTTTGAAAGCAATCAATTGTTCCTCATTGGCTCAGATGGTGAAGTTTACCTCAGGTATATGGACCAAAGTACATGGAAATGGCAAAACCATGGTTTTCCACACAGAGAAGAGGAAATGGTTGGAATTCAAACACTAACAGGAGAAAAACATGATATTTGTGTTGATGAAGATCTTGCAGGTAGCTTCGAGAATAGTGAAGAAGGTGCTTGTGATGCTAAGGTATGTAGAAATCTCTTTATCTGGTGGAGAGTTTTGTAGCAACATGCATGTATGGTATCAAATGACTAATCTGTAATATATTGATCTTATTTAGGTGGCACCAATTCGTCCAATTCCATTTTCTGAGGATTCAGTGATCTTTCAGTTACAAGATGGAAGAGTAAGTTACCTAACCCTTTATATACACTTCTTTGATTTTCCTAAAACAACTTATAAGAATTAGAATCTCCATTAAGTCCAGTTCTAAAACATGGAAGTTGAATGCACCATTTGATCTTAAATAAATCCAGGAGAGAAATGGAAAGTTCAAAACATGATGCTAACACCTCTATCTGATGACAGTTGGCAGAATTGCAACGAGTAGATGAGACACAATGGATATGGTCACGTATCATCAGCACACCAACAAGCCAGTGCATGGGAAGTTATTGGACTGCAGTAGCATCATGAATTTAGATACAACCTCAAAGATCTAAACTGCAACACTGAAGTGAACGTATGTACAGAACTGATACAGGTATACAGATCCAGAAAATTTTGAGATTTTAGAATGATAGCAAATTGCAAACCCTGTTTGTTTCTTGCTCCCCCTGCTTTTTACCCTTTACAAAAGGTTCCATAATGTCAGTTTTTCTGGTAGTCATTGTAAATAATATCAAGCAAAGAAGCCATCAGGTCATCAGTTGTACAGTGCAGGCAAAGATGTAACTCAGTGAATAGAAAGATGAATGAATAATTTGAATATCAAGAAATGCAGTTATACTATTATTGTCATAAAATCTGAGTTTCTTAATTTTAGAAAACCATGTGGTCCTGACTCCTGAGAACATAAATGATGAAAACTGGAGGAAGATCCTGGGAAATCATCTTACTTGAACCAACCTGATCACAAAGTAATCTTAAGGAAACAATTAGTATGCCTAAGCAAAAACTTTGTCCCAACTTAATGGGGACAACGTAAGGAAAATTGAGGTTCAAATATATTAAGGGAATGAAGAGATGGGGAGAAAAGGGATGGGAAATGAGACGAGCAATGAAAACTGGAAAATACCAAATGGAAGACGGAAGTAAGAGGATTGAGGCTCAACCCAGCCAGTCAAAAGAATCTCAACTGAATAGGGTCTACTAGATGAATTCTTCCCCTCCAAAATGCTCCATCTGAGGTCACAATTATCACCAAAAGCTATTGAAAGGATATAAAAATGCTTGAATTTTAGTGGGGTTGTGTAATATATTCGATACTATAATGAAAAGCAACCCATTTTCATTGCTTCGAAAACTTGTAATTCAGCTTTGAAACAAAATTGAAAAAAATCTGAAAATGGCACACTCTAACAAATAATGCAAGGATTCAAGCAACATATCAAGTACTACTAATACCTTCGTGGTTACAGTGCCATTGCAAGTTCAAGGTACAGTTTAGGATCTATTGCGCCCAAATCTGACCCCTTCAACAATCCACGCTTGATTCTGGTTGGTTCTTGTTTCCAGTGAACAAATAAAGGTGAGAGCAGACTGACTCGGGTAGTTGGAAAGCTGCCTCTGAAGGTCAAGTTAGATTTGAGTACAACACCACCCTAAAAAAAAAAATAGAGGGGGGAGCAGGAGGAACATTCATATGAAAGAATAAAGAGCATTCTGCTGAGGAAAAGAGCAACTGTGTTTGATGTAACATACCATGTGACACAGTATTGTTTTTGTTACCACCCTAAACCCAATCTATAGCATCATATGCTTCTTCCTCACAAGACTTACTCAGACATTCCATAATTTCAGATTAATAGAGAAGTAAATACCCAAAAATGATTAGAAAATGGCTTTAGCCAGGGCAGAATGGCATAACAGATACATTGAACCAACCACATTCATTTGGATAAAGGCTTCATTGAATTAAGTTGAGATGCCCAACAACCACATTTTTTCTTATTTGATTTGCATGTTAACATGACTTGGAATTGATTACAAAAGCTCTGTTGGATTTATGAGTGAAGAGTTGAAACAAGAAATTGGGTGAAACTTTTTTATTACATTAGTTTTCACCTGCTGCAAGTGGAATGGTACAAGTGGTCAACAATCTTCTTTTAATCCTTCTTTCTCTTCCTGAATATTCCTTGAAGAACTAGCCAAACCTGACTGCATCAGGCAACTTGACTTGGGATCAGCTGGGACCAAAATAATCTAAAAATTTGATGCCTAAATCCTCAGTTAAGTCATCGACCAATAGATTCACTTCTTGATCTGGGTTTCGAGTTTCGACTCCCCACAACCAGCAAAGCTCATTGCCATCTTCAGTAACCTTACCAATTTAGATACGAAATTAATGAACAATTTCATGCTGCAAATCATTTCAGTGTTCCTTTACGATAAAGGAAACCTTGGAAGGCTTTTATCACGTTCTCAGAATCATATTTTGTTCAGACTGACGATAAAGAAAAAAATGATTTGTATCATGCAAATGATGGGAAGTGCAATCCATTTTAAAGGAATCCCTGGCAAGTTTTTCCAATTGCAAAAATGTGGCAAGAAGTCATTTACATCCCAACACCTGGTTGATGAACAAGTATTGACAAGGTATGAAAAATTTAAACAAGAGATCAGAAAACAGAAATAAGATCATGGATTTGTACAAAGTTGCCTTTCAATGTTCCCCTGATTTTGGTACAGATCATGGAGGTATCAAGAATTTTTGTATTACAAGTTTTTTACAGACAACAATATGTATACATGGATTGACAGAATTTGTCAATACAACAATAAATCAAAGTGTGTATATATTTGAAGGATTTACAATAGCACCTTGAGAAACTTAGATACACTCCTTTATGGTGATTTAATTCCTAAATATGCAATCTGTGTCTTAAGAAAAGAGCTTATCCAATTCCATACAGAGAACCTGGACCCAAAGAAACGTACAGACACTGATTTTCTTGATCCTTCTCTTACAAACTCTAATTCCTTTATGGCGCCAAACTGAATAGTTGCAGGATCATCTAGGAGAGGTAATCCAGCAGACCCTTGTGATTCTATGTTTCCAATCCACCCACGTAGTAAATAATTCACAACCTGATTAGCAATGATAAGAAGATCTCAGTTAGTGCTAATCCAGGTGAAAAATAAAGTGTGAAGTAACCATTTTATAACTTTGATAAAAGCCAAAGTAATAAATGCAAAATTCTGATTTCAGTAGGACAATCATCACATCAAGATATATTCTGTTCTTGCAAATGGGTAAGTTACTGATGAAATGGATCCTACTATTTGTTTTCCCTGCACATAAAATATGTGCTAGGCATCAAAGATATAAATCATGTGTTTGAGTGGACAAGGTGTCGCCTCGGTCCACGCATCATTCAACTCCTTGGGTCAACTAGACCCGGTGACAGTCATGCTGCCAGTGATTCTATAGATAGTTATGACAGAATTGGCATCTAAAACTACTGATTTAACTAATCAAGAAAGGAAATATACCTCGGGTACTTCATCATGGGGACAGTGACCAGCAGGGCTAATCTCAAAATATGGAGCTTCAGGTATTTTCTGTTTCACCTGAAGCCCCCAAATGGGCTTCACCCATGGATCTTCTTTCCCGTACATGAGACAAATTGGTGTACCATTCATTTTGCACCTGAAACATTTCATTGGAAGTATCTTAATTTGAGGAAACAACGAGACCATAAATAATGTAACTGAAGCAGTTTAAATTCTTGGAGCTCCCACCTAGATAAAGCTTCCTGGAAAGATAGCTGCCCCCGAGGAGCAAACATAATCGATGCAAATGAGGCTGCCGCTGCTGGGTGCTGCGCTGTTTCAAGTATACGAGAAAAAACTTCATCTACATTTGTTGAATGATCAGCATATACTTGTGAAAGAATATCCGCTATGCTGACGGGATCACTTATCCGTTTCCATCTAGATAAAAAAAGGATGGTTTTAGACATCAATACCCTTGCTACTAGGAGAAAAGCACGAAACAAACAAGAAAAAAATGATCTTCTTTAAAGGAAAAGGTGATTGAAATGGAAAAATAAACAATACTACATGCCCAAAGTTACACTTCGGTATTGTGCAATATAAGAAAACTATTTCCACAGAAATAGTGTTTTCTATTTATAGACACCATTATCAATATTATATTGCTTATGTGGCCCTAGCAACCCATATGTGAAACATTTGCTGGTTTCATGTCGAAATAGAGGCCAGTGCCAATCCCAATATTGCACAAAAATAAATAATAAGATGTACGAGATGAACTGAGTTAAAAGCTTACACCAATTCTACGAGCCTTCTGACACTGGAAGGAAGTGGAAATGTTCCTGCCCATGGGAAAATCCTGGATAATCTTGGGGATCTAGAAGGATTGGGCAGAAATCCCCAAAATGGTGTGGCATTGAGCAATGTAACACCCTTTACTAGTTGAGGGTTGCACGCTGCAAAGTACAGAGCAACAAATCCTCCAAGTGAGTTCCCAACAACATAAACTGGTTCACCAATGACCTGTATCAGGATCAAGATTTTAATTTCTTGTTCAGAAAGTAATATATCTAGAAATGTTCAAAGATTTTCACTATAGCCAAGCAGGTCAGTTTTCTGTGGATTTTTATTGTCGAAGCATATACATTAAGTACAGGTTCTGAACCATGTCAGTGCAAAGTGAAGACTTTTATCCACTTATCAGAGAGCATTAGCCTAGCAAATAAAGCCCCAAAAATTTTCTTCTTTGGAACTATACAACATTTTTTTTGTCACAAAAGAGTTGTCAATGAAGAACAAAAAAAGAACAATACACAAAATTTTCAATCCCTAACATGTCTCACTAAGCATAGAGATGTATAAATGGATAAACAGCTGGACAAGCAGTCCCCGAGAAAAAGAACTTTATACCATTGGAGCAAGCAATCATGATACAAAGGTGAAACAGAATAGAACAAAAGATCAATTAGAAAATCCACTCCTTGTCCAACAGTGGATGAAACCGTAAAATTAAGCAAAGAAACCTAGAACTGGTGTGGGTGCAGAAGCTGATTATGGAAACCATGATATGACTATTCATTTAAAAATACCATGACAAGGATAATAAAGCTCAACGGCACTTATATTTATATGAGATGGTAATTCTTATTATAATAGATGTTTTTGGTATATGTAAAGTTGGGTTGACAAAATAAGTGATCACATCATCAGGGTTTCCACAAAGATAATGAGTCAACCAAATGTATGGTAGAATAAAAAACGCAGTTAATACCTGTTCTATGAAATAGCGAACCTGGTCCTGCCACAGATCAACTGAATACACTAGCTCTTTAGCCCATGGTTCAGTTTCTTGTCCAAAACCCCATGACAAGTCTCCTTCTGATAAACCTTCTTGCATGCCCAAAGGAGCAGGATCTTCCGATGGCAGTGATTTGCCCTGCCCTAAAAAATCAACCGCCCACACTCTGAATTCACGGCCCAGATCCTTCAATTGTTTCTCGAAGTGAAAAGATCCCACGCCAAAACCAGGAAGGAAGAGTATAGGAGGAGACCCAATGTTTTCAGCCCCTGATTTTTCATAATGTACAGTAAGCTTGGGCTTCCATTCCCAATACCCACTACTGATTGGAGACCCAGATTGCCCATTGGACTCATCAGGCAGACCTGGAATTAAAACCTTCGGAATGGATCCATCCCTTTCTGAAACATTTCCCACATCATCTTTCCCACCAACCACATAACCAGTAGAGCTTTTATTCAACGTATTTGGAGAGACGACACTGTGGGAACCATCAAATGAACTAAATGATCGAAACCTAGACTGCTGATCAAAACCCCGGATATTGGAATAGTTGAAGTTCTCCTGATCAGAAAAACCCAAAGAATCCCGACTGGAACTAGACCCAATACAAACAACTAGAGCTCGTCTTCTACCTTGAAAGAGCTTGAACCTGCTCGAATTCAAACTTCTATAATCTATTTTCCAGTTCAATTTATCAACATGACAACATGGCGCATAACGGTAGAAACAGAGTAATTCCATTGCCCTAAAAGTTGCTTTCTACCATAAACTATAAGAAAGAGAAAAGCGGAGTACCATACAGTCTGTTAGATCAGTAATTAATGGTTTTTATACTTTATCATATCAGATCAATCGAGGTTTGGCAAGAAGATAACCGGAAGAACGAGCAGAAATTGATGCGTACCTAATAAGAATCAAGAGAAGTTGCAGGAGTAGTTGCTAAGTAAAGCACATTCGAGTGAAGAGAAAATTCAACTCTCCGTGAAGTTCGGCAAGTGATCTAATGTGAGAGAGAGAGAGAGAGAGACAGGACTTCGGTCTCGATTGCTTAAACGCTTCTACAACTTCAAAGAACGTTTGGTTTTCGAAAGCGAGAGGAAGGAGGGAGAGACGAAGGAAACCACAATTATTGCATGTGTGAACGTTCCATCCATTTTTGGCCGTTAGCCTGCTTCTGGAGAAAATATGGTAATTCTATTACTGTACGCTTCCCACTGATATTTTTATGTCCCACATCTACGACCAAATAATAATTGAGTAGGCTTTCTCTCCTCCCCCTTTCTTAATTGTTCCACCCGATTCTGATAATAATCCGTCCGTAAAATATCCATTTTGATTGTCTTTTTCTTTTTATTATAAATTTCTAATTTCCAATTACCAAATACCGCTATCCAAATCACATAAGTATAATTTTTTTTTTTTTTTAATGTTAATACTGACTTTGTTTATCCGACCCAATGCAATTATCCCCGTTCTTCCGTCTAACACAGACATGTAAGGTGACTATGAGTTCCACAGTCATGTGAATGTAATTGTATGAGTAGAGGGATAGATTGGGTGGAGATGATCTAAATTCAATAATGATTGGGCTCATCTTCTATGCATAGGGTTGCAAATTTGACCTAATGACCACCTAATGGTTTGCTCCGAGGTAAGGCGGAGCCATTATCTTTATGGTTAAAAATATTCTCTAATGGAGGGTTCGAGTACTAATACTTCTCACATGGAAGAGGTCAAAGGAGAAATTTCAAAGTTTTAGGAAAAGAATGAGGAAATTTTCAAAAAATTAGCCCTTGGCCCCAATGTAGCTCTCTACCCATGAAGACATCATGGCTTTGACTTTCGCTGGTGGTATATATAATAATTTTGTCATATGTATGGAAACTCCTTTGTATTGCCTAATGGCTTGAACGCTCTTTGGGCGATCCTAAGTCCGAATGGTATGTGGGTTCAAAATTTTGATCTTGTGGGTGAGTTAGGGTTGTTCCAAGGTGGCTTAGATTAGGGTTAGAGTTGAGATTTTAATTAGCATTGGTTCAGTCCAACCCTAGCATTTGTTGGTTATTGTTGGAATTATGCATTGTTTTGTCATTCTATGGTTAGGGTTTGGATAAAGGTCAAGGCCTAACTAGGATAAAGGTAGGGTTTGATTGTTCACTAGGGCTTGACCTGAGTTGAGGCAAAGTTGGGCCCTCTCCTAAATGTGAAATGGAAATATATGATGGGAGCACAATCCATTACTAGCCCTATTGCCATATCCTACTGATATTCCTTTCTCATTAGTTTTAGTCCAATTGTTAATCATACATTCAAATGCTTTGTACTAGCCCAATGGGAACCTGGTCGGAACTGACTGTAAATAGCCCATTTAGAATCCATGTATAGTTCAAGTAGTCTAATTGGCCCATCTAAATGTTGACTGTAGCCCAATTAGGCCCCATTAACTTGAGCAGCCCAATGTGCTTAGCTGCCATAATGTTCAATGCGGCCATGCCAACCCATGAAGCCCAATTGGTATTTTCCTTTTTGGTAACTAAGCCCAATTAGTATTTCAAAACCGTGAAAAGTGAAATCTCTTCTATTAAATGACGTGGTATTTCTAATAATAATAATAAAAAAATGAAATAGGTCCACCTCTCGCTCAAATGCCTTTCTCAAATTTTCGTTAAAAACAAAAGTAAAATAAATTAAAATAAATCCATTTTTGAATATGAGCGGCCTAGCGGCGGGACCAGAGTTAATTATTGCGCTTGTGTTTGTGTTTTTCATTCATTCTAAATTTCTAATTCAGGGTTAGGGCAAAGGCGAAGTGATCATTTGATCAATTGAGTTTCTCGATCCATACATCTTCTTGCGCTGCATGGATAAGTTGGTGATTAAGCATTCGGCAGCCATAAAGAGGAACGTGAAAAGGATTTTGTCAGAGCAGGTATGATAGTGACGACGACGATACCAAAGAATTACAAAGACCAGTGGCTCTCTTACATTGACCTTTTTGCAGATGTTTACAAAATCAACCGTGGCGGAGAGGCTATGATCCTTCAAGAAGTTTTCAGGATAAAGAAGGAGATTCAAGCCTACTCGGACAAATTAGAGGAGGCTACAAGTTACCGTAATTTTGAAATGAACGCTCATTGGTGCATCTGTCAATCTCAAGAAGCACAATTCAAGGAGAGTCCGTAAAATGGCGACGGACCTAGTCGAAAAGTGGAATCGACGAAAGCTTGGTTCAATCCAAAAAGGAAGGTAACGATGACGAGAGATGATGGTGCAACGAAAGAATTACAGGTAGTGAAAGACGTCAAGAGATGTAACTTAGAGTCTACAACTACAAAGAGGAAGCCTAAAGATAAATGATATGAAAGAGCCAACAATGCTAAGAAACAACGCCAAGTGCGATTACTTGGGAAATGTGGTTTCAAAAGGTAATTGCTAGCTGGCTTCAATCAATTCTCCATCAAATTGTAACTCCTATACAATCCATTTTTATCCCTTCAAGGATAATTTTAAATAACGTCTTTATGCGCATGAAGTTTTCCATTATATCAAGAAGAAAAAGAAAGGAGACAAATGACTACTTGGGCTCAAGCAAATGACAAGTTAGAATGAGATTATATTGAAGCCATTCTTTTGAAATGGGCTTTTGCAATTCATGGGTTGATTTGATTATGCAATATATATTAGTTACATATCTTACAAGCTATTAGTGAATGGTAACATCTCCACTAGTATCACACCAACAAGGGGAATTAAACAAGGGGATCCCCTCTCTCCTGCCATTTTTATATTTTGCACACAGGGTCTCAGTTCTATTATGAAGGAAGCACAAAATCTTGGCCTAATTAGGGGAATTAAGGTGAGAAGGAGAGCTCCATCCATATCTCATTTGTTTTTGCAGATGATACTTCACTTTTTTCAAAAGTGAAATTGGAAGTAGTTTGAAATATGAAGGAAGCTTTGAATATCTATTGCAAGAATACTGGCCAAGAGATCAATTTTAAGAAAACAAGTTTACTCTTTAGCCCCAAGACTCAATCCAAAATCAAGAGATGGACGTTGAGAATACTAAACGTTTCCTACACTAAGGAACCTAGCAAATATCTTGGATTGCCTCAATAAATTGTTATATCCAAAGTTAACACCTTCTCTTATGCCAATGACCTCATCACATCCAAGCTAGAAAGTTGGAAAATGAAACCACTTACTCATGATGGTAAGGATGTGTTACTTCGATTAGTGGCCTTTGCACTACCCAATTTGTGGGTACACATTTCAAGATACCTAAATCAATCCATGATCGTATGAAGAGTGAATCCACAAATTTTTATTGGGACATGTTGGTGACAAGGGAAAGTTGCATTGGGTTTTATGGGAGAGACTTTGTACACCAAAGGATAATGGTGGCTTAGGTTTTAAGACTCTTGGATGCAAAACCTTGCCTTTCTTACCAAGGTGGGCCATTTGGAGAAGCCAGCATTGCCTATACTCAAACATATTTCTATGGACCAGCCCAAATAGTAAAAATTCTTGGAGAGCATTTTAGGAATTTGGGAGGCCCAATCTACTCACAAGGCCCATACACATTCTTTACATTTTTATCTTATGAGTTTGTCCGTATTCCTAGAGAGATCAATGCTGTATCTTATGGTGTGCATCCCCACCAGCTTGCATTATAAATCCTTCTTTGTTTGCCTCAGTCTCCGGCTTGAAAGCTTAATATAATTTCAGTTTCAGTTTTGTTAAAAAAAAAAAAAAGGATCCGGAAGACTTAGATTGTGTGCTCGATTACTTGGCCAATTTCTTCTCCTTGGCTGCAGGATATTTGTTTCGCCTCCGATTTCTCAGCGGCTTCAATAAAGTTGACTATTCTAAAAAAAAAAAAAAAAAAAGAAAAGGGGAAGAAATAACAAAGTCTTGATTTTTATTATGTTAATTTGCCTTCAATCTGATTGGAAATAGAATTTCTGGTTTTGGGTAAGGTTATCAGTTGGTATTCTTCCAATTAATCGAGACAGATGTTAGCTTCCACCTTTCAGGTTAAGGTTAGAACTTAGCATTTTAATGCTAAATCATGGAACCAGCACCAACAAATCAATGCCAAGCATTTACTAAATGGAAATGCAATTCATAAAAAAAAATCACAGAAGTTGCAAAGCCAATGCTGCTACCAAAATGTAATTAGAAGCTATTCGGAATCACCTGGTCATTCACATCAAGGATAAGAAGGGAACTTAGTTTTTTTTTTTCTGATTCATCCAAAAAGATTAAATCCAACGTAGAACTAACAAGAAAGAGAGTATCAAAACTATCAAAGATCGACAATCAACGTTTCTAATCTTTATTAGATTGTTAGATCAAAGGGATCGAAATTGTACAGGAGCATACCTAGTTAGATTCAGTTCAGTGGCAGATGCAGACTCGAATGAAGGGATTCTCGATTCTTTCCAAAGGGCTCAGCGAGTCTACTGAGAGAGAGTCCATAGAGGCGGAATTTCGAGCTCGATTGCTTGAACCTTCTCCATCTCCAAAGACATTGTGGTTTTAGATTGCAATAAAAGAAGAAAAAGGTAACTCTCTCAGGAAAAGTCCAGTCCCCAACCCCCATACCCTTAATTCTTTTGTCTGAAAGAAGAATGTGCAATCCTCAATATTGGGACTAAGCAGGATTTATCTGTCTGAAACATAATACGGTGACTCTGTGCCCTGCTAATTTGTGATCTGTATTTCGTGAAAGTCTATTTTCTAAACTGTTAATATTTTTTTTTGTTTCAGTGTTTTGTGCTTCTTCTGCCTTCCCATTGATGTATCAGATTTGTAGTGAAAAAAAAATTGCAACTCTATGCAGGAGAAAGGAATCTTTTTTTCTTCTTTTCTAGCCATATCTTACTCATTGTTGATTCTTTTCAACTTTTTTACTTTTTAAAGCTAAATTATTCGACTTGTTTATGGCATGTTAAGTTATGGATTTTTTCAAAGTTTTCTTGTTTTGAGGCTCAAAGGATAAACCTGTAAACATGTGATAAGGAGTTGAGCTCTTTAAACTTGAATTAAGTTTGTAACTTGATTCAGCCAGTTGTCCAATTGGTGCGCCTTTTTCTTTTCTTTCTTCTAAGACAGTACTGCTTATGACTTCAAAGAATTTAGTTTTCCTTTTAGCCACTCAGTATAGTAGTATGAAATGCCTTGGATTCAGAGTTCAGGGTATCATAATTTTAATAAAACTCTAGTAGTCCTTGCTTTGTGAAAATCGTAATGGGCACAGGTTTTTCCAGGTTTTTCTTTGTCTCTTCGCTTAACCAGTTCATGGATTTGAAATCCATGATATGCTTTTGCAATTGACCCATTTTGGTTGATAAAAACATTGTCAAAACATCTCCACTACTGATGCACAAAGAAAAAAGGCCCAATATATAGATTTGTTTTGGGTTTCCTGCAAGAATAGAATATTTTGGTCGATGGAACCGAGGATGTTAAACAAGGAGTTTCGGTTTTGGTTTTTACTTATTGAGGTCTATTCTAAGAGTCTTACTGGTTATTATGTTGACTGAGGTTTTCTTTTTTCTTCTGGCCTTAGCTTTATGAGCTGATAATATTGAACTGTTGTATTTCTGGTAGGCTGCGTTTGTTTGCAAAGGTGGGGTGGGAAAAAAAGGGTGGAAAAAAAAAAACATGTGAGCCCCATGTGTTGTGGGGGTGAGGGAGAAGGAAAGGAAAGGAAAGGAAAGAGTTTTGTGGAAAAGTGATAATGGCGGGTCCCACTTTTTACTTTTCCAAACTTTTCCACAAAATCCCACCAAATTTGTGGGGTTTTAAAATGGCTTGGGGTGGGAAAGTTGGGCTGCCACATCATCAGACAAGTTTCCGTGATTCAAGGAAGCTTGTCTCTCACTTTCCCACCCCAAGCAACCAAACAATCTACAATTTTGGGATTTAAGGGAAAAGTAAGAAATCTACATTTTTTTCAATAATTTTCCCACCCCTTTTTTCCCACCCCACCTTTATTCCAGCAAACAAACGCAGCCGTAGTCATCTACCTTTAGTTTTTCTTTTTCACTTTCTTCATCTCAAGGAAACAAGCCTCCTGGGTTATAATTTTCCCCTTCTCTTTCTCTCAATTCCTCTTCTCTTACCATACATATTGTTCTGTTTTTGTTGTTATCAATCAAATGAAATGCATTCTCAGTAGCTTCTATTGTTACTTTAAGTTTGAACTTTGAAACTGAAGGTGGTGCCAAATAAAAAAATCATGGGTAGAAAGAAGGTTATTGGAACAGCTGACAGTGGGGTCCAAAAACTGATCAGCACCCCCCCTCCCAAAGCAAAAGAAAGAAAAAGAAAAGAAAAGAAAAGAAACAAGCCTTAAATCAAGGAATGTTTAATTTAAAATTTACAAAATGTTTCACTGTTTATTTTCTAGATGACTAGTAAAGTGTAAAACCTTTGAATTAACAGAAGTAAGAAATTATGAACTTGGTTACTTGACCATGCAAACAGTTTAAATGCCAAAGAAAGGATAGTGAGAATGATATGTGAAGCCAATGAATGAATATCTTCTTTATGTGAACAGGGTTGGCCTCCGCTGGGCGAAACCCTAAAGTGGACCCATCAAGGGCTGGCCAAACCAAAAGAGGTATTTTGGTCAGAATCAGCCCTATATAATTGCTGGGTTTAATTTACAGAATTTATTTTTTAGTTTTAGCAGAGTCTTGATTTGTTAGAATTCTTGTTTAAGTCAAAGATGAGTTCTTGAGCCCCTCCCTTGCAATCTTCTTTAAAGATAAGCCTCTTATCAGTCTTTAATTACTAGAAGAGTTCCTTAGTATTTATGTCTTAGGGAGAATCTATTTTCAAGGAGATTCCATTAGATCTTTAATTATTTGGTTGGATGAGTGAGATTAATTGTAAACGGATCCTAATCTATGAAGGAAACCCACTTAGGTTTAAAGTCTTTTAGTAGGCTATAAATAGCCTATTCTTTCTTTGTAATGGTTTAGTCAGATTATTATTAAGGATATTGAGTCGAGGATCGTGGTTTTTGATTGAGGAGGCCACGACGGATTTCCAGCAAGCTTCTTCTTCAAAGATCAGCAATAACCACCTGTCTGGCACTCTTCTTCTGGTCTCCATAAACATCTTTAAGAAACTACACCAGCCCACAAGTACAGCATACCCCCCATCCCCTTCCTCCTCACCTCCTATACCCATCGCATCCCTCCCCAAGCCCCTCCCATCCCCTTCCTCCTCACCTCCTACACCCATCGCACCCCTCCCCAAGCCCCTCCCCTGTCTGCACAACCCTAATTCCCCCTTGTCCTTTCTGTTGTACTCTGGCAGCATCATTCCCCAAGCCCCATGACAACCCAGCCCCTTCCCCCACCCCTTATGATCTCCCTTAGACCCTGTCTTCTCTCCAACCCTTTTGGCCCTCTCTGTTCTTCCCTACGGAAGCAGTGACACCCTTCCCCTATTTTTTTTTTTTTGATGAATAAATAATTATATTAAAAAACAACTAGCAATATACAAGCACAAAAGGAGCAAGGAGCTCAAGAGCAAAGAACAGATACCCCAGAGACTAACAGTTAACCTATATCTGGGGTGGAAAAGGTAGAGCTGAGACCCCAGAAGCTAACAATAAACCTATTTTTGGGAGAGTCAAACACCGGGGGATGGGGGATGGACATCACTCTAGAAGATACATCAAAGTAGATGGCACTCCAAATCAAGTCAATAGAGCGAGATTTGGAAGTCCATCTTCTAATGTTTCGCTCCCACCAGAGATGATGGATGGTGGCACTGAAAACTAACTTGCCAATGCGATCGCAAATAGTTTGACCAGCAAAATTTCTCAAGAACCATGACCAATCCCGAGCAAAACCATGAGAACGTCTCGAGCGGGGCCAGATGGATGCAATGGCTCTGATCCAGAGGGATCGGGAAAGGGGGCAGGAGAAAAAAAGGTGGTCAATGTCCTCTGATGCGTTCCAACAAAGAGAACAGTTTGGGGTGGCTTAGATATGGCGGCTAATAAGGAATGATTGGGTAGGAAGGGCAAGGTTAAGGGCTCTCCATAGGGTAAGGGAATGGCGGGGAATGTTACCTTTGAACCAAACCAACCGGGACCAAGGGACAGGGTCGTGGTGCGGGCGAAGCAGGTTCCAGGCAGAGGCTGTGGTAAAAGACTTAGTGGTGGAAGGGGACCAAATGGTGGCGTCACACGACTGACTAAGGATGTGGGGGAGGGCATTCCAAACAGGAGCTAGACTGGGGTGGGGAAGAGGGGACCAAGACCCATTGGAGATGAAGGCATCAAGGGTGGCCGATTTGGGGATACGAGACTCATAGACAGCGCGAGGGCCAATGAGAGAATAGAGAACGCCCAACGGATGCCAGGGGTCGAGCCAAAAAAGGATGGAATTTCCAAGCGAGATTTGGATTGATATTGCTGTGAGAGCTCGGGGACGGAGGAGAAGGAGCTTCCTCCAAATCCGGGGACGGATTGGAGGGACATGAAACTGTCCAAAAGGAGTCCTGCTTGAGAAGGTAGGAGTATACCCACGAGACCCAGATAGAGTCCTGCTTAGATACAATCTTCCAAATGAGTTTCAAAAGACAGGCCATATTAACATCGAGAATGCGGCGGATCCCGAGGCCTCCCTCAGATTTGGGACGACAAACAGAGTCCCAAGCGATGGGGTGAAGGAATCGGGAAGATTCTTGGCCTTTCCAAAGGAATGCACAGAAGAGGGATTCCATGGAATGGATAATGGATTTCGGGATAGAGAAAATACCGCTCCAGTACAGGTATGAAGATTGGAGAACGGATTGGATGAGCACGACTCGACCCGCAAAGGATAAAAGCTTTCCTTTCCAAAGTTGAAGCTTTTTCCTAATATGGTCAAGCATAGGAGCACAGTGGTGGCGGGTGAGCCTACCAGGGATGAGGGGGAGGCCAAGATAGGTCACCGGGAGGGAGCCAGGGCTAAAACCAGAGAGCTGAAGGAGGGAAGCCCGAGTGGAGTCCGAGACTCCAGAGAGGAAAATAGTAGATTTACTGAGATTGACGCGGAGGCCAGAGAGAGATTCGAAGGAGGAAAGAGAGGAGACAATGGTGGAGATAGATTGGTGGTCAGCCTTGGAGAATATCATAAGGTCGTCCGCAAAGGCAAGATGGGTAAGATTTGAGGATCTGCACTTAGGGATGGGAGAGATTAGGTGCAGGTCCGTGTTAGATTGAAGGGTGCGGGAGAGAACCTCAAGGGCAAGGGAGAAAAGATAGGGGGAGAGAGGGCAACCTTGGCGGATTCCCACTCTAGAAGGGAAATAGCCAGCAGGGGAACCATTGGTGATGATGGAGAAAAGGGGGGAAGAGATGCAAATCTCAATCCAATGGACAAAAGTCGGAGGGAATCTCATAGCAAAAAGGACCTCGCTAATGAAATCCCAACGGATAGAATCGAAGGCCTTATGGAGATCAACTTTCAGGAGAGCGGCCGGAGAGTGGGACGACCTATCGAAGCCCCGGACAATTTCAGCACAGAGGAGAATATTATCCGAGATACTTCGACCAGAAATGAATGCAGATTGGTTAGAACTCACCAGAGACGGGATGACCTTCTTAATTCGGTTAGCAAGAATCTTTGAGATGAATTTGTAAATGACATTGCAGAGAGAGATGGGGCGAAAATCAGTGAGGGAGGAAGCCCCAGGCTTTTTGGGAATGAGACAAATAAAAGTTTGGTTAATGGAGGAAAGCTGAGAAGGATTGAAGAAGAAGCTGCGAATGGCAAGGACTAGGTCGTTGACGATGAAATCCCAGGAAGACAGAAAGAATCCCATACTAAAACCATCAGGGCCAGGGGCCCGGTTGGCTTTGTGGGAGCGGACGGCAGAGATGATTTCATCGGGGGAGGGGATGGATCGGAGAAAAACTTGATCTTGAGGAGAGACAAGTTTGTTGATCAAATGAGGAGGAAGAGAAGGGCGGGCTGGGAGAGTGGGAGGGGAGAGAAGTGTGGAGAAGAAGGAGACAACCTCATTCCTAATGCTAGATGGATCCGAGATCCACGAACCGTCTCTTGAGAGGAGACAGGGAATGGAATTGAAGTTGAGCCGACCTTTAAGGGAGCGATGGAAATAGGCTGTATTGGCATCCCCAAGGTCAAGCCATTTAATTCTCGCCTTTTGCCGAAGGAAACTTTCCTCCTGGGAGGAGAGAGAGGAAAGAGAAGCGGAAAGCACTCGCTCTTCCTCAGCAAGAGAAGGGTCCGAAGGGCGGTCCTGGAGGAGGAGCTGGACCCTAGAGAGATTAGAACGGCAAGTGGAGACTTGAGAAGAGATATTTCCAAAGGTGGAGGAGTTCCAAGATCGCAAGGCGATCTTGGTATTTTTGAGCTTGCGGGCCAAAGCAATAAGAGGGAGGGAATTGCAATGCACCGGCTGGCTCCAGGCTTCAGCGACAGTGGGGAGAAAGGAGGGGTTGGAAGTCCACATGTCAAAGAATTTGAAGGGCTTAGGGCCAAAGGAGAGCGGGTCAAGGAGGTGAAGGATACAGGGAGAATGATCAGAGAGGCCAGGAGAGGAGAAATTGACATGGGAGGCAGGGAAGGAGGAGAGCCAGGATTCATTGACCAGAAAGCGATCCAACTTAGAGGCAATGCGAGCATCTCCAGATCTCCTATTATGCCACGTAAGGAGGTGGCCAGACCAGCGGAGATCAGAGAGACCCGAATCCTCAAGGCAGGAATTGAAATCATCCACAGCCACAGGGTCCGGGCGGGAACCCCCCACCCTCTCATGCGAAAACCGGACAATATTAAAATCGCCACCGACCCCCCAGGGGGCCCCCGCAAGGGAAGAAGCCAGGGAACGGAGATCAGACCAAAGGGGGGAGCGCTCGAGAGGCCTATTGAAGCCATAAATAATGGTAAGGAAGAGAGGGGAGGAAGAAGGAGAAGAAAGCTGGAGGTGCATGAATTGAGGGGACGAGGAAATGAGGGAAACCTGGAATTTTGAGGGGTCCCAGAAAATCCAGATGCGACCATTAGGGGCGAGATTAGAATTAGAAAGAAAAGACCAAGAAGGGGCTATTGATTTGGCAATCCGAAGGGCATTGTCTATGTGAATATGGGTTTCAATGATGGCACAAAAAGAAGCTTTCAAATCACGAATGGAATGCTTGACTTCAGCTTGCTTAGAAAGGGCACTCAGCCCTCTAACATTCCAAATGAGAATACTGGACATAGCTACTGCTGAGATGGGGAGAGGGCCTCTAACTGGCTAGAAAGGAGCGAAGCAGCAGTTGGGATGGGAAGAGGAGATAGGTCAGGGGCTTCACACGAAGGGGAGTGCAAAGGAGAAGGGGTTTCAAAAATGCTCGGGTCAATGGTGGAACCAGAGCCAGGGGAGAAAGAGGCAGAAGGGCTAACCGGGACAGATGGAGCGGGAGGTGAGTTCTGGGGACAAAGAGGATTGATTGGCGTGATACTGATGGGCGGAGAAGGAGGACAATGGGATGGGTCCAGGTCGTTGGATAAAGAAGAATGGGTTGGAATGTTAGTAGGTTCATGGGTTAGGGTATGGGTTGGGCCAGAGGGTTTAAGAGGTTTAGAGATGGGCTGGCGAGAGAGAGGGTTCAGTGGTGGGCTAAACTGTTTTTGATTTTGGAATTGGGTTGGACCAGGGGCTTTAGGTGGTTTAGAGATGGGCTGACGAGAGAGAGGGTTCAGAGGTGGGCTAACATGTTTATGATTTTGGGATTGGGCTGGACCAAGGGTGTTAGGCGCTTTAGAAGAGGGCTGGCGGGAAAGAAGGTCAGGTGGGCTTGGAGACGGCCCAGAAGCACAAGGGTTAAGGAGAGGGATAAGAGGGTTAGAGGCAGAGAGCTCAACGTCATCATTGAAAAGGGCTAGGGGAATCTTCAGAGGAGATGAATGGTCTCGAGGCAAAGTCGGAGCCAAAGCAGGTGATAAGGGTTGGTGGAGGCTCAAAAGCTTGGCAGAGGTTTGCAGCGGTAAAGCCGGAGCAGTTTGACCAGCAACCAGGTAGGACGAAGGCAGGCTATCGAGATGGTCAGGATCAGAGAAATTCTGCTCTTGCGACAACCAGCAGGCGGAGGTTTCGTCCACGATACCATTGATGTGAGAGGGGGAAGCTTCTATTAGATCACCGTCAGAAGTGGCAGTGCCTAATCCCTGAGAAGCAGGGTTTGCAGGGTCCTGAAAAGATGGAGGAACAGTACCAGAGGAAAATCGGGATTTTTTTTTCTTTTCTTTCTTTTTCCGATTCCTCCGGTAGGTCTTCGTCGTCGCCGGGAGAGTCGGAGGCACATCCGCAGGAGCAACAGTCGTAGAAATCAACTCGAGGCGGTCAATCAAAGGGGTCTGAATGAGATTACACAAAGTATTGTCCATTCTTTCTTCGGCAGGCAAGGGAACTTGGGCTCTGATGCCAAGTGGGGCATCGTCCAAGTTTCCTTCGTCTTGAGAGGGAGCATGAGCTTTGGAGGCTGGCGGAGCATTCGATGAAACTGGCAGGGGCAAAATACCTTGAGATGAGTTAATCACCGAGACGGAGCGAAGAGCGGAAGAACCGTCGTGACCAAAAGAAGCGCAAGCGTCACACCTCGTCGGAATCCAGTCGTAGGCTATGGTTTGGTTATAGTGCAAACCGTTGTCGTCTTCAATGGTGATATAAGGGGGAAGGGGTTTGGCTGCTGAGATTTCAACGCAGATCCTAGCATACGAGAGACGTTCAAGTCTAATAGTCTTCAGTCAGTGCGGAGAGGTCGACCAATCGCTGAACCAATACGGCTAAGGCACTCCTGATTCCAGAAATCCAGGGGAAGGCCAGGGAGGTTGAGCCACAGGGGGATCGTATTGAAATCAACCCTGCAAAGAGGCATAGAAGGTTTCCAAGATTTAATGAAAATGGGCGATTTGCCAACAAACCAGGGGGAACCTTCGATCGCTTTGGTTTTGCAAGAAGGAGAGGAGAGTTTGAATAGGAAGGTGTTGGAATCAATCATGAAAGTACCCATGGAGTCTTGGGCCTTCCATTGCTTGGACAGGGAGGCTTTGATGATTCCAAGAGGAGGGCAAGGGCCCATAAAATGGCCAAGAACAGCAAGACCCCAGTGCCGGATACTATCAAAAGTGGCTTCAGCAGGACAATGAACCAAGGGGGGGAGATCCGTGGAAGGGGAGGGAGGAATGAATGAGAGATTGTAGTCAAGAGTGGGGAGAGAAGGGATAGGGGAGTGGGAAGGGGAGAAGAGAGATGACCAAGGTTTGGGTGGCTGCTCATGGATGCTGGAGGAGGCAATTTCAGGAGGAAGAGAGGAAGAGGCAGAGGCTAGCGATGGGTAACTAGGAGGGGGGGGGATGGGAGGATGAAGGGGGGACGCTAATGGACAGGGAAAAAAAAAAAAAAAAAAAAAAAAAACCCCCCCCCCCCCCCCCCCCCCCCCCCCCCCCCCCCCCCCCCCCCCCCCCCCCCCCCGGATCGCATATTACCCCTCATCCCATCCCTACCTTACTTAGTTCTATCTAAAGCCTAAAACCCTAACACTTCTATAATTCTTGCACTTCATCTTCTTCATTAAAATTCTGCAATTCATCTTCAACCTCTACACCTATACCCTAGTTCAACATAAACCCTCAGCCACACTTCAAAATCACTTAGGATTAGCATCTCCCTCACCTATGCTACTTCCCTTCCATGTCCTAACCCTAGTTGACTTCATTAAAAGTCCCACTCCAAGTAGGAATCCTCAAACTAAACCTAAGCCGATTAGGATTAAACTTTAAATTACAAAATAACGGCAACAACCCATTCCTAACCTTACCGAATCCCTAAGATCCTAGTTTCTAAACCCTTACTTTTAAATCCAGATATGAAACTATCTAATGTGAAACCCAATTTTAGGATTAGGGTTTCTCGTATGGTTGCCTAAAATTAAGTGTTGCCCATAATCTTCCTGTAGCTTAACAAACAATTTGGAAAATATGGGAATGTGCGCCCCCCCCCCCCCCCCCCCCCCCCCCCCCCCCCCCCCCGGGCGGGGGGGGGGGAGTTGGGGGGGGGGGGGGGGGGGGGGGGGGGGGGGAGGTAGGAAAAAGAGGGGGGGGGGGGGGGGGGGGGGGGGGGCGCGCCGCCCCCCCGCCCCCCTCCCCCCCCCGCGCCCGCGCCGGGGGGGGGGGCGGGGCCCGGCCCGCCGCGGGGGCGCCCCCCCCCCCCGGGGGCCGACGGGCGGACCACCCCACCAACGGCCGTCCCGCGGCCCCCGGGGCCAAGGGAAAAAAGACCGGGAAAAGTGATCTAGATCGTAAGCCTCTGATAGTTTACGTCTACCAGTGTGTATGTGGATCTGAGTCCCCTCACCTCGTAGGCAAGTAAGGTTTATATAGAGTGTACCTTCGAATCTCCTTCGTTGAATGCACTCGAGCCTTCTTCGGGTAGTCGTTGGATCTTAACCGTTAGATCCGTTGAGCGATAGACTTCTACTAGTTTAATCTAGTAGAGGACTCCTGAGATAACCTCCAGGTTATTTGATGATTATCCCTTCAATGATGATAAGCGACAGCCGCCAATTTGTGCCTGCCGTCATTAGGGTAATTAACCTAATCCATAAGTCGGATTAGGGCGTGCTTGTAGCTGATTTAGTTTTCTTCCTCAGCAAGCTATCTTCTGGATCCGGTTCGCTCGGAAGCGAGTCGATATCCTCCGTCTCGATCGGGGTCGAGGGTCAAACCGAGTATGAACCCGGTTCGATCATATTTCCTCCGTATCATGAGCCCCCTAGACCAAACGTTCGGTCGATCCCGAGGGCTTGGTTTTTAACTGGGTTCTTCGTCAGGCAATAGTCTCTGCGTATCCCATTAAATGTCATATCACATTTAATGCGGTGGTCACTTTTCCTCGAGCGTTGTGAGGGCAATGCCACGCGTCTCTTTGCAGTCGATCTATCGTGGCTCACGTAACCCAAACGACGGTTTCCGAATGCCTGTTTCGGATTCGTGAGTTCAAACTTTCAAAACGTCTTCTAATCTCGACCATTGATGATGAATCAATCTCGATCGTTCAGATCCCCGAACACTAGTGCGGGTGTTTTAAAAGCGGTTCGTTGTCTTCGTAGGTTTCATTCTTCTTGTCTGGAATTTGAACCTTCGTCGTCTGCTTCGCGCCTTCTCGCTCTCGACCTTTGCTTCACTGAATCAGTAAGTTTACTGGTCCTTTTGCAAAGTTTAAACTTCCTATCTCTAGTCTTTTTTTTTTTTTTATACCTTACTGAAACTAGTAATGGCGGATAATAGGGTTTCTCTGGTTCCCAGTGTCAGTAATAGTAGTGGTAACGAAGCTTTTGCTTCCCTTCCTTCTGAGCAGTCGGATAGTGATAATAAAACCCTAACTGTCCTCTGGCGCGAATTTGCTGAAGTTTCCCAAAAAAGTTTAGGGAGAAAAGCCGAAACTTCCTCCGCCCCTCCTGAGTCTGGATCTTCCAAGACTCCTAGGGTGACTGTCGAGTCTTTTAGGCAGTCGAAACAAACCTCCAGGTCTAATGGCGGACCTGGCTTTGTCCCCTCCATTTTTAAGGAGGAAACCCTTCTTTCTACAATCCAGGATTTTGATTTTCCTTCTTCTTATCATATTAGGGCTCCCCATTCTGATGAGAGGGTTGATTCTACCCTTCCGGGCGAGTTTTCCCTGTACATAGATGCATTGGAAAGCGGGGTTCGCTTTCCTTTTTTCAATCCTTTGTTTTCAGCCATTCTGAATCATTGGGACATTTGCCCTGGAATGCTCCTTCCCAATAGCTGGCGTCTCATCGTCGGCTTCTTGGGTTTGTGTTTTGAACTTGGCGTTACGCCATCTCTTTCTCTTTTTGTGCACTTTCATATTCTTTCTATCTCCCATCCTCCCGGCTGGGTTTTTCTTTCCAAACGCAATAAGGCTGAACTTGATTGGAGGGGCAGCATTCTTGCCAAAGGAACTTGCCCTTCCAACCACAAAAGATGGCGCGAACGATACTTTTTCTGTCGAGCGCCTCAATCAGATCTCAACTTCCCGACCGTCTGGAAACAGTGTACTTCCTATTCTGAAAGTAACCGGGGCCTTCCCTTATCCAAAGAAGACGAGGCGGCCGTCAGGAAGATCAAATCAATTCCATGGTATCAGGAGATACATGGACTTGAGGTGGAGTATAACTCCATCCTTCAGTACTGGGGCTTGGCTCATTGTGAGCTTCTAACCATCATCCTTTAATTTTACTGAAGTGATACGTCTTTTCATAATTCTGACTCTTGTTTTTCTTTGCAGTGCCTCCAAGAATGAACCCTGAGAACCTGCGGGTGAAGGCCGCTAGGGCCGTTGTGACAGCTGAGCAACGGTCGCCCAGAGCCTTAACCACTGATCAAGAAGCTTCTGTTCCCTCTCTCGACCCTTCTTACAAGGGTATCAGGAACATCAGGCCCGTGGCCGATGCTTCGGGTAAAGGGAAGAAACCGATGGTGGAGAGGTCAAATGTCTCCTCCTCCGCTCGAACCAAAAGGAAGCACGATATAGTTGATGCTTCCTCCCATAAAAAATCCAAAAATTTCGAGGATTGTGAGGAGGTCTTCACCCCTCAGTGGACCCTGAAGCCGACCGATAGGGTGACACAAGACCCTGAGAAAGCTGCAGAATGGAGCTCCCTCAGTCTTATACCTTCTGATCGTCGGGAATTTGAAGCCCTGGACGATGATGCCCTTGTTAGTCAGTCCACAAGGTACCGGTCTTCTTGCTTGTTCATTTTTTCATAATTTCTTATGACTTCCTCTGATAATCTCCTCTTCCCCAGGAATGCTGTGTTGAGCTTTTATCGGCACATGGAAGCATTGAGCCGGGTTGGCCGCAACGGCTCCTTGCTGCAGACCTGTGAAGAGAATTTGGCCAAGGCCAATTCTAAGATAGACCGGCTGACGGCAGCTGCCAAGGAGCTGCAGAGAAAACATGACGAGGAAATGAACTCCCTAAAGGAGGCCCTCGACTCTTCAACGGCTCGCGCTGTTGCTGCCGAGCGCGAGGCTAAGAAGCAGAAAGCAGCTGCCACATTGTTTGGTGACAGACTTGAGTTTAAGTGTGCAGAGAACGAAGAATACTTGAAGTTGGCGATTCCTAGCAAGCCCGAGCATATCAAGCCAGAGCTTCGAAAGGATTGTGTTCGGAAGTACCTGAACAGCGTGCCTTTCTCCAAACTGCTGGGTGCCTTCAACATCCAAGCTTACCGTTTGGGGCAAAATGACGTTTGGGAAAAAATTCTTGAATCCATCCCTTCCTTCGATACAGCTCCCTTTCGTGAGGTGTGTCACAAAGAGGTCTTCGGGAAGTTAGACATGGATCTCCCTGACTGGGCTCGGGAAGAGGATGATCCTTTTCCAGCTGACCCAAAATATGAGGAATATCTTGCTGATGAACCGCCACTCCAAGAGGAAAAGTCACAGCCCGAGTCACAGGCTGCTGCTGAAGAGGACTCTGATAACGACAATCCTGAGGAAGGCTCTTCTCAAGATCCTGAGAAAAGCTCTCCTGTACAGGGCTCCTCGGGCAACAATGAGGAAGAGGCTTAGGGAGTTATCTTTTTTTTTTTTTTTTTTTAAAGATTGACCTCCTTGTTAATGAATAGATACTTCTTCCATGTTTGCCTTAATACTTCCTCGTCTCCTATCGAAAGCTTGTCTTGAATATCAAAATATAAATGATAAAACTTATCACTTAACTTCACATTCCTCGACGAATGATAATCTTGTAAAGATATCATGAAGAGATGTTTTGGAAAGATGCCTTAGCCTTTATTCTTCCTTACTTCTTCATTTATTGCAAAGTCTACACGTTTCCCTTCTGCTACCTGCGAAGTCCAAACGTTTTCTTGCTTTGGTATACCATTCACTGTTTCCAATGAATTGGTAATACATCCATTATCCCAATGGCGGTGCGACTGTTGGAGGTATTCTCGTATCAGGTGCCTATGTCCACGTGGCCTCCTTTTGACCGTTGATCTCACTTGTTGAAGATTTCGAAGCGTCTTTTCGATTTGGGCCATTGGTTGCCTTTGGCTCTCAACCGTCGTCTTAATACCTGAGGCTTATTTAAAGCCTTCGAGGGTACTCTCCATCTATCCTGCTATCTGCAAGTTAGATTTGCAAAAGCGACATTCCGTCCTCCTGCTTGTTTCCGTATTCCTCGTACTCCAACAATAACTCTATCAGCTTCTGAACAAGTGAGCTTTTTGCTATCACCAATCTCTTCTCCTGCCCCCTGAGTAAACTTCACAGTAGAAATACTTGTGGTTTATTTAATGGGTATTCTGATATATTCATATCTGACAAAGAACTAGGGTTTTCCTTCGTTTCTTTTGTTGTTGGTTTTTTGTACTGATACGGCTCTTTCTGTGTACACAGTGGCTCCCAGAATCGATCCGAACTTTATCAGCGAAATCTTAGCGAAATCTTATAAGAAAATCGTTCCATCGGCGTGGTTGGGGCCAAGGAGGTGGTTTCATCCGGTGAATCCTCCAAACGTAACAGCGCGATCCTGGCTGTTGGTGAATCTTCAAGTCGATTCCCACAGCTTCTACTGATGTCACCCCTACGTTTCTGCTGCCTGAAGTGATCGCTCGTTCTTCCCAAGAAGATCTTGATCACTCCATTGTTGATGGCGCCGCTGATGCCCCCGGTGATGCCCCCGCTGCGGAGACCGTTCGTGCATCCCCCGAAGGAGACCCTTCGGGCATCCGAGGCAACTATGTTGGCATCTGATGAAGGTGCGGTCCCAAAGAGGTGCTGCTTCTATTTCCAACTCTAGAGCTTGTTTGGCATCCTCTGCCTCTCGTTTGGAGCCGGAGGATTTTGCCACTAGGAAGCATCGTCGGTTGGCAAGTGATGAAGCTCATCCTTCTCTTGATGTAGCTCATCCTTCTCATCCTTCTCATCCTTCTCATCCTTCTCATCCTTCGCCCGAATTAGTGTCAAACGAGTTTGACAAAGCGTTGGAATGGTGCACCGCCTGCTCGAATGCCTTCGAGAGCGCAGCTTCTTTCCAAACTTCCAGACGAGGTCTTTTTGAAGTCAATGGTGATGTAAGTCTTTCTTCATTATCTTGTGATTTTGAAGGTTACTCTTCTGCTCCTGTTTAACTCGGAAGTTGTTTGCAGGAGTCTTACTGGTAACTTCCACAACCAAGTGGAAGCAGCCTCTAGGCTCAGTAGGCTGAGCAATGAAGTTTCCAGGCTTCGGGAAATCTCTGAAGCTAAAGACGCTGAGATTGCTCGCCTTAGGAAATTAGCTTGGGAGGTTGCAGGAGAAAAGAATTCGGTGATCGATCGTCTCCGGTCAGACTTGGATGATGCCAGGGAGAAGATCCGGCAACTGGAGCGAGGAGTTGGAAAGTCAGGAGCCAAAGGATCTGAAGCATTACCTCAAAGGCAAGTTGTCATTCCTTTGCCCGAATCCCTTCCAACTGACGTTCGCAGAGCCTGCGTCTTCAAGTATTTACACAGTAAGCCCTTTGTTGATATGCTGAATGCTTATAACTTGCAGGCGTACCGGGATGGTGAGAACGAAGTATGGGAATCGATACTAAGGAAATATCCTCATTTTGATACGACTCCCTACAAGTCTTTGTTTGCCATCCCGAAGTGTTTACCAACACGGGTCTTCCTTCTCCTGACTGGACCAAAAATAAGACTGATCCTCCGCCTTCTGATCCGGATATTATGCATTACCTGGAAGATTCTCCTGTTTATTCTCCCCTGGAAGGATTCAATTATGAAGAGCTCGCCTTGAATGCAAGTTTGGTCGAGGACCATACTTCTTCTGGACAAGCTGGACAAAGAGTATGAAATTGCAGAGGATTTTATACATACTGAAATGCTTTTTGTAATCCTCATTTCTCCTCTTCTTTTTCTTGAATCCATACCGATGCTTGACTCATGTGTTTGTTCTAGCAAAGTTGTGCTGATCTTGTATGACTTCTTAATTATCACCGATGATGACTTTCTTTTCTGATCGAAGATTGTATCCAACTCTTGTAATCTCATGTTTGATGTAAAGATTGGCCTCTTTCGGTCTTTTGAAGAAATAAGAAATTAACTTCATCCTGAGCTTTGCTAGTCACTTGAATCGCTGTTGCACTAGGTCTTAGTTGTTTAGAACAATGCCTTTACTTAAAGATTTCCGGAGAAATTCAATAAGTCTTTGAAGGAACTCACTCGGGTTTTAAACCGATGCCTTTACTTAAGGATTTCCGGAGAAATACAATAAGTCTTGAAGGAACTCACTCGGGTTTTAAACCGATGCCTTTACTTAAGGATTTCCGGAGAAATACAATAAGTCTTGAAGGAACTCACTCGGGTTTTAAACCGATGCCTTTACTTAAGGATTTCCGGAGAAATACAATAAGTCTTGAAGGAACTCACTCGGGTTTTAAACCGATGCCTTATAGTCGGATCTTGTTCTTGAATGTGGTGTATGATGCCCCCCAATCAAAAGATAATTTGTTGAAAGCCAATAATTGCATTGATTGAGTTGAAAATGGTTACATCACGAACAAAATTGAAATCATCATCAAGGATAAAAAATTTTGAGATGCCTGGCATTCCACGAACGATCCAACTCTTTCTGGGTGTTGATGTTCTTCAGCCTGTAAGCTCTTGAACCGACTGGTTTTACAACCATATAAGGTCCTTCCCAGGAAGGGTCCAATTTTCTTTGGTGGCGTGGGTCTGAAGCTAAGGTGTTTCTCAACACCAAATCTCCGGCTAAGTACCGACGATTCTTTACTCGGGTATTATAATGCGACGCTATCCTTCTTTGATAATGTTGAGTTCGTGCTATTGCCTTTGCCCGAACTTCGTCCAACAAATCAAGACTATCAAGCAGTCCTTGCTCGTTCGCTTTTTCCTCGAACTCTCGATCCCGTAATGTCCCCGCCATTATCTCCACAGGTGCCAATGCTTCGGACCCATATGCTAACCTGAATGGAGTTTCTCCTGTGGGTGTTCGAACCGTAGTTCTATAAGCCCACAAGACATTATGAAGTTCTTCACCCATAAAGCCTTGTCAGCTTCAAGTCTTCTCTTTATCCCTTCCAACAGCGTTCGGTTAGTAACCTCTACCCGTCCATTGCTCGGGGGTATGCCACCGAGGACATACGATGCTCGATCATATAAGTTCCACAAAATTGCTCAAATTGTGGACGATCGAACCGAGTGCCATGGTCGTGACGATAATCTTTGGAATCCCAAAGCGATATATGATTGACTCAAGCACGAATTTCTCCACTTTTTCTCGTGATTGTTGCCGTGGCACCGGCTTCAACCCATTTTGTGAAGTAATCAATTGCTACTATCGATATTCCCATCCGCCCGATGCCTTGGTGAACTTGCCCATGATATCAATTCCCCACATCGCAAAGGGGATGGGATCTAGAATTGAAGTCATGGTTTCCACTGGCGCTTTGATACCGTAGCTTGAATTTGACAATTGCTACATCGACGAACATACTCCATAGCAGCCTTTTGGATCTTAGGCCAATATAAACCAAGTCTTAGAATTTTGTGTGCCAGGGCTCGTTCACCCATGTGAGCCCCACAAATTCCTTCATGAACCTCAGCCAAAGTTGATTTTGCTCCTTCGGGACCTATACATCTCATAAGGGGTCAAGAATAAGATCTTTTGTATAGTCTTCCATTCTGAATGACAAATCTTGTTGATCGTATCTTGATCAATCTTGCCTCTTTCAGATCCTCGGGTAATTTGTCATCTCTCGATATTCGACTATCGGATCCACCCAGCAACGCTCTGCTTCAATATAGGAAATTTCTTTCTCATGATAACTTAGAAATGTTATCTCTTCAATGTAGACCGAAGGGTCTAGATTTTTTTCTTTGGCATTGGCTAATCGGGATAGCTCATGTGCCACTGTATTTTCAGTCCTCGGAATCTGAGATATCTTCAAATTCCGAAATTGCTTTTGAAATGCCTCGCACAATCTCTTGATATTTCTGCAAGCGAGGTTCTTTAATACCATACTCCCCTGGACTTGGTTGACTATAAGTTGAGAGTCACTGTAACTAGTAACATCTGCAATGGACAATGCTTTTGACAACCGAAGTCCAGCTATCAGGGCTTCATATTCTGCTTCGTTATTACTAGCTTCGAATGCAAATCTTAAAGCATATCGAATGATAAATCCTGCTGGACTTTTTAATAGAATTTCAGCTCCTGCTCCATCCTTATTACTCGAGCCATCCACATATACCTCCCAAATGGTTGGTATAATGGGATCTTCAATAGTGGTCTCCACTGGTGCAGTAGTTTCTACTACAAAATCAGCTAATGCCTGAGCTTTGATTGCCGTTCTGGGCTTAAAGCTCACTTGGAACTCACTGAGTTCAACCGACCAGCTCACCATCCTTCCAGACAAATCAGGTTTATTAAGAACTTTACTAAGAGGGAAAGTTGTAAATACCTTTATGGGATGAGCCTGAAAGTATGGCCATAGCTTCCTGGCGGCTATCATGAGAGCCGAAGCCTGCTTCTCAATCTGCGAATATCGTGTCTCCGCATCAAGTAATACGTGACTCATATAGTAAATTGGCCACTGTTTCTTATCTTTCTCACGAACAAGTACTGCACTAACCGCTGAAAGGGACGCCGCTAGATATAGCTGTAAGATTTCCCCCTTCTCTGGTCGGGACAAAAGTGGTGGTTGTCCCAGTGCCTCCTTTAATTCCTCGAAAGCTTTCTGGCATTCTTTGGTCCACTTTGCTTCCTTGCTGCCCCTCAAATCTTTGAATGCTTTGAAGAATGGTAAACACTTCTCTCCAGACTTGGAAATGAAACGATTCAAAGCGGCAATTCTCCCTGTTAAACACTGCACATCACGAACAGTTTTGGGAGCCTCCATGTCAATCAGAGCTTGTATTTTGGCAGGGTTAGCCTCAATACCCTCTCGTGACACCATGAAGCCCAAAAATTTGCCTGAAAAACTCCAAAGGCGCACTTTTCCGGATTCAGCTTCATTTGATACTTTCGCAGAACTGAGAATACCTCAGTTAAATCTACAATATGATTTGCTCTTGTAAAGCTCTTTACTAGCATGTCATCAACATAAGCTTCAACATTCTTCCCAATTAAGTCCTTGAAAATCTTGTTGACGGCCCTCTGATATGTAGCTCCTGCATTTTTCAGGCCAAATGGCATGACTTTGTAATAGTAGCTTTCACGATCAGTCTTGAAAGCCGTGAACTTCTCATCTTTCTTATTCATAAGGATCTGATTATACCCTGAGTAGGCATCCATGAAACTCTAACATATCCTGCAGTCACATCTATTAAGAGATCAATCCGAGGTAACGGATAACAATCTTTAGGGCAAGCCTTGTTGAGGTCTGTGTAATCTGTACACATCCTCCACTTCCCATTTGCCTTCTTGACCATTACCACGTTGGCTAACCAAGTTGGGCATTCAATTGGTTCTATGAAACCAGAATTCTTCAGTTTTTCAACTTCGCCCCGAACGGCCTCGTACTTTTCAATGGAGAAATTTCTCCTTTTCTGGATAACTGGTTTCACCTTCGGATCTATCCAGAGTTTGTGCTCTGCGATAGCCCGATCAATTCCTGGCATGTCTTCGGCAGACCATGCGAATACGACACTATTCTGTTGAAGAAAAAACTTCAACTCATCCTTGAATTCCTCCAAATGCTCGGACCCGATATAAGTAATCTTTTGCTCATCCTCGGTACACAGTTGGATTTGTTCCAGCTTTTCCACTGGCTCGGGCCTTTGCATTTCTGCTTCTTCTCGATCATCTCGAATTTCTATAGGTAGGGCAGTCATCCACCCTCCTCGGGCCTTCCTTGTCTTTTAAATAGGCAATATAACATTGCCGAGAGATCCTCCGGTCGAGGAAACTTGACCAATTCCCATGTCGATCGGGAATTTTATCTTCGTGTGTTTCGTCGAAAACAATAGCACCTATCTTGGATAAAGATGGTCGCCCGAGGATAACATTATAAGTCGGCGCTCCCGAACCACCAAAAAATTGATTCGGACGGTCGTCTCCTTGGGAAAACTTCCAATAGATAAGTCCAACTGGACAGATCCTTCCGCTACTGCAGATGATCCTGCAAAGCCATATAAATGCGTGGATGAAGGCTCTATTAAGTCCTCATCCACCCTCAGCTTTTGATACACTTCATAATAAATTAGGTCACCTGAGACCTCGTATCAACTAAAACTCTATGCACTTCTCGGCGCAATCTCTACCTTGATGACTATGGCATCATCGTGAGGTGGACAAACGCCTCTTTCATCCTCCTCGCCAAAGGTGATAGAATCTTCACCGTTTGGCTTCTTCCGCTTCTGCGTCTCTCCAGTTCCGACAAATTTAGATTTTGTCTTTAAACTCCGGAGTGATTCGGGTTCTGGACCTCCGAAAATTGTAAGGATCGGTGATCGAGTAGCATCAATCACCTCCTTGCCTTTCTTAGACTTCGGAGCCTCCTTTGATCGTTCTGAACTAACCGAACGATCCCTTTTGGAGCAGCCTGGTGTGGCTCCTCCCTTCTTCTGTAACAAAATTGGACAAATGTCCCCGAGATATTAATCTCTCAATATCTGCTTTTAGATGACGACAGTCATTTGTATAATGACCATAGTCCTTGTGGAATCGGCAATATTTTCTCGATCCCGCTGCTTTCCGGCTTCAAAGGAATTTTAGGTGGCCACTTCAAAATATTTCGCCTTTTGATGATATTCAGAATATCAGCCCGAGGAGTATTCAATGGAGTATACTCACTTTTACCGGGAGATCTTTGCCGCCAAGCTTGAGTCCAATCCGATCGCGAACATTCTTCTTTGGCTTCGACTTTTGCTCAGGAGCCTTTTGTTCCTTAGTGGAGGCTTTGTTGTCTCCAGCGCGCATCTAAGATCTCCATGACTTCAGCCGCTTTTGGCATCTCTCGTACCAACTCAAGATAAGTTGTAGGCACATCCCGTAGTAATAACTCCAGGAGTTTTCGGTTAGTGAGTCCAGTGAATAGAGCAGCTTTAGCTACTTGCTCATCCAAATTCTCTATCTCCATCGTTACTCGTTGAATCTTTCGGATACTCTCCGATCGATTCGCTCTTTCCTTGTCTGATGGTAAACAAGGTTTCTTCTGTTTTCTTGACCTGGATTCCACTCTGGAATCGCCCTATGAATTTGCGCGCCAACTCATCCAAGTTTATGATCCTTCCAGATGGGAGGTTCAAAAACCACTTTTGTGCTGCTCCGGTTAAAGATGAACCAAAAACCCTGCAGAGAATTTCATCAGAATTACCTGCAACTCGCCATGGTCTCGTTGATAATAGCCGATGTGGGCCTTAGGATCTCCGGAGCCATCGAATGTAGAAAAGGTAGGCAAACGGAAGTTGTGGGGAAACTGATATCCCGCAATTAGCTCGGCAAAGGGGGTCTTCCGAATAACTGAATAAATATCCTCAATTATCCTTCCCTTAGCCAACTGCCCTAATTTTTGATTGATGTTGGCCAATTCCTGACCAATCTGAGTCGGGTGATCTTCAGCAATATGATCACGACCTCGAACAACACGATCATCACGAACGGCCCGTCCATCACGAACATTCCGCTCATCGCGAACTGCTCGATCATCACGAACGGTTCGTCGAACAGTCGGCGAGTGAGTCTTCACCCCTGTATCCAACCCTGTATTTGAATCGGTTGTACTTTGCTGTGGTCTGTCGAACCGATCGTCCCGCCTAGGTTGATCGTCCATCCTTCTAGGCCCTCGGTCACCTTCACGAAAGTTTTGACCGATATTCCAATCATCAGCCAATCTTTGATCACGTGGCAATGCACGCCTCCCTGAATCGCGATGATCAGGCTCTTGTGGTAATACCACTCGTTTGGTGAGCATGCGAAGTGCTTGACTCACCTCCAAGAGTTGAATCTTTACCTGATCCAATTGATCTTGGAATGTCTCGGAGGATTATGTCCTCCCTGACCACCATCTACCTCAAGAGGTGGTAGACTTCCCGGGGATAGCTGGTTATTCCCGCAGCGGCTGCGGGATCGCCCGATCTAGTCCCTTCAATGATGATAAGCGACAGCTGCCAATTTGTGCCTACCGTCATTAGGGTAATTAACCTAATCCATAAGTCGGATTAGGGCGTGCTTGTAGCTGATTTAGTTTTCTTCCTCAACAAGCTATCTTCTGGATCCGGTTCGCTCGGAAGCGAGTTGATATCCTCCGTCTCGACCGGGGTCGAGGGTCAAACCGAGTATGAACCCGGTTCGATCATATTTCCTCCGTATCATTGACAAACTGTACCGAAGAATAATATGGGATGAGACAAATATGAGATGGAGGGAAATAAGGTTTCTAAATAGAAGTGGGTTGAGAAGGGATATTATGATGGATATGGGTTGGATGTTTGAAAGAGAAAAGGATCTCTTCTATCTCTTCCTTCATCTTCCTTTTCTTTTCTTTTCTTTTTTCTTTCTTTTCTGTTTTCTTTTATTTATTTTTTCCTGTTTTCTGATTCTGCTGTAAGGCAGAGTGATGTGAACACACGGACTCCCCTATCCAAAACCCTAAGTGGGGCCTCCAGAATGGATCCAAGATTCCTTCATAGGCTGGCTGAACCCTTAATGGGGGTATTTTGGCATCTTGGCCCTTATTTTATCTTGTTTTATTTCTTGAATTATTATTAGAATTTTTCAGAAGTTTAGTCGAGTCTAGTTTGGTAATATGAGTCTGTTTAGGATTTGCTTGGAGCATTCTATTTTGAGTTGAGTTGTTTTAAGTTGGTTGCTTGAGTCTTAAGTTATCTAATTAGCATGTACTTGAAAAGATAACTTCAAGAGTTTTTAACAAATTACATGCAGCAATATCTCCTCCCAAGTCTCTTCTTGTCACTCTTATCTCTCTAGGATTCAGCTCCTCCTCTATGGGGATCCCTTGAACCCCTCTTTTGCTGAGGAAGAGCGTGTCTTATCCCTGGCCCTTTCCTCTCTCTCCTCCCTGGAGGAAAGTTTCTTGAGGCAAAAAGCTAGAATCAAATGGCTCGATCTTGGGGATGCAAACACTGCCTACTTCCATCGTTCCCTTAAAAGCCGCCTGAATTTCAACTCCATTCCTTGTCTCCTTTCTAGGATCAGGACTTGGATCTCTGACCTCCCTAGTATCAGGAATGAAGTTGTCTTTTTTTTTTTTTTCCAGTCTTCTCTCTTCGTCTTCCCTCCCTCCCAAGCCTTCCCTTTCCCCCTCTCTCCTTAATAAAATTTTCCTCCTCTAATCTAGCCTCCCTCTGCTCCATCCCTTCCATTGAGGAGATCCTCTGTGCCATCCGCTCTCACAACACTAATCATGCCCCTGGTCCTGATGGTTTTAGTATGGGCTTCTTCTTGTCTACCTGGGACTTCATTATAGATGATCTTGTCTATGCCATTCGGAGTTTCTTCCTTAATCCCTCCTAACTCTCTTCCATCAACCAAACCTACATCTGTCTCATAACCAAGAAGCCTGGTGCTTCCTCCCTGTCCGATTTTTGCCCCATCTCCCTTTGTAATCTCATTTACAAATTCATTTCCAAAATCCTTGCTAATTGAATAAAGAAGGTTATTCCCTCGCTTGTGAGCTCAAACCAATCCACCTTCATTTAGGGTCGAGGCATCTCGGATAATATCCTCGTTTGTGCAGAAATTGGTCGAGGCTTTGATAGATCTTCCCACTCCCCGGCTGCTCTTTTGAAAGTGGACCTCCACAAAGCTTTCAATTCGATTTGTTGGGAATTCATTAGTGAGGTCCTCTCTGCTATGGGATTCCCTTTGGCCTTTGTCCACTGGATTGAGATTTGTATCTTTACCCCCCATTTCTCCATCATTACTAATGGCTCTCCCGCTGGCTACTTCCCCTTCAGGGTGGGAATTCGCCAAGGTTGCCCCCTGTCCCCTTACTTGTGCACCCTAGCCCTCGAGATCCTTTCCTACATCCTCCAATCAATTACGGACCAGCTGCTTATATCTCCCATCCCCAAATGTAGATCCTCAAATCTCACCCATCTTGCCTTTGCAGAAGATTTCATGATCTTCTTTAAAGCTGACCATCAATATATATCCACCATCCTTTCCTCCCTCTCCACCTTTGAATCTCTCTCTGGTCTCAGTGTTAATCTTAACAAATCCTCCCTTTTTCTCTCCGGAGTCTCGGATGCTACCCGCGCTTCTCTTTTGCATCTATCGGGATTTAGTCCAGGCTCCTTCCTTGTTACCTACCTTGGTCTTCCTCTCATCCCGGGTAGGCTCACCCGTCACCACTGCTCCCCTATGCTCGATCATATCAGGAAAAAGCTTCAACTTTGGAAAGGAAAGCTTTTATCCCTTGGTAAGAGAGTGGTGCTCATTCAATTTGTCATCCAATCCTCTTATCTTTATTGGTGTGGTATCTTTTCCATCCCCAAATCAATCATTCTGTCCATGGAGTCCCTCTTCTGTGCTTTCCTTTGGAAAGTTCAAGAATCCTCCAGATTTCTTCACCCCATCTCTTGGGCTGCTGTTTGCTGTCCCAAATCCGAGGGTGGCCTGGGTATACGTCGCATTCTCGATGTTAACCTGGCGTGCCTCATGAAACTCATTTGGAAGATTGCCTCCAAGCACGACTCTATTTGGGTTTCATGGGTCTACTCCTACATTCATAAGCGGGACTCATTCTGGACTGCTTTTTGCCCCTTAAATCCATTTTGGATTTGGAGGAAGATTTTTCTCCTGTGTGCCTGTGCTCTCTCCGCCATCTCTGTCCGAATTTCTTTTGGATCTTCAACCCTCTTCTGGCTAGACCCCTGGCATCCGTTGGGCATTCTCTACTCCTTTCTTGGCCCTTGCACTGCCTATGAAACTCGTATTCCCAAGACTACCACCCTTGACATTTTCATTTCCAATGGGGCTTGGTCCCCTTTACCCCACCCCAGTCTCACACATGTGTGGAATACTCTCCCGCCTATCCTCAACCTTTCTTAGGACATCACCGTTTGGACCCATCACCCTCCAAATCCTTTACCACCTCCTCCGCTCCCCTCATCCCTCTGTCCCCTGGTCCCGCTTGGTTTGGTTTAAAGGCCACATCCCCGTCATGCCCTTACCCTTTGGAGATCTCTTAACCTTGCCCTCCCTACCCAAGCCTTCCTCATTAGCCGCCATATTCCCGCCAATCTTTGCTGCTCCCTTTGTGGAAATGGCTCAGAGGACATTGACCACCTATTCTTCACTTGCCCATTCTCTCGTCCCCTGTGGGACAGAGCCCTTGCATCCATTTGGCCCTGCTCAAGACGCTCACATGGGTTTGTTCGTGATTGGACTTGGATCTTGAGGTCTTTTGCTGGTCACTCCATTTGCGATAGCCTAGGCAAGCTAGTCTTTGGTGCCTCCATCCATCATGTTTGGTGGGAGCGTAACCTTAAAAGATGGACTCCAAATCTCGATCCCTAAACCAGATTTGGAAAGCCATCTACTTTGATGTATCTTCTAGATTGGTTTCCCTCCCCCATCCCCCTGTTGCTGACAACCCTAGAAATAGGCTAATTGTTAGTTTCGGGGTCTCCGTAGCCCCTCTTATCCCCCACCCTTGAGCTTTGTGCTCCCCCCCTCTTTGGCTCCCTTATAATTTCCTTTATTGTGTTGCTTGTGCTTTTAATATATTTTATTTATCCAAAAAAAAAAAAATTGCATGCTTTAGTGGGGCTTAAACTCTGTGTTGTACGCTTTAGTGCTCTAAATTATAGATTGCACACTCTCAAAATTGCAAGTTGTACACTCTTAACATTCCATCCAAGATCCTGTTAAACTCTTGAGCATGGTGGGAAATCTCGCGAGATATCTTGGTTTTTTTATAAATCGAGACGAGATCAAGGTCGAGATCTGCAAAATGGGATATCTCGCTCGAGATCTCGCCATATCTCGTTATATCTCGTCCTAAATCTCGCCATATGTCACGGGAACTCTCAATTTTTGCCCAATTTTTTGTAGATTTCAGCCAAAGTTTCACTTGCAACTACTCTTAGCACATCTACAACATCAAAGGAAGCTCAATCATCCTCTACTTGTCTTATGAATTTATGCGTTAATGGCTTATATAGAACTTCTAACGGTTGTATACTTTTATAATTCTATTCTCGAAAGTCAAGATTGTAATACTCATATGAATGTTATCTTGATGACATTTAGGTTATTTGATGTATTTGATACACTTGATTTTTATTTATATGCCTTAATGGTTTTATATTATATGTTATACAACCTTGCATTCTCTAATCCTACAGCATTTTGGTTTCACACTATGGGTAGACTTAGAAATCATACTTAGGGCTGTTTTCTTCATAAATCCAAGGCCACTAGTGTGTTCAAAAGGCCTTAAATAGGCTAAAATACAAGTTTTGCCCACGGGACCCTAAACCCACCGAGTGGGCTCCGAGTTACGCCCATGGCATATCTCGACCAAGATCTCGCCGAGATGGTCGAGATCTCGGTTTTTCAAGTGAGATCTCCTACCATGCTCTTGAGTGAATTGTCCATGTTACCCTAATTAAAGTCAAATGACATAACTACCCCATTTAAACCCTCCATACCCAAACCGTAGGCAGGTGAACCCGTCTTCTACCTACAAGGTCGGAAGTTGCCCCCCTTCGCAGGAAATCACCACACCCCATGCTGGAAAATTTGTTGTAGCTCAGATCCATGGTGGTGATTATGACTTGATCGAATGGTTTAATCAGTCCAGCGAAGAAGTTTTTCTGTAACTGCCTAACTGGAGGCTCATGATCAGGAATGTGAATACAATGCCTGGAATGCTGCCAGTGGACCGATTCATGCTCAGGTAGAGGTAGTTCAATTGGTTGAGTCGTCCCAGTAAACGGTCTACCGGTCCACATAGCTGGTTGTCGGAAAGGGAGGTATTGAAGTGATAGTGGGAGCGAAGAAGCTGAGAGGGCACTGTTGAGGTTGTTGTGCTTGAGATCGAGACAGGTTAGGGTTTGGTGGTGAATCGGAGTGTAGTCTGGTAGTGTTTCAGATTCAGGGGACTATTAAGACAACCTGTGTTTAGTTGCAAGTTTAGTTCTGATCAGAATTCCAGATTACGGTAATCCCTTCAACTTCAATTTTCTGTTTTTAACTAGGTATCTATGTGGTTCTCCATTAAAGCTTAGTTAAGGTTCAGTTTTGGTTTAGACATGAAAGTGAGTGAAATATAGTTTGAAAAATTCTGAAGAGGGTTCAGCAGTTCTGTTTTTAGCCAAAATCATATCTGTTCGCTTTGTTGTAAACATTCGAAAAAGAAATCTGATGTTAAGTAAAGGGAAATCCTAGGATTCTATATCACCAATGGGAGATTTTTTCCGATAGGGGTGTGGTGATTTCCGAGGAAGTTGGGTAGTTTCTGGCGAAGGGTAGGTAGAAGATGGGTGCCTAAGGATTGGGTATGGGAGGGTTTAAATGGGGTAGTTATATCATTTGACTTTAATAAGGGTAATATGGACATTTCACTCATGAGTTAACATAATCTTGGATGGAATGTTAAGAGTGTATAACTTGTAATTTTGAGTGTGTGCAATCTATAATTGAGGGCACTAAAGCATGCACCCAAAGTTAAGCCCCACTAAAGCGTGCAATCTGTAAAAAAACTCTTAACTTCAATTGTATTAGTGAGATTCCAATCTAAGGGTTGAAATCTCACAGTAGTTTGATTCTTTTGCTAAATGTTGATAAGAGTCCAGTTTGAGTTGTAATTGGATCTCATTAGTTAAGGAGATCCCAGTCTAAGCTAGAGTCTTTATTTTCCGGCTATAAATAGCCTCTGCATGTTAGTTATTTTCAGTCTTGGATAAACTAATGAATCGAGTGTTTGAGGTTCAGGGTCTCCTGTGTGGGTAGGCCCTGGTGGAGCAAAAAGTTTTCAAGTTCTTATTATCTTCTTCAATTCAGCCGCTCAAGAGATCAACAACGCATCCAAGCAGCCATTCTGGTGCAAGAACATCAGTTGACTTTGAAGCTTCGGGGGGGGCTTAGTAAGCTAGCTAGCTGGCAGACCTATCCTATCATATTAGGATGAAAGTAGTGATCGAAAATGGTGATGTCTATGCCCGAGGTGATCGGAAATTGGATGAGACAAGAATCCCAGCAATCAACCTCCAATCTCCAGTGAGTGCCCGCATCCACTGCAGCATCCTCTGCTCCCATTCCCCTCTATTAGGCGTTGAGCACCGGCCCAAATCCATCGCATACATCCCTTGCCCCTTCCCCTACAGTTCCCTCCCTACGCCAGCCCCTTTCCTAGTATTTGCAGCCTCCCCCATCTCCTTCTTCCCCGCAATACCGTGTCCACCCCGTCTAGGAACTCTTCAATCCAGCCCCTTTTAACTTTCTTTCAGTCCTCTTAAGATCGTAGGAACCCTGGGAACACATTCCTACCATTATTTATGTTGTAATTGTTGTGGAATGGCTTATTGATCCATAATCTCAAGCCCTTTATTTATAATTAAGTGGAAAGTAGACTATTACAAGGAATAGAATTTTACATGAATACAAACTCTAATTTAACTCCTATACAAACTCTAATTGGACTCCTAGTAGAATCCTACACTTCCCCTCAAGTTGAGGCATAGATATTAGTCATGCCCAACTTGCCTATAATAGGAAGAAAATCTCTTTCTTTCAAACCCTTAGTGAAAACATCTACTACTTGGTCTCCAGATCTTACAAAAGGCATGCAGATAAGCCCTTGTTCCAACTTTCCTTTGACAAAAAACCTGTCAATTTCAATGTACTTAGTTCGATCATGTTGCACTGGATTATTAGCAGTACTAATAACAACCTTGTTGTCACAATATAACATCATAGGGTTTGGAACTTGGACTGCAATATCTTGCAGCAAGCCTTTCAACCATAGTAGCTCACAAACTCCACAAACCATAGCTCTATATTCAGCTTCGATACTAGATAAAGCTACCACATTCTGTTTCTTACTTCTCCAAGTAACTAGATTACCTCCAACAAAGGTACAGTAACCTGAAATTGACTTCCTGTCTGGAGATCCAGCCCAGTCTGTATCAGTGTATGCTTCTACTTTTAGATTATCGGTGGGTGACAGAAGTATTCCTTTTCCAGGAGTTCCCTTCAAATACTGTAGTATTCTGGTAACAACCTTCATATGAGCTAAATATGGATCATGCATGAATTGGCTCACTGTCCCTACAGCATAAGCGATGTCTGGCCTGGTGTGGGACAAGTAAATAAGCTTCCCTACCAGCCTTTGGTATCTTCCTTTGTCCACTGGTTCTCCCTCTTTTCTTTAAGTTTAGCTCCAGCTTCAATAGGGGTATCAACTGCTTTACACCCCAACATTCCCACTTTTGATAATAGATCTAGGACATACTTTCTTTGGGATAGGAATATACCTTTCTTTGATCGAGCCACCACAATCCTTAAGAAATACTGTAACTTTCTTAGATCTTTAATTTCAAACTCTTTATCAAAAAAGTCCTTCAACTTTTGAATTTCTTCACCATCATTCCTTGTGATGACAATATCGTTTACATAAACAATGAGAAGTGTGATGTTAGTACCTGACTTCGTGACAAATAGTGTATGATCAGCATTGCTTTGCTTGTACCCAATAGAAGTCATTGCCTTTTGAAGGCGTCCAAACCAGCATCTAGGAGACTGTTTTAACCCATAAATTGACCTCTTCAACCGACAGAATTTCCCTGTAGTATTGTCATCGGAGAAACCATGTGGGATTTCCATATAGACCTCTTCTGCTAACTCCCCATGTAAGAAGGCATTCTTTACGTCTAGTTGGTGCAAGTTCCAGTGTTTGTTCACAGCTAAAGACAACAAAACTTTGACAGTATTTAGTTTCATAACAGGGGCAAAGGTCTCCTAATAATCAATCCCATAGGTGTGGGTAAACCCCTTTGCAACTAGTCTAGCTTTGAACTTGTTGACTGATCCATCCATATTTTATTTAACCACAAATACCCATTTGCAACCCACTGGTTTTTTTCTTCTGGAGGAAGTGTAACCAACTCCCAAGTGTCATTTTTCTTCATTGCGTGCATTTTCTCTACCATAGCTGCCTTCCATCTCTTATCAGCATAGGCTTCCTGCCAACTTTTAGGAACAGATACAGATGACAGAGAGGATATAACAGCACGGCAGGAGTCAGACAAAGAGTTTTAAGAAACATATTTAGCTATGGGATGTTGGGTATAAGATTTGACCCCTTTTCTAACAGCAATAGGAAGATCAGAAAAAGATACCTCAGTAGAATCTGATTCTGGAGTAGGAGACTGAAGTAGTAACGTATCACCTTTCTCCACCTGCTTTAGCCAGTTGTATTTCTTCCTCTGATAATTCTGCACCTCCTTATTCTGGTCAATCTGGTTTTGAAAGACCCCAACAGTGTGTCTCACAGGAGTGGTCTCCCCCTGGCTAGGTTTTTCACATGGTTCAGAAATCGAAGGGGGAGGATTCGAGTCCTCAGGTATACTGGCCGAAGTCTCCCCCTGGTTAGGAAACTCTTCTGGGACTCTTAAGTTGTGTTGGTGTGTGATAGAAAGATCTAGAGTCGGAAAGAACACCTCACCTCTAGGACTCTCCCCCTGGAGAGGTGTATAGTAAGGGCAAAACTCTTGAAAAAGTACATCTATGGATACAATGGTTTTCCTAGAGGGAGGATGATAACATTTGTACCCTTTTTGAGTAGCAGAATACCCCAAAAATATGTAGCGTAGGCCGCGGGGAGCCAGCTTACTCTGGTGGGCTGTGATTCTGGCATAACACACGCATCCAAAAACCTTTGGGGGAATAACAAAAGAAGAGGCTCCCTGAAGAATTTCATTAGGACATTTAAAACTAAGTATCGTACTGGGCATCCTATTCATAAGGTAAGAAGTTGTGCGAATAGCATCACTCTAGTATTGATCAGGGACATTCATAGCAATCATAATGGAACGGGCTATCTCTAAGAGATGCCGATTCTTCCTTTCGGCAACCCCATTTTGGGCAGCCGTATTCACGCAACTGGTCTGATGTATTATGCCAGAGTCAGAGAGATATCTTTGAAATTCACCATCAATATACTCTGTGCCATTGTCACTGCGAAGGATCTTCACAGTGGCATTGAACTGAGTTTTAATCATATTATGAAAGTCATGGAAACATCGGAAAACCTCATTTTTTTTTGTTTTAAAAGATAAATCCATGTAGAACGAGAGTGACAATCAATAAAAGTAACAAAGTACCTATGGCCAGTAATAGACTCACGTCGGCAGGGACCCCACACATCAGTATGAATTAGGATAAAAGGAATAGGTTTTCTATTATGAAGAGAAGGTAAATAACTAAATAAGTAGAACGAGTCTGCTTCGCAAAAATGCAGGCTTCACAAAAAAAATTATTTTCATTACAAGAAGAAACCAAATCAGGGAATATTTTCTTAAGAGTTCCTAGAGGGGGGTGACTTAGCCTACGGTGCCACTGATGAAGTCTGATATTACCGAATGGACCGGATTAGAAGATGTAGTCAAAGCAAACGCAGATTCTCCAATTTGGTTGAGCAGATTCTCCATTGTCTAGTTTACCACGTCCAATCTCCTTCCCTGTGACCAGATCCTGGAAGACACAGTAAGATGGGAAAAAAATCACTTTACAATTCAAGTCATGTGTAAGACTATAGTTGTCACGGCGACGAGGCAATATGAGGCGGTTTTAGCTAGTTGGGGCGATGAGTCGACGAGGCGCCCTCCGAGGCGCTTTTAAGGCAGTCGAGGCGTTTTAAGTGAAATTTTTACTTTTTAGTGTACATCTCACACACTAATTCATTATAAACATATCTTATATATAATAAAAAAACTAATATTAGCCATTTAGCCTACCTCAAGTCATCCAACATATTACAAACCACACATAGTAGGTCCTAAATAAATTTCAAGTATCATACTATCATTAACAAAAATCAAGATACGATAAAATGTAACTAAATAGTAAACACATTGATGCATGAGCCTAACAAATAAACACTAGACAACATACCTTCATTAAATGTCACCAACACTAGCACCACCTACAACTCCATGGCTCCACCTCCATCAGCACCTACAACTCCACCTCTTCTACATTGTTGAGCTATAGCCAAATATCCTCACAAGTAAAAGAAGAAAATGAAACAAAACATATTATATCTAAATAAAAAGTTTTAAATATTTAAGCAAACAGTCCCACTTATATCTAAAATCTAAAGTCCAAATCCCAAATATACCAACACACCCATATCCAAAATTCCCAATAAAAATCCACAATCCATATCCAAAATTCCCAATAGAAAAGTATAAGTTAGCTAGTCATAATCATCATCAAGCAAATTGGTAGCAAGTGGGAGATCTTCTCGAACTTGTTGTTGCTCCAAAGAGGTAGACCTCAAACCAAAATCATCTGCAATGTTCTCATCATCATGCAAATCTTCCTCTTCTTCCATGTCTCCATCAGACTCAGAGTCATGTTCCTCAACCACCCTCTCCAAAGACCTGCGATGTGAGTAACATATATTAACTCCACCAGATGTTGATCCACTTGGTTGACATCTCCTCGGTCTATTCTGGCCCTTAAGTGATGAAGATGCCCCTATAGCTCTATCAACAATGCTCTAAGTAAGATCACCCTCAGGATGGACTAAATCATCAGGCTGATTAACCATCCACTCACTGCTCCAGTCAAGCTCATCAAGGAGTAGTGGATCATAATTTCTATTCTTTAATCGCCTTTCATCGAACCTTTCTTGAAGACAGCGATTGTATCAACAAAAGCTAGATCATTCAACCTTTCATGTTCCAGCCTATTCCTCTTCTTGGTGTGAATCTGAATTCATAAGCAATTGAAAAGAATCCCAAGTCATTCTTCTAAATTTAAATTTAAAAGTGTTTTAAATACTTGAATCACTTAATACTTACAAACTCAAATGTGCTCCAATTCCGTTCACAACCAAAGGAAGAACAACAAAGGCCTAGTATCCTCCTTGCAATCTTTGTAAGCTCAAAAGCAATTCCTCTATGTGTATCCCACCATGTAACTATAGTATTAAAAAAAAGATTAACATAATAGGTAAAGTTACAAACCAAATAAGTATAACTAAAAATAAAATATACAAGTAAAAACATACGAGGACTTATAGTTGTACGCTGTCTGATAGCTATAGATGTGGAGAAAGGACCTCTAGCTTCCTTGTAGTCATTTACCTAGGATAATATCTTATCTTGTTGATGTACATCAAGCACTAGTCTTCCAACAACTTCAAAACTTCATTAAAAGAAGTTTGGAGAGAAGTGATTAACTCATAATCATCTACATTATCTAAGTTGGAGAACTTCCCAAGATTCAAAAAATAGGCTGCACCATATAGAGGTCTCTCCATCTGACACTCCCATCGCCTATCAATGATTTGTATGACTTTCTTCCAGAGTCGTTCTTTGCCCCCAAAATTGTCCTTTATTCTTTTTTTAGCCTCTTGCATGGCTACAAACACTTCAGGCAATGCGGGTCTTTCATTAGCATCCACAATCCTCAATACAATCATAAGAGGTTGTGATGCTCTAATACAATCCTCCACACCATGCCAAAATGCTGTAGAAAAAGTTATTTTAGCTACTTTCTTCCCTGCTTCTGTTTTGGACAAATTGGAATTTGTCCACTCCTCAGAAATGAATAAGTGCCTTAAATCATCCTTGTGTTTCAATAAGCGTTGCAATGTCAAGAATGAAGTGGCAAACCTAGTCGCTGCAGCCCTCACAAGATCTCTGCCATTTGTCTTTTGTCTCAAGGCCTCTAGCAATCTTGTGTGCTTATAAATGAAAGTGGTAATTCTCTTCCCCTGAATTATCACTTTCTTATATTGTTTCAAATTCCCAATGTCCTCTAGCATCAAATCAAGACAATGGGCTGCACAAGGAGTCCAATATAATCTAGTCCTCTTCTCCATTAATAATGCCCCTGCTGCTTTGTAATTTGAGGCATTATCAGTCACCACTTGAAGTACATGCTCTTCCCCAATTTCTTCAACTTTACTATCCAATAACTGAAAGAGCATGTTTGCATCTTGCACCTGGCTAGATGCATCCACAGAACCAAGGAAGAATGTTCCCTTTGGACAATTGACAAGAAAATTGATGAGATGCCTACCCTTTTTGTCAGTCCACCCATCAGACATGAGTGTGCATCCATACTTCCTCCAATACTTTTCATACTTTTTCCTCATCTCCATTGTTCTTTCTTTTGCACTCTTCAACAAAGGCACCCTGCTTCATGGTAATTTGGGGGCTTACACCCAGAACCATATTGTGCAATAGACTCGACCATCACCTCAAAGCTTTTAGCTTTAATTGCATTGAATGGAATGCCACATTGATACATCCAATCAGCAATGTGGTTATCCACTCGCTTCTTTTCTTCAGGAGATCTCATTCTATTCAAGATGGTTGTTTGAATAGCACCCTTAGCCCTCCTTTCCTCAACAAGTTCTTCAGGAGTGCGTCTAACATGCATATCCATAGGACCCCTTACTGGTGCTTTATTAAGGGCACTTTTCAGTCTCTTTGATGCAGTCCCAGAGCTTGGTATCTTGGAGCACACCTCAACCTCAGACCCTACACTAGGTAATGTACTTCCTCCACTAGAGGGCCTAGAGGCAGGAATAGGATGTTCTTCTCCAATTTGAATGTCATCATACTCCTCATTATCCAAATCAGTAACAACAGCCCTCCTTTTATTTTTCACCAATGCTGCATTCATCTCTTGGGCAATTGCTGCAGTGGTCTTGGTGCACTTCACAACATCTCCATATCCACCCACTAGATGTTGCTTCAATCTTTTAATTCCTCCTTTAAAGTTTTTGTTGCACAAACTGCATCTGACTGTATTCCTATCAGCAACATTTGGCCAATACCCATATTTCCACCCTGGGTCATTTGACTTGGCCTTTCTCTTTGGGTCTTTTGAGGTATCATAGGCTTCACTCCCACTAGGAATAGGCTGACTAGAAGCAGCCGTTTGATTATCACTTGAGGGCCGGTCATTTTAAATAACTAGTAAATATCTACAATAAAAAACATGAAACATACACATATAATCAGCCAAAATTAAAAACAATAATAAAGTTGATAATGTTACCGTATAATTATAATTTTGGACCATACCGCACCATAATAAAAATCCTATGCATTCATCTAATCATCTCACTTCATGATAAATTGATAATCAAGCTTCTAAATCAGACTATTAGAGAGAATGAATCGAAAAAATACACTGAAGCTAATAAACAACAATAATCAGTAGGCTAATCACAATTATGGTTGAATGCCATTTTATGAGAATACAATCACTGCTGAAACCTCACCTAGTGGTCCATCACATGATTCACATCAACTGATCTTGAAAAATATATTTTAAAAATTGCAAAGGGACCATTTAAATCTAAGAGAAACCTACAAAAACCTCCCTCAAGCTTATGCAAGGAAAGAATTCATCAGCTGTACCAAGTTGTTGAACTATCAGAAAAAACCAAACAACAAAAGAAAAACAAAGACACACGTACACGAGATAAGAAAAAAATCATTACAATGATACAATCAGGTAGATAAAACAGAGATGGAACAAATTTAACGAAGAAGAATCGTTACAAATAAAAAAAAAATGTGGAGAACATCCAGATAGCAGCTCTGAACTATGCAATCAGGTGCAATTTGCAAGTCACAGACTCACAGAAATGGTGAACAAAGCTACGGACGACACATAACTAGTTTAACTATATAAGTATATAACATAGCTACAACGCAGGAAAAAAAAAACATTTCAGCGACTTACTGTCGCCTGAGATGGTGACCAGAGTGACCGGAAGCTACTGCAACTTGGTCGCTGACTCGTTGCAAGGTTGCAATCGCAACAGTTGCAAAATGGATTTAGGAAAAAAATTAATGATAAGTTGCAGAAGGGGGGGAGAGAGAGCATTCCGGCGACTTACTGTCGCCTGAGATGGTGACCAGAGTGACCGGAAGCTGCTGCAACTTGGTCACTGACTCGTTGCAAGCTTGCAACTGAGATACGGTGGAGTTTTGGATGATGAAAAACAAAAATCAGAGTTCAACTGAGAAGAGGGTTCTGGGGTTTGTCTTGTTTTACTCAAGCTCTAGAGAAATAACGAAGCAGGGCCGTAGTAAGCATCAGCTTCAAGCTACATAAATTGGGTCGATTTGATTTAGACTATAGGAGCTTGCTAGGATGATGAGATGAGCACGTCAAGGTTCATCAAGCGTGTTACTGTTGGAGATGGAGCTGTAGGGAAGACGTGGCTGTCACCGGGGACGCTGGCTGTTGCCGGTGATGACGCTGCTATTGCCGGTGTCACTGGTGTCGCCGATGTCACTAGTGGTTGGTGTCGGAGTCGGAGACGAAGAGAGTAGTAGAGAGCAGAGAGGTTAGGGGTTAGGGATTGATTTGATCGAGTATGCTCGAATGCTCGATTCGATCAAATATCTCATTTTTTCATTTTTTTAAATTAATTTAATGTTACAATGATAATATGTGACACCTATATAACAATTCACCCCTTAGATTCTTTCCGATTGGAATCTACTTTTCAAATTATTATTTACCTTTGATCTGGAATAAAATACAACAACAACAACAACAATAAGCCTTGTCCCAACTAAATGGGGTCGGCTACATGGATTCTTGCCCTCCAATCATTTATGTTCGAGGTCATGCTAGATACAAGGCCTAAGCTATACATATCCTTTCTCACCACTTCTCCTAAGGTTATCTTAGGTCTACCCCTAGCTCTTCTAGTTCCTTCAATATGGATTATATCACTTCTCCGTACAAAAGCATTTATAGGTCTCCGTTGAACGTGGTCGTGCCACCTCAAACGGCTTTCTCTAGCTTATCACTTATGGGAGCAACTCCCAGACCAACTCTAATATGATTGTTTCTTATCTTATCCATCCTAGTTTTGCCACTCATCCATCTTAGCATCCTCATGATCTGGAATAAAATAAATTACAATTTTTAAAATTTAAAAAGTCGGTCGCCTAGTGTAATATTGCGTCCGAGTCGTCTGAGGTGACTACTTGGAGACGCCTCAGAGCCGAGTCGAGCGCCTTATTGAGTAAGCCTGAGGCGACACTTGCCTCAAGCCCTTCATTTCCGCCTGGACACCTTGACAACTATGAAGACTACTGATAGAAAGCAAGTTAGTAGAGAAAGAGGGAACATGTAAAACTTTAGACAAAGAAAGTGATGGAGAATGCTGAATGGTCCCTTTTCCAGCAATGGAAGAATAGGAGCCATCAGCAATTCGAACTTTATCCTTTCCAGAAGTTGGAGAATATTGTAAGAAAGAGGAGGATAAACTTGTCATATGATCTGTGGCTCCTGTATCAATGATCCAAGGAGTAGAAACTGAAGAAGCTTGAAAGCTTGTAAAAGTTTTACCTAAAGTAGCAAGGTAGGAGTTGGTATGGGTAGTAGAGGAAGCAGTGTTCGAGGCTATAACGGCAGTAGAAGACTACATAATACATCGCAGTAGCGAACTCCTCTTGTGAAAAACCAACGTCTGCAGAGGGTGTGGTGGAAATTGTCTCAGAAAGATTAGCCTTTGGTTTTCCCTTTCTTTGTGCTTGTTTTTGCTCAAAATCAGCAGGCTTCCCATGCAGTTTCCAACAATTTGCCTTGGTATGATATGGTTTGTCACAGTGCTCACACTTGACAATCTCCTTAGCCATATCAGATTTAGTGCGAACAGACTGTAAAGCTGATTTCTCCATAATAGGAGTATGAAGCATGGCTAATCGACGACTTTCCTCCCACTGAACAAGAGCATAAGACTGTTCTAGTGTAGGTAAGGGAGAACGACTTAAGACTTGCACTTTGATATGATCGTACTCCAGTTCAAACCTTCCAAGAAGTCATATACTCAAATCTTATCAATGTGCTTTTTATATGTCGCCACATCATCTGAATTAGTGGGGTGATAATCCCCATAATGATCCAATTCTTGCCAAAGAGATCGCAACTCAGCATAATAGTGGGCCACAGTCAGTTCCTTTTGGGTAGTCTCATGAAGTTTCTTCCGTAGCTCATAAACCTGTGCTTCATTCCCCAACTGTCCATATGTTTCAGTAGTAGGCTTCCAAATTTGGGCAGCAGTATCAAGTAAAAGATATCCACGGGCAATATTTGGAGTCATGGAATTCAAGAGAAAGGACATAATAAGAGCACAGGGGATGGTGAAACTTCCAGGATCTTTTAATTTTGGAGGAAGCTTGTTCAGCAAGAAGGCACTACTCTCTTGTGTCATGGCCATTGTCTCAAACTCTCCAAATCTCTTTTTCTTGGAAAGGATGTCTTTCATGAATTTCACATAATTTGGCATTTTTTTAAGTGCTTGTACCAATGGTATATTGATGTGGAGCTGCTTTAGAACATCCAAGAATTTCTTGAATTGATGGTCTTTCTGCTGCTTATGAAATCTTTAAGGAAAAGGAGGTGGTTTATAACTCTGTTTTTCTGGAGAACTCTGTTGCATTGGTGTTGTAGCCATGGGTTCAGCACTCTGTTTTGTAGAATCAGAGTGTTCCTTTTGAATAGCAATTGTATCTTCCTTCTCCCCTTCTTCTTGGATAGAAATAGGTTGCTTCTGTTGGCTAGACTTTGAATGAGGTTGCTCTAGAGGTTTTCCACTCCTTAATAAAATAACTTTGCAATACTTTTTGCCTTCACGCCTAGGATTTTCTGTGTCACTTGTCAATGATCCTTGAGGTCGATTACTTAAAGCATTAGCCAGCTGTCCTACTTGATTCTTTAGATTTCTCAATGAAGATGCTTGACTCTGAATAATTGCATCATTCTTTGCCATATACACCTTTAATAGAAGCTCTATTGATGAAGAAGGTTCTATAGGCTGAATCTTCACTTGCTATCGAGCACTTGGAAACTGATGAGGTTGAATTTGCATGGAAGATGAATCGACATTTTGTCCTTGAGCATTCCAAGAAAAGTTAGGATGCTGCCTCTAACCAGGATTATAGGTGTTGGAATATGGGTTATTGGCTTTGTTGAAATTACCAACATAGTAGGCAGATTCTGGGTTGGATGGACAACTATCAAAGAAATGCTCCCCACCACAATATGTACAAGAGACTATTGTAATTTGTTATGTTTGTACAGCTGCAGCCCAGGTTCACTGATTTTAACACACTAGTTAAGGATGACACTTGTGCAGTTAAGGCTGTTATTGCATCCAACTCATAAATTCCTGCTACTCTCTTATTTACAGTAGCTCTCTCAACTGGCCATTAGTAGTAGTTGTTGGCCATTCTCTCCAAAATCTCATAAGCTTCATTATATGACTTTGCCAATATAGCCCCATTTGCTGACTCATCCATTATGGACCAAGTTTGACCATTTAAACCATTGTAGAAAGTCTCCATTTGAATCTAATGAGGAATTCCATGGTGAGGACATTTACACAAGAGCTCCTTAAATCTTTCTCATGCCTCATGCAAAGATTCACCATCCAATTTTTGAAAACCAGTGATATCATTCCTGAGCTTGGCATTCTTTGTTGAAGGGAAGTACTTCATCAAGAACTTCTCTGCTAAATCATTCCATATGGCTACGAACTGTGGAGGTAAAGAGTTCAACCATGCTTTGGCTCTATCCCGCAATGAGTAAAGGAATAGCTTCAATCTCAAGGCTTCTTTAGTTGCTCCAGGTATCTTAAAAGAATCACTTACCTCCATAAAAAGTCTAAGATGGAGGTGAGGATCTTCTGTTGGCATCCCACTAAATTGTCCCACAGTTTGAAGCATTTGGAACATCACAGGCTTAAGTTCAAAATGTAGTGCTTGGATTTCTGGCCTTACTATACTTGGATTTTTACAGCATATGCTCTAATGGCCCTATCTCTATCATCACCCTCAGTTGCCATATTATTCTCATTATTATTCACCCCATTTCTCACTGCTTCAGCCATTGTTTGAACTGCTGTTAAACCTCGCTGCTCCTTTCTTCTAGCTCGAAATGTCCTTTCAATTTCAAAGTCAAAGCGTATCAACTTTGATCAGGCAACGGATTCATACAAGGGTAAAAGCACCTGAGAATAAAAGAAAACTAATATCAAAGTAAAGAAATTTCAGTAAATAAAACAAGAAATTACTTCTACACTAATTATCAATGACAAAATTCCCCGGCAACAGCGCTAAAAACTTGTTGCTTATATATGAAGATGCTACGCAAGTGCACGTGTCGCAATCAAATAATATTTAGTAAGTAGAGTATCGATCTCACGGAGAATTTGATCTTCAAATATCAATGTAAAATGAAGACTAATTTAAACAAGAATGACAAAGTGATTTGTGATTTGTGATTAACAAACTAAATAGACAAAATACAGGTGAAGTGAACTAGAGATACAAATGGGAAATATGCAATAAAAGGAACTATAAGAGATGGAATGAGTGTTGGGAATCAATTTCCCCTCCCCTGAATTTATATTGTCAAAACTACAGCAACACTGTAGCACAACATATATCAAATAACCTGGAACAAAATTACATATGGGTATCTTCCAATCCACATATGCATTAACATCCTAATTCATAATCATCATATTCCTATGGAGAAGTAAACTGAGAATGCAAATTATGCCAAATTCCAATCATGGTTACGTGAGGCGGGTGAGTATTCCTACTTTACCCACTAAATGGCTAAACCCAAATAAGGATTAAGCTAACTCACGCCATTCAACAATTATCTAGACTTAATTAACGTTCCAGTTAACTAAAATCACAGCATTCATTCATGGATGATCACTCAATAAATGAAATTGATCATAAACTAACATGCTGAATTCATTGATAACAGATTGTACTGCAGTAAAGCTAAATAACACTGGATAATTACAGCTCAAAACACAGGCTCAAGTACTCTTACATCCCAACACAGTAAGAACTTAGCTCATATCAGAATTCAAAAGGAAAGAAATATATACAATCATCAACAGAGTTCAGCTTCCTATCTCCAGCAGGTTTGCTTTCTTCCACGAGCTCAGCTCTCTCCGTTCAGTCCTAGTTCTTCTCTATATGTGCCTTTTCATCCGCAACCCTCTTTCTCTTTCCCCAAAAAATTCCTCCAATCATAGGGTAGAACCTGGGGCTGTAGGATTAGAACATTCCCTTCTGATATCCAGGGCTGAGATCATTCACGTATTGACAAGAAAAAAATCCCATTTAGTTAGCCCTTTTTAGTCATTTCTACGTGAATTCAATCTGGGAATATTCTATTCCGTGATGTTGCAGCATCTTTACAATAAAGTGAGAAGACACGTTCTTCTTCTCTTATGGGTCTTCCCCTACAATGCCAAGAGAAAGAGGGTTAATCAAATTCATCCTTTAATTGAAGAGAAATTCATGCAAGAATGACATAAAGGACCTTTACAAGATTTAAAATGTTAAGACTCACTAAAACAACATTTAATGACAACTAACACTAAAACAAAGATAAAATACTCTTAAATCAAGCTATCTCAAGTATAAAATTATCAAACTTAACTCTATTTCATAGAGTTATCACTCCCTTCCCACACGCCTGGACGATTTATAGTCTCGAGAACCTTTCTAAACGTCCGTCTTCGCCTTCTCCATAAAAGGAGTATATCTTTCTTGTAGTGTTGTGTGTACCACATTAAATCTCTGTGTGTTTTTGTTTTTGTTTATTTTTTGATTTGTTATTTTGTGGTGTTTGTTCTAACAAAGTGTTATTAGAGCTCTTGGTTGTTTTTGATCTATACATCCATGGCTTCTACATCAATGAAATACGATATTGAAAAATTCGACGTAAGCATTAGTTCAGTTTATGGCAAGCTCGGGTGTTTGTGGTTCTTACTCAGCAAGGAGTGAAGAAGGCCATATTTGGGAAGACGAAGGAGGCTATGTCTGAAGAAAATTGTAATGATATGGATGATCGAGCCCTTATCACAATTCAGTTATGTCTATTAAACGAAGTTTTACAAGAAGTTCTTTTGGAGAAGACAGCGGCAGAATTGTGGTCAACATTAGAAAGTTTGTACCTCACAAAATTCCTCACTAATAGGTTGAGTACAAAGCAACAGTTATATATTTTGCATATGGGTGAAGGTACTTCTCTCAAATCTCATATTGCTGCACAATCCTGTTCGTCCCTTCAGCCGGTTGAACCTGCAAAAATGAGCTCGACCGTGGAGGTTGAGTTTTCACCTCCGACGATTTAGTTAGGGATCCGACTAAGGAAGACAAGAAAGTAATGAACAATAAGAATTCGAATAGTGATAGTTTTATTCAGCGTACCTTTCTTTTGTGATGTCATACCTTTTTATAGCTTTTCTTGGTAGGAGTTTTACTGGAACTCAAACCTTAGTAAGTCGGCAATATGAATCTTAGTGATTGAATCCTATTAGAATACGAATAGTTAGATTTTGAACACTGTTTCCTTGGCCACGAGTCTTCTTAGAATACGCCTTACTATTCTGTTGGTCGGTTCATCCGACTCGGCCTATTCGGTTTAACCTGTTCGGTTAACTGGTTCGGTTTTTATCGGAGATTCTTCTGATATATTTCTCCCTCATCATAAGCCCCCCAATCTTTGGAATCCGGTCTTCAGGCTGTTCGGATTGTAGAGACTTTTAAGCTCGAATACACGTTTATGAAGCTTAGGCTATCCGACCAACATAACTTGTATATTTGGAGATTGGTTTAGGGTTAGCCTCATAGCTGATGTCATCTGACAAGAGACTGTGCCGTAATATCTGGCAACGACGGCGCACATTCTCTGAGGGTGTCACCTTTACTAGCACGTGGCCCTGTATTGATGGCCTCTCATAATGATTTTTTTATTATTTAAAAATGCTTGAATTTCCAACGCTTTTGTCCCTTCACCTTAACATTTGGATTGGAATCTTTTAGAAGATGTAAGGTCTCAACTCTTTGTGGATCATCAGATGAAGGAACTTCTTTAGGGTCGTCGGATCAAGATCTTTTTTGGGAAGTGCTTTAGTCCTCCTTTTTAATCCCTTAGATTAGGATTTTTGGGAGAGTATAAAACCCTTCTTCTTCCACTTCTTTTCATTTCTGTTACTTGCAATTTCTGTTTGTAACAAAGGTGAACAGTGCTGCTTGGAAAGGACTTTTTCGCCCGCCCTCGTTGCAGCTTTTCCTTGCTCATCTTTAGTCACCAGTAAGTCCGTTTACTCCTCACGATCATTTTTATCCGGTTCATTTTTCATTTCATGCTATATTTTGAGTTTATTTTGAATTTCCCTCTTGCTTGGCTCTGCTCGTTTTTTCTTTCTTCTGTTTCTGCAACTGTAAACTTAATATAGACTTTTGTTTGTGATGGGTGTTAAGAGAAAGGCTTCTAGGCCTTCTAGAGCTTCCCCTATCCGACCCTCCTCCGGGAGCTCTTATGTTCGTTCTGAGAACAGTGGAGCTTCTTCCTCTGGGTATAGTGACACAGAGAGTGACACCTCTGTTGATCCGACCTTATCTCCTGGTGTTCGTCCGAACTTACTCAGTGACGATGAGTTTAGGTCTCTAAGTATTCGTGCTCGGTTTAGTACCAATAGGAGGAGATGGTTAAACATCCTTTCTTCTTCAAAGCTTGCTTTTGAGAGAAAACACCCTAGGACTTCCGAACATATAGACTTTGTTCCTAGTAGCTCAGGTCCCAGCTTCTTTCCTTCCGAGCTGACTGAGAGTGATCTGAAGCTTCTCCGAGCTAGGTATGCTATACCTGATGATTTTGTGATCAGGGTTCCAACCTCTCATGAACGTGCTCACCAACCTCCTCAGGGTGAGTTCGTTGTTTATGAAGATGCTTTTATCAGTGGTTTTAGACTTCCTGTGCATCCAATCTTTTCTGATATTTTTAATCACTTTGGGATGTGTCCAGGGATGTTGGCGCCAAATAGTTGGCGTAACATAGTTTGTTTTTGGGGATTCTGCCAAGTGCCAACAATCTGAGGTCGGTGTGATTCCGACCTTACCTTTATTCCTTCAATTTTGTATGCACAAGAAACAAGAACAAAGTCGTTGGTTCTATCTCTCCAAACGAACTTCTCTGCAAACTGGGTGGAAGGGTAACTTTGTAAGATCAGGTACTCTTCCAACCAATACCAAGGGTTGGAGGTCCCGGTATTTCTTTGTTCGGTCCCCTTCTCTTCCCAGCTTTCCGACTTCCTGGCCCAAACAACCTAAAGAGGATTCAAATGCCATTCCTCCTCTTTCTCGTTCCGAACAGGAAGCAAGGGATCGAATTCGGATGATCCCCACTGAAGATCGGAACTTGCTTGTTGTGAATGGATATTGTTCGGAATATCCGAATATCCTTCATCACTGGGGGTTCTTGACTGGTAATAAGAGTTTTCTTCTTTTTGTCTATTTGTTTCTTCATCATTTTTATAATTCCAAGTTATCTTACTCGGAAAATGATGCAGTGATGCTCGGAGAAGATGACTTTGAGGAGGTCGCTGCTACTATGCAGCAAGTGGAGGAAAACCATCCGACTAAGTCGGATAAGGCTCCAAATGGTCCTGTCTCTTCCCCCAAGGGAAAGGCAGTCAGGGTTCGAAAGGAGAAACCTGGCGACCTGCCTCCCCGCCCTTTGAAGAAAGTGTCCAGCTCGGAGAAAGCTTCGGATTCTGAGCCTCTTCCCTCTTTGGGAGATGATGTGTCTTTTAAGGACATTCCCAGGTCGGAGGCTGGAGCTTCAGGGCCATCCAACACTCTTCAACCTGATTGGTCGTTAGATGCTAGCTCCTCGGTATTTGATGGAACTTTTTTTGTCATCTCCCGAGTTGCTAATGAGTGGATGTCTGGAGTGCTTCTTCCTGCCGACATGGCTTATCTCGAGAAGTTCGGTCGTCTCAAGGCCCATGCTATTACTGTCAGGTATGTGATGACCATGTAGTTTTTTGAACACTTCATCCCTTTGGTAATTGTATCTTTAACCAGTCCTTCTTTTGGTTATAGGATGGCTTGCGCTATGGTTCATCCGTAGGTCAAAGCATTCACTAAGCTCGGGAGGATTACTTTGCTTTGCAGAAATCCGAGCAACGTGTTAAGGAATTGGAAAATGAAGCATCATCTTTGAAGACGAGCAAGGATTCTTTGATAGCTCGGGAAGCCGAGCTTCTCAGCGAGGTTGTTGCTTTGAAGGGGAGAAATGAGGCTATAGAGCTTGAAAAAACCTCTCTTCAAACTAGCCTGGAGGAAACCCAAGGCTCCTTGGTCGGAAAAGATGCTGAGATCTCCAGCCTCCGAGCCAAGTTAGAGAGCTCGGATCACCAGGTGGCAAAGCTGATGAAGGCAATTAGGAGAAAGCTCCTTGTGTTTTCGAAGATATCCCCAACGAGCTTCGCTTTGAGGTGATCAAGAGGTGGGTCAGGACGTCCAGCTGTAAGAAGTTCATGGCCAAAGTAGTTGCGCCAGGGTACATTTATGCCCGGCGTCATGCCTACCAGGGTATCATTGCAGCTTTCAAGGACATGGATTTGGAACGGTTTCAAGATTTGATCGATCCTGGAATCTATGACGACCTTAAGATTCCTCGTCCTTCCTGGTGTGTTTCCCGAGCAAGGTTTCCTAAGCCTCAACCGGTTGAAGTGGCTGAGTTTCTAGATTCCAATTGGGATCCTTTGCCCAAAGTTGGTAGTTCGGGAACCTCTACTTCGAAAAGTGGGTTTGTTCTGAAAAAACCAGATAGCAAATCTTAGCCTATTTCCTTGTAAACCTTGTTTATCAGCGTCCTTGAGCTTTCTTAAGATTGTGTTTTGTCATGGTCCTTTTTGTATGGATAACACTTTTTTGGCTTTTCTTCATGCCATTTTGTAATCTTTGTTTGTTTGGAATGGAATATTTTATTTAATCTCTAAAGATGTTTTGGTCCATTGTTACCCCTGTCTTTCCGAACATACAAACTTGGTTGTTTGTATATTTGATTGGAATCAGATCTTTTTGTTGCCTAGTAATTTTGCTAGGTCTTTATTGTACCTAAGTAACTTAGGCCTTTTCTTCGACCTTAAAAGATCGGTCCTCGTTGCCTAGAAGTATCTTAGGTCTTTCGTTACCGACCTTAGAAGGTCGGTTTATCAGTTTTGCCTAAGTGACAGGTCTTTTTTGTGCCTAAGTAGCTTAGGGCTTTTTATGCCTAAGTAGCTTAGGGCTTTTTGTGCCTAAGTAGCTTAGGGCTTTTTGTGCCTAAGTGGCTTAGGGCTTTTTATGCCTAAGTAGCTTAGGGCTTTTTATTTTTTCGACCTTAGTAGGTCGATTGCCTAAGTGACTTAGGGCTTTTTATGCCTAAGTAGCTTAGGGCTTTTTGTGCCTAAGTGGCTTAGGGCTATTTGTGCCTAAGTAGCTTAGGGCTTTTTATTTTTTCGACCTTAGTAGGTCGGTTGTCTAAGTGACTTAGGGCTTTTTGTGCCTAAGTAGCTTAGGGCTTTTTGTGCCTAAGTAGCTTAGGGTTTTTTGTGCCTAAGTAGCTTAGGGCTTTTTATGCCTAAGTAGCTTAGGGCTTTTTGTTTTCGACCTTAGTAGGTCGGTTGCCTAAGTGACTTAGGGCTTTTTATGCCTAAGTAGCTTAGGGCTTTTCTTTTTCAACCTTAGTAGGTCGGTTTATGAACTTTAACTTCTGTCAGTACTCCTTCGATCATCTTAGCTAGGTATTCTAGCTTGAGTTGTGATGATATGTTGAAACTTCAAAAACTTTATTCAATGGAGGAAAAAATTCATAATGTCTGAATCACAAACTATTGTGTGAATATCTAAACAATTTAAAGAAAAACTGAAAGAAAATTCCAAGATTTGTTGAGGATTTTATACTATTGATAGTATTTCCTCAAGTTGTTTGAATTCCAGGTCCAGGGTATTAGTTGCCCGGTCTTTGGATCTCGCAGCTTGTATGCTCCCGGGGCAACTTGTTGCACTACAATGTACGGTCCTTCCCAGTTTGGAGCAAGCTTTCCTTGATTTGTAGGATCAAAAGCAGATGATTTGTGGAGGACTAGATCTCCAGGGAGATATTGTTGCAGTTTAACCCTTGCATTGTAATGTGTTGCAATGCGTCTTTGGTATTCTTCCAAGCAATATTGTGCTTTATCTCTGACTTCCTCAATGAAGTCTATGTTTGCCCTCATTCCTTCGATGTTTGCTTCTTCATTGAATTCTTCTTCTCTGATAGATCCAACCTTAACCTCTACGGGAATCCGAGCTTCGACTCCATAAGCTAGTCGGAATGGAGATTCGCCGGTGGTCATTCTGGCAGTAGTTCGGTAAGACCAAAGTACTTTAGGTAACTCTTCTACCCATCTGCCTTTAGATTGGTCCAATCTTTTCTTCAATCCTTCAAGCATTAATCTATTAGTAACTTCTACTTGACCATTACTTTGTGGATATGCTACAAAAGACCAACGGTGTTCTATGCCTTGCTTTTACAAAATCGTTCGAATTCAGCATTTTCGAACTGTTTACCGTGGTCGGTGACAATGATTTTTAGGATACCATACCGATATATGATATTATGTGTGACGAATTTTTTCATCTGGTCGGTATTGATGGATGCCAGTGTTTTAGCCTCCACCCATTTAGTAAAGTAATCGATTGCCACCACTAGGTATTCTCTGCTCCCTATGGCCTTTGGTAGTTTTCTTACCAAGTCTATCCCCCATCTAGCGAAGGGAATCGGAGAGAGGGTTGATGTTAGAGGCATTGCGGGGGCATGAGGTATGTTGGCGTGCACCTGGCACTTGTCACATTTGCGGACATGAGCTTTCGAATCTTCTTGTAGTGTGGGCCAATAGTATCCTTGCCTTATTATCTTGTCTGCTAAGGCTCTGGCTCCTATATGACCTCCACAGTTTCCTTCATGAATTTCTTTTAGGATGACAGCTGCCTCTGGAGCCCCTACACATCGTAACAATGGTCGGGTTAGAGACTTTTTGTATAACTTGTCGTTTCTGATGGTGTATCTAATTGCTCTTTGCTTTATAGTTCTAGCTTCTTTTGGATCTTCTGTTAGTAAATCACTTTCCAATAATTGATTATTGGAGTCATCCAACCATGCTCGGTCTGTATGTGCATCTGGTCGGTCACACTGATGCTTGGAAACTGTAGCTCTTCCATATATACGACTGGGTCTGCATCCATTTCATCTGTAGCCAATCTAGATAGGGCATCTGCCTGCTCATTTTCTGCTCTAGGGACTTGTTGGATTTGGATGTCTTTGAAGCATTGTCTGTATTGGTTGACCATGGTCAGATATTTGGTCATCCTCTTTTCTTTTGCTTCGTATAGCCCATTCACTTGATTCACAATTAGTTGTGAGTCGCTTCTGACTTCGATGTTTTGAATATCAAGGGCTTTTGCTATACGAAGACCTGATATTAATGCTTCGTATTCTGCTTCATTGTTTGATGCCCTGAATTGGAAGCGTAGTGCATACCGTATTTGGAATCCTCTTGGGCTTATTAGGACCAAACCCGCTCCACTCCCCTGTGCGTTGCTAGAACCATCTATCGAGAGTATCCATCTTTTGATACTATCGGAAGCAGCTTCTTCTTCTTGCTCATGCTTTGGTTCAAAAGTTTCAAGGATGTAATCGGCTAGGACCTGTGCTTTAATAGCTGGTCTTGGTCGGAACTCAATTTGATGCTCACTTAGCTCAACTGCCCATGATACCAGTCTTCCGGCCAAGTCTGGTCGGTGCAGTATCTTTTTTAAGGGGAAGTTTGTTAATACTGCGATAGGATGTGAATGAAAATATGGCCTCAGTTTTTGGCTGCTATGACCAGGGCCAAAGCTTGCTTATCCACCTCTGGATATCTTGTTTCAGCATCAAGGAGTACATGGCTTACGTAGAAAACGGGGTTTTGCTGTTTTCCTTCATCTTGCACTAGCACTGCGCTAACGGCCAGTGGCGAAGTTGCCAGGTAGATGATCAGTTCCTTTCTTGTGGTCGGCCGTACGAGCAGGGGTGGAGTAGTTAGCTTTTCTTTCAGATGCTCAAAAGTTTGTTGACACTCCTCACTCCACTCTGGTACTCCCTTTTTGGAAATGTTTTTTAGAGCTTGAAAGAAAGGAGAACATCTCTCTCCTGATCGGGCTATGAACCTGTTTAAGGCTGCCACCCGACCAATGAGACTTTGTATCTCTTTGACGCTTTTTGGTGGTTTCATCTCTTTTATGGCTTTTATCTTCTCCGGATTAGCTTCTATTCCTCTTTGGGATACCATGAACCCCATAAATTTTCCTGAAGATACTCCAAAAGCGCATTTTTCTGGGTTGAGCTTCATTTTGTATGCTCGGAGTAGCTCCTCAAATACTTCTGCTAGGTCTTTAAGGTGATTGGATTGAGATGTGCTCTTTATCAGCATGTCATCGACGTATACCTCCATATTCCTGCCTATTTGTTGCTCGAAAATTTTGTTGACTGCTCGCTGGTAGGTTGCCCTAGCATTTTTTAGACCAAAGGGCATTACTTTGTAATAGTAACTATCCCTGTCCGTCATGAATGCTTTGTGTTTCTGGTCGGCTGGATTCATCAAGATTTGGTTGTATCCTGAATAGGCATCCATGAAACTGAGCATCTCATGACCGGCCGTTGCGTCGATAAGCAGGTCTATCCTTGGTAAAGGATAACAATCCTTTGGACAGGCTTTGTTGAGGTCGGTATAGTCTATACACATTCTCCATTTTCCAGTGGCCTTTTTTACCATTACCACATTGGCTAGCCAAGTTGGGTGATTAATAGGTTTAATGAATCCGAGACTGTTTTAGCTTTTGAGCCTCTATTCGGATGGCCTCATGCTTTTCCAAAGAAAATTTTCTTCTCTTTTGTATCACTGGATTTGCTTGAGGGTCTATGTTTAACCTGTGCTCGGCTACTTCTCTGTCTATTCCGGGCATATCTTCTGCCGACCATGCAAAGACATCAGCATTTTCCGTAGAAATCTGGTTAAACTATTTTTGAACTTTTCTTCTTGTTCTGCTCCGATCATAGTTCCCTGATCTTCTTTTGAATTTAGCCTAATCTTTTCCAACTTTTCTACTGGTTCGGCCCTTTGCATGCTTTCTTCATCGAGATCATCTCTGACTTCAACCGGCATGGTAGAGCTTGTTTTTACTCTTTTTCTCATGTAATTGGCGTAGCTCTGACGGCTTCCTTTTTGATCCGCGGAACATTCTCCTATTCCCCTTTTTGTAGGGAATTTCATCTTCATGTGTAAGGATGAAACTACCGCTTCTAGAGTGCAAAGGGTTGGTCGTCTTAAGATCATATTATAAGCAAACAAATCTCGGATGACCATAAAATTCGCTTGAATGACCTTGTCTCTGGGGTATTTGCCGATATGGAGATCTAACCTGATGGTGCCCTCTGCTCGGGTTGAGGTTCCTGTGAAGCCGTATAAGTGTGTTCCATATGGTATCAGCATTTTCTAGTCTATCTGTAATTTTTTGAAAGCTTCTAGTGACAAGATATCTGCTGATGACCCTGTATCTACCAGGACTCTATGGATCTCTATTCCGGCCAGAGTGACTTTGATGACAAGGGCATCGTCGTGGGGAGTGCTTACCCCTTGTTTATCTCTGGATGAGAAGGTGATTGGTTCTGAAGTGATCTTCTCACCTGGCTTTTCAAGCTCGGCATTCCCCACATATCGTGCTTTTCTTTTGGCTTGTTTGCTTGACTCCTTAGTTGGGCCACCGAACACAGTAAATATTGGTGGTCGTTTTTTATCATCTCCTCCTTCCCGTGGTCGGGACTTGTTTTGGCGTCCTTCTCTGCCTAGAGATCTGTACCTTTTCTTACCCCCTTCTACTTGCTTTTGATCAAGTCGGGTAGGTCGGAGGTATTTTGTGAGCTGCCCTTGGGAGATGATCCTATCAACTTCTTCTTTTAGTTGTCGGCAGTCATCCGTCCAGTGTCCATGATCTTTGTGAAACTCGCAATATTTGCTTTTATCACGGTTTCCTGGACGAGAGTGTAGCTTATTGGGCCACTGGAGAATTCCTCGATCTTTAATTTGCATCAGGATTTATGATCTCCTCATAGCTGGTGACCCTTCGCGTTCAGGTCGACCATCCCTGGTCAGGTCTATGGTCGTTCTTCTGATGGGTTGGTATTTTTCTTTGTGTGTTCTTGCCTCAGTGGTTGGATGCTCCTTCTTTCGAGATTCAATTGTTTCTGATATCTCTGCTTGTTTGTGGCATCGCTCTTTGAGATCATCATACATTTCAGGCATGTCAAGCAAAAGTCTCTCAAGTAAGCCTTCATGGCTGAGTCCTTGGTACAAAGCGTGGAAGGCTATCTTTTCATCCAGATTTTCAATCTACATGGTCAGATTATTGAATCTCGCAAGGAAATCTCTAATGGACTCCATTCGCCCTTGTTTTACAACAAACAAGGTATCTTCTATTTTTTTGGTTTATACTCCGCTTTGGAAACATAATAAGAAAGTCCGACCTAGATGGTCGAAACTCTTTATTATGCCACGAGGCAGAGCTTGGAACCAATCTAACGCTTGCTCCAGTCAATGATGTTGGAAAACTGCGGCACATAGCTGCTTCATTGTGTCTAGAAGTAGACATGACGGACTTATAATGGGTGATGTGATGCTTAGGACACTTCGATCCGTCGTATGCCTTGAAGGTAGGGCATTTGAAACCTATTGGCATCTCTGCTTTTGAGACGCTTTTGATGAAAGGATCCTCTTTTAAAACGGCGTATAGCTCTTCTTTGCCAGTATTTTTCAATTTTTTGACTATTTCTTTAAGGTCGGTGATGCGCTTATTCATCTCTTCATCCCGCTTCTTTGAACCATTATGATTCTTTTTGTCCTTTGAAGCTTTTGCTGGATCTGTGCTGCTTCCTCGATCTCCGTCTTCGTGGACTAGAGGATTCTTTTCTGGAATAACTTCTTTCGAGGTTCGAGACTTTGCTGTGTCTTTCTGCAGCTCCTTTTGAGATTGTTGAGGTATCTGGTCGATCACGGGTGGTAGGTCACGCCTGCTCCCTTCGGGACTTTTTTGTTTTTTCTGAGAATCTGCTTGGGGAGCAATTACGTGTTGTATGGCCATCCTGATCAACTCACTTAGGGATGAGATTTCTTTTCTCATCGCAGATTGTTCCTTTTGAACTTCGACAATTTGATGCATTGTTGCGTATTTACTTGCTTGAGGATCTGGAAGAATTGGAGGATCTTGCTGAATCTGGAGTTCGGGAATTTTTTCCATTCCTGGGAGGTTCAGAATGCCCCCTAGGTTGCCTTGGTCGACCTCCTTTTCTCCGTCAAACCCATCTTCGATTACCAAACTTGATCTTGTCCTCATAATGGCTTTTTGATCAGAGGTTCCCACAGACGGCGCCAATTGTTGCTACACAATCCTGTTCGTCCCTTCAGCCGGTTGAACTGCCAAGAATGAGCTCGACCGTGGAGGTCGAGTTTTCACCTCCGACGATCTAGTTAGGGATCCGACTAAGGAAGACAAGAAAGTAATGAACAATAAGAATTCGAATAATGATAGTTCTATTCAGCGTACCTTTCTTTTGTGATGTCATACCTTTTTATAGCTTTTCTTGGTAGGAGTTTTACTGGAACTCAAACCTTAGTAAGTCGGCAATATGAATCTTAGTGATTGAATCCTACTCGAATACGAATAGTTAGATTTTGAACACTGTTTCCTTGGCCACAAGTCTTCTTAGAATACGCCTTACTATTCTGTTGGTTGGTTCATCCAACTCAGCCTGTTCGGTTAAACCGAACTGGTTTGGTTTTTACCGGAGATTCTTCTGATATATTTCTCCCTCATCAGAAAGAATGTTGGAAATTTGTATTTCTTGCAAGTTACTACAATCATTGGATCCATTGCAACAACTTCATCAGTTTCTAATTTAAATACCACAAAATTATGGCACATGAGACTAGGCCATATGAGTGAAAAAGGGATGGCTGCATTGAGCAAAAGTCTATTGTATGGTCAAAGTACAGAAAGATGGAGTTCTAGGAGCATTGTGTGTTCGGAAAGCAGAAGAGAGTTAGTTTTAGTACTGCTATTCACATGACCAAAGGAACTCTAGACTACATTCATTCAAATCTGTGGGGACCATCCAAGGTTCCTTTAAAGGGAGTTAGGTGTCAGGTATTTACTTACTTTTGTTAATGATTATTCTAGGAAGGTCTGGGTCTACTTTTTGAAGCACAAAAGTGAAGTGTTTGTTACTTTCAAACAATGGAAGATTTTGATTGAGAATCAGACTGGGAAGCAAATTAAAAGATTGAGAACAAACAATAGCCTAAAATTATGTGAAGGAGACTTCAATGAGTTCTGCAGGAATGAGGGGATTGCAAGACACCACACAATTGTGAAGACACCTAAGCAGAATGGAGTTGCAAAGTGTATGCATAGATTTTTGTTAGAAAGGCAAGGTGTATGTTGTCAAATACAGGATTAGGCAAGGAGTTTTGGGCGGAAACAATAAATACAGCAGCATGGTTGGTAAATAGGTCTACCTACATGGCTATTGAGTGCAAAACTCCAGAGGAGGTATGGTTAGGTAAACCTCCTGATTACAGTTATTTAAAAGTTTTTGGATGTCCTACTTATGCACATGTGAATGATGGGAAGTTGGAACCTAGGGATAAGAAGTGTATTTTTCTTGGATATGGATCTAGAATTAAGGGATTCAGGTTATGGGGTCCTAATCCACATAATCCTAAATTTATTATTAGCAAAGATGTAACTTTTGATGAGTCTGCTATGTTGAATCCTAGAAAGAAACCCATATTCATAGTGAAGAAAGTTAGAAAAATTCTGAGGAGAAGGTAGAATTTGAAATGGATGATCCATCTTTAAAGAATGCATAATCAACTTCAGTTCAGCCGCCCACTTTTAGTGAAGAAGAAGGTGTTCCAAGGAATCAAGAAGAAGAGGAGTAAAATATTGCCAGAAATAGGCCAAAGAGGAACATTAGGCCACCACAAAAATATGGGCATGCTGAAATTGTTGCTTATGCATTGTCTGTTGCAGATACAATTGATAATAATGAACCTACAACATATTCATAAGCTATTTCCTCAGTTGATTTTTTAAAGTGGTTGATGGCCATGAATGAGGAGATTGAGTCTCTTTATAAAAATCAGACATGGGAGCTTGTTAAGCCGCCTAGAGGGAAGAAGATTGTTGGTTGCAAATGGGTCTACAAGAAGAAAGAATCCACCACAGGTGATGGGGATGCTAGATACAAGATACGATTGATTGCAAAAGGGTATAGTCAAGTACAAGGTGTTGAGTTTAATGATGTTTTTTTCACTTGTTAAACATAATTCCATTCATGTTTTGCTTGCTTTTGTTGCTATTGAAGTTAGAACAACTTGATGTGAAAACTGTATTCTTGCAAGGTGAACTAGAAGAACATATTTATATGTGTAGAAACACAATGTTTGGCAGAATATCTTATTGATTAATGATCTCAAGCCCTCTATTTATAATTAAGTGGAAAGTACACTATTACAAGGAATATAATTTTACATGAATGCAAACTCTAATTGAAGTCCTAGTAGAATCCAACATTCCCCCTCAAGTTGAGGCATAGATATTAGTCATGTCCAACTTGCCTACAATAGGAAGGAAATCTCTTTCTTTCAAACCCTTAGTGAAAACATCTGCTACTTGGTCTCCAGATCTTACAAAAGGCATGCAGATAAGCTCTTGTTCCAACTTTCCTTTGACAAAAAATATGTCAATTTGAATGTGCTTAGTTCAATCATATTGCACCGGATTATTAGTAATACTAATAGCAGCCTTGTTGTCACAATATAACATCATAGGTTTGGAACTTAGACTTCAATATTTTGCAGTAAGCTTTTCAACCATAGTAACTCACAAACTCCACGAACCATTGCTCTATATTCAACTTCGGTACTAGATAAAGCTACCACATTCTGTTTCTTATTACTCCAAGTAACTAAATTACCTCCAATAAAGGTACAGTAACCTGAAATTGACTTTCTGTCTGGAGATCCAGCCTAGTCTGCATCAGTGTATGCTTTTACTTTTAGATTATCAATGGATGACAAAAGTATTCCTTTTCCAGGAGTTCCCTTCAAATACTGTAGTATTCTGGTAACAACCTTCATATGAGCTAAATATGGATCATGCATGAATTGGCTCACTATCCCTACAGCATAAGCGATGTCTGGCCTGGTGTGGGACAAGTAAAGAAGCTTCTCTACCAGCCTTTGTTATCTTCCTTTGTCCATTGGTTCTCCCTCTTTTTCTTTAAGTTTAGATTTAGCTTCAATAGGGGTCTCAACTGCTTTACACCCCAACATTCCCACTTCTGATAATAAATCTAGGACATATTTTCTTTGGGATAGGAATATACCTTCTCCCTCAATAGCTTTCATTCCGGCGCCGGAACCACCGTGTCTGATCGATCCCCTAAGAAATATTGTAACTTCCCTAGATCTTTAATTTTAAACTCTCTGCCAAGAAAGTCCTTTAACTTTTGAATTTCTTCACCATCATTCCCTGTGATGACAATATCGCCTACATAGACAATGATAAGTGTGATGTTAGTACCTGACTTCTTGACAAATAGTATATGATCAGCATTGCTTTGCTTGTACCCTATAGAAGTCATTGCCTTCAGGAGGCGTCCAAACCAGCATCTAAGAGATTGTTTTAACCCATAAATTGACCTCTTCAATCGACAAACTTTTCCTGCAATATTGTCATCGGAGAAACCGTGTGGGATTTCCATATAGACTTCTTCCGCTAACTCCCCTTGTAAGAAGGCATTCTTTACGTCTAGTTGGTGCAAATTCCAGTATTTGTTCACAACTACAGGCAACAGAACTCTGACAGTATTTAGTTTCGCAACAGGGGCAAAAGTCCCCTAATAATCAATCCCATAGGTCTAGGTAAACCCCTTTGCAACTAGTCTAGCTTTCAACTTGTTGACTGATCCATCCATATTTTGTTTAACCACAAATACCCATTTGCAGCCCACTGGTTTTTTTCCTGGAGGAAGTGTAACCAACTCCCAAGTGTCATTTTTCTTCATTGTCTGCATTTCCTCTACCATAGTTGCCTTCCATCTCTTATCAGCATAGGCTTCCTGCCAACTTTTAGGAAAAGATACAGATGATAGAGTGGATATAAAAGCACGGTAGGAGTCAGACAAAGAATTATAAGAAATATATTTAGCTATGGGATGTTGAGTATAAGATCTGACTTTTTTTTCTAACAAAAGTAGGAAGATCAGAAGAAGATACGTTAAGGGGAACAGTAGAATCTGATTCTGGAGCAAAAGACTGAAGTGGTAACGTATCACCTTTCTCCACCTGCTTTAGCTAGTTGTAATTCTTCCTCTGATAAGTCTACACCTCCTTATTCTGGTCAATCTGGTTTTGAAAGACCTTAACAATTTGTCTCACAAGAGTGGTCTCCCCCTGGCTAGGTTTTTCACATGGTTCAGAAAACGAAAGGGGAGGATTAGAGTCCTCAGGTATACTGGCAGTAGTCTCCCCCTGGTCAGGAAACTCTTCTGGGACTCTTAAGTTGTGTTGGTGTGTGATAGGAAGATCTAGAGTCGGAAAGAACACCTCTCCTCTAGAATTCTCCCCCTGGAGAGGTGAATAGTAAGGGCAAAACTCATTAAAAATTACATCCATGGATACAATGGTTTTCCTGGAAGGAGGATGATAACATTTATATCCTTGCTGAGTAGCAGAATACCCCAAAAATATGCAGCATAGGCCGCGGGGAGCCAACTTTCTCTGGTGGGCAGTGATTTTGGCATAACACACATATCCAAAAATCTTTGGGGGAATAATAAAAAAAGAGGCTCCTTGGAGAATCTCATTACGACATTTAAAACCAAGTATCCTACTGGGCATCCTATTCATAAGGTAAGAAGCAGTGAGTATAGCATCACTCAAGTATTGGTCAGGTACATTCATAGCAATCATAATGGAACGGGCTATCTCTAAGAGATGCCGATTCTTCCTTTCAACAACCCCATTTTGGGCAGCCGTATGAACGCAACTGGTCTGGTGTATTATGCCAGAGTCAGAGAGATATCTCTGAAATTCACCATCAATATTCTTGTGCCATTGTCACTGCGAAGGATCTTCACAGTTGCATTGAACTAAGTTTTAATCATATTATGAAAATCACGAAAACATCGAAAAACTTCATTTTTTTTTTGTTTTAAAAGATAAATCCATGTAGAACGAGAGTGACAATCAATAAAAATAACAAAGTACCTATGGCCAATAATAGACACACGTCGGCAGGGACCCCACACATCAGTATGAATTAGCATAAAAGGAATAGTTTTTCTATTATGAAGAGAAGGTAAATAAGTAGAACGAGTCAGCTTCGCAAAAATGCAGGCTTCACAAAAAAAATCATCCTCATTACAATAAGAAACTAATCAGGAAATATTTTCTTTAGAGTTCCTAGAGGGGGTGACCTAGCCTACGGTGCCACTAATTAAGGTCTGATATTACCGAATGGACCTGATTAGAAGATGTAGTCAGAGCAGAAGTAGATCCTTCAATCGGCTCGAGCAAATAAAGTCCATTGTCTAGTTTACCATGTCCAATCTCCTTCCCTATTACCAGATCCTGGAAGGCACAGTAAGATTAGAAAAATGTCATTTTACAATTCAAGTCATGTGTAAGACTACTGATAGGGAGGAAGTTAGTAGAGAAAGAGGGAACATGTAAAACTTTAGACAAAGAAAGTGATGGAGAATGTTGAATGGTTCCTTTTCCAGCAATGGAAGAATAGGAGCCATCAGCAATTCGAACTTTATCCTTTCTAGAAGTTGGAGAATATTGTAAGAAAAAGGAGGATAAACCTGTCATATGATTTGTGGCTCCTATATCAATAATCCAAGGAGTAGAAACTGAAGAAACTTGGAAGCCTGTAAAAGTTTTACCTGAAGTAGCAAGGTAGGAGTTGGTTTGGTTAGTAGAGGAAGCAGTGGTAGAGGCTGTACCGGCAGTAGAAGACTACAGAATACGTCGCAAAGTAGCTAACTCCTCATGTGTGAAAGACCAACGTCTGCAGAGGGTGTTGTGGAAACTGTCTCAGAAATATGAGCTTTCGGTTTTCCTATTTTTTGTGCTCTTTTTGTTCAAAATCAGCAAGCTTCCCATGGAGATTCCAACAATTGGCCTTGGTATGGTATGGTTTGTGGCAGTGTTCGCACTTGACAATCTCCTTAGTTGAATTAGATTTAGTGCTAACAGACTGTAAAGCTGATTTCTCCACAATAGGAGCATGAAGCATCATTAATCAACGGCTTTCCTCACACTGAACAAGTGCATAAGACTGTTCTAGTGTAGGAAAGGGAGAACGACTTAATACTTGCACTTTGATCTGATCATACTCCACATTCAAACCTGCCAAGAAGTATATACCCGAATCTTATCAATGTGCTTCCTATAAGTAGTCACATCATTTGGATTAGTGGGGTGATAATCCCCATAATGATCCAACTCCTGCCAAAGAGATCACAATTCAGCATAATATTGGGCCATAGTCAGTTCCTTTTAGGTAATCTCATGAAGCTTCTTTCGTAGCTCATAAACCTGTGCATCATTCCCCAATTGTCCATAGGTTTCAGTAGTAGCCTTCCAGATTTTGGCTGTAGTATCAAGTAATAGGTATCCACAGGCAAAAGTTGGATTTATGGAATTCAAAAGGAATGACATAATAAGAGAGTCATTCAAGATCCATTTATCTTGTAAAACACCTGTGGTAGTAGGTTTGATAGTGGTGCTCGTAATGTGTCCAACAAGTCCTCTTCCAGCAATAGTCAAGTAAGCAAATCGAGACCAAATCAAATAATTTGTTCCATCAAATCTTACCGAAAGAGGATGAAGAGTGGGGTAATGTTCGGAGCCGGTGGGAGCAATAGTACCTTCTGTAGTTGCCATGTTGAAAAAATTGTCTGCAGTTCTTTAGTCTTCACCTTTCAACTAAAACGTCGCAGAAGTCAATAGCCAAATCACAATTTAAAGAGTGCATATAAGGAACACCATGTCTTCACTTTTTTTTTTTTTTTTCTTCAGTGATGACAAATATGTCCCTGAAAAATCTGAATTTGCAAATAAGTCTTGGAACTAATACAACTTTACATATAAGTCCCTGCAAATGCAAATTTACAAAATTAACCCTCAAACATCTATTTTGTTTTGGGCTAATCGAAACACTTTAGAACCCCAATCAAAGAACCTCAATCACAGGCTTTAGATGAAGAACCAGGCTTCAGATGAAGAATCAAAGAAAAAAAAAAGGTTGCAGGAGCAGCGGTAGTGTAGGCTTCTTCTGCTCTTCTTCTTTCCTTTTTTTTTTCCCCTCTCTGTTCTTGGTCTTTTCTCACCGTATGCAGCAGCGTAGTGCAGCAGTGGTACTGAAGAATAGCCAGAAAGAAGGGGCAATGGGTTTTGATGGGTTTGAAAAACTGCCAGAAAGAAAGGGCGATGGATTTCTATCAGTTTTTGATGGGTTTGAAGAGCTGCAACGGGAGAGAGGTGATGGTTTTGAAAGAGATAGTTCGACACTCTGCGACAACGAGAGAGAGGCCAGGAGGTAGGTTCCCTAATCGTATTCAGGTTCTGATGCCATGTAGAAACACAATGTTTGGCAGAATAGCGTATTGATCAATGATCTCAAGCCCTCTATTTATATTAAGTGGAAAGTAAACTATTACAAGGAATATAATTTTACATGAATACAAACTCTAATTGTAGTCCTAGTACAAGTCCTAGTAGAATCCAACAACATGCATCGGCCTAAGGATTTTATTGTAGAAAAAGTCTATATATGGTTTGAAACAGTTTCTTAGACAATGGTATAAGAGGTTTAATTCTGTCATGGCTACTTTGGGTTACAGTGGGTGCAAGTATGACTATTGTGTATACTTTAGAAGACTTTTTGATGGTTCATTCATATATTTGCTGCTATATGTGGATAATATGTTAATTGCTGATAAAGATATGGATGGGATCATCAGGTTGAAGTAACAGTTAAGTATTGAATTTGAGATGAAAAACTTGAGGGCTGTAAGAAAGATTCTTGGTATGGAAATCAAGAGGGATAGAAAGGCAAGGAACCTATGACTATCTCAACAAAAATACATAGAGAAGGTGTTGGAGCGTTTTGGCATGAAAGATGCAAAACCTGTTAGTACTCCAATTACATCTCATTTTAGGCTTTCAACTGCTCTATCACCTCAGACAGATGAATAGGTGAGTTATATGTCATGTGTTCCATACTCTAGTGCAGTTGGTTCCATTATGTATGCTATAGTGTGCACTTGACCTAACATTTCCCAGGTAGTTAGTGTGGTGAGTAGATATTTATCATATCCAGGTAAAACTCATTAGGAAGCAGTGAAAAGGATATTTAGGTATCTGAAGGGGACTTTTGGTGTGTGTTTGGAATTTGGGAGGAATGGTAACAAGTTGACAGGTTATGTTGACTCAGATGAAGGTGATCTTGACAAAAGAAGGTCACTCACAGGATATGTGTTTACTTTGGGAGGTTGTGCGATTAGTTGGAAGGCTACTTTACAGGCTATAATTGCATTATCTACTACAAGTAGAGTATATGGCAATGATTGAAGCAGTTAAAGAAGCTATTTAGCTTAGAGGCTTGTTTGGAGAACTCAACATGGTTCAGGAGGTGATTGTTGTCCATTGTGATAGCCAAAGTACTATTCACTTGACTAGATATCAGATGTATCATGAGAGGACAAAGTACATTGATGTTCGGTATCACTATAATAGAGAGATAGTTGCTGAAGGCAATATCCAAGTATTGAAGATTGGTACTGAAGACAATCCAACTGATATGTTGACAAAGCCATTATGTACTGGCAGTTCAAGCATTGCTTGGACTTGATTGGAGTTGGTCACATTAGTGCTTAGCCCATAAAGGGGCTTTTGGAGAAGATGAAGATTATTCAACTTAGTGGGAGAATTCAAGTTAAGGTGGAGGTTTGTTATGTTTTGACCCGAATTCTTGTACCCAATTTGGAAGATGGACCTACACCGACATATTTTGGTGGGCTACCCGAATGACCCGTTTGTGTAGATCTATAAAGGGGTCTGTGGGGGGCGGAGCCTCCGTTGTATGGTACGACCCGACCTAATGGGTTGACCCGTTTACTCGATTGGAGTATATATATATGTATCTTATGTTCGCCTACCATATTATTGAGAGATTTGGGATTTTGGATTAGGGTTTTGGGTGAGAGTTCTTGTAACGTCGTTCTTTGCGATTGGTTGTGAGTTCTCTTTTCTGTTCTTCTACATAGTGGAAAAACTCTTCTTCTTCGCCCATGGATGTAGCATACCACATCAATGTGTGAACCACGTTAAATCTTTGTGTGTTTTCGTTTTTGTTTATTTTTCGATTCGCTATTTTGTGGTGTTTGTTCTAGCAATCTTATTAAGCCTATGGTTTCTCTAAGTAGTGGATCTGAACCTTCATTAGAGTCTACCTTAAGTTCAGTTTATCATTTATCAATAAATGTTATATGCTCAAAGCTATAGTTTATATCTATCTTTTCAAACTTTGTTAAGAGAAAGAGAGGGGACTTTTTCTATGAAAGGTGATGTGTGTTTCACTAGCTTTGGGAAGGAGGGAGGACTACCGTCGTATTTGGTTCGAAGTTTTTTCCCGAGGCTAAAGCGTCAAATAACAAAACAATATTGACCAGACTTATGTAGAGGAAGAAGAACAAGTCCTGTTTTGGTAGCAAACCAAAATTCTATCTATGGTTGTTGGGTCACTAAGCTGAAATGAGTAAAATTATTGTCCACATGTTTATGGCTTTCTTTATATTTCTCTTGCTTAATTTGATTGCACTGAGCATGTGGCTTTGGACCCCTAAATTCCTGCAATTTTGCTCAGTGTTGTTTTTGTTGTACTACTTGTTCATATTAAGGTTGCATTGTTTAGTTGGCAAAAGCTGGGTATTTGGTACAATTTAAAAAAAAAGAAGTTGGATGATATGGAGCATTTTCCCCTCGAAACATGTACTTTTAATTGTAATTTTTATATAGGTTGGATGCTATTTCCTTTTCAGTTAGGAATAGGCTTAGTTAGATGAATTGAATTGAATTTATGCTCCTCTTTTTTCCTTTCACCTCCTATCCTAAAGCATCACTGCATTCATATCTCTTCTACTTTTATTTTGTTACTCATGCATCCATTTTCCATTGTCTGATATGTTTGCCACAAAATTTGGTTCAGGTTTCTACTAATGTGGGGAGTTGACATGGAACCTTCTCTAGAAGACAATGCCATAAAGCCCTCCCTGCCCTTTATCAGCACAAAGGAAGAGGATGAACTTAACAATAGACTGGTAAGCTATAAATCTGAGAATTTCTTTTGTAGCTTTGTCAATATGCTTCATTCCTGAGGATGGCAAAGTGTTGTGACAAAATCTTGGGTTTGTTTTTCTAGATGAGGTTTCGTGTGATAATGTTGTGGGTTCTGAACCTTTTAAAACGCCACCTTTTCTCTTCATTTGTAGATTTCACATTCTATATATCCTAACCATCAAAATCATTCAATCCCCTGGATTTACTACGTGTATAGGTCCATGGTTTTCATTTTGAAATTCTCTCCTGTGAATGTGACCCTAAGTTTTCTGGTTTCCTTGAAGAAGTGATGTTTTCTGATATTGCTTAAGGCTATGGGGATCAAAATTGCTGAGTAGAAAGGGTATGACATAACAAACACATGGAAATTATTTTACTGTTCAAATTAGCCCCCTCATGTAATTTAAAAAAAAAAAAAAAGCTTCAATGCTTGACTGCTTTGTCACAGCAGCAGCCATAACCTATTTCTTCTTTTTAGGTTCCACATTGAAGAATATATTGGTTCGTCAAGCTTTTGGCTTCTCTGTTTTCTTGCTATTGTGCTTGTCCCACTCAATAAAACTTGAACCTTCTTTGTCTGCAGGTCTCATACAGGATGTCTGCCAGAAGTGCCCAAATCCAGCTTGTGAGCTCCTATCCTGAGGTTTATGAGCCCTGTGATGATTCTTTTGCCCTTGTTGACGCTCAACTAGCTGACAGAAATAACTTGTTAATGCATAGGCCAACATTGTGCATAGAATTGGGTTGTGGTAGTGGTTATGTGATCACATCACTAGCAATCATGCTAGGGCAGGAGGGTGCTCAGGTCAATTACTTTGCCACTAATATTAATCCTCATGCTGTGAGGGTGACCAGTGAAACATTGAAGGCCCATGGGGTCCATGCAGAGGTGATACTGACAGATATTGCATCTGGGTTGGAGAGACGGTTGTCAGGCATGGAGGATGTGATGGTTGTGAACCCACCTTTGTACCAACACCAGAAGATGAAGTAGATCGTGATGGGATTACTTCTGCTTGGGCAGGAGGTGAGAATGGGCGGAGTGTCATTGACAGGATCCTACCCATTGCAGACAAACTGTTGTCAGAAAGGGGTTGGTTGTACATGGTCATGCTAGCTGCTAACAACCCTTCTCAAATATGCCGTATGATGAGCGAGAAGGGCTATGCTTCCCGAATTATTGTCCAGAGATCCACTGAGGAAGAGAGCCTCCATGTGATTAAATTCTGGCGGAATAGTGAAGTTCAAGTGGGAAGTAAGGAGCAGTTCACAGAAAACAGAAGTCCTTCAGCAGTCATGGAATCCCTATTATCACAGATTCCTCGCTTGGCTTTCTGGAGGGGTGGCAGTAATAACAGCTGAATGCAGAAAACGGGTATCCTTTATTGTTTTGTAATTACTGGAATTATACATGGTTTTGTAAAAACACCCATTTCTTCTTGAATGTATTCTATCTTTGGATGCAGATTATCAATGTGACTGAATAGATCATATGAGAAGGGTCATATTGACTCGCTTTTCGGTGTCTCTATCTTTTAACTTCTGCATCAAGTCTGGAACCCCATTTTTGGTATGGGATATTAGAGCTGTGATTACATGAACCAGCAGAAACCTCAAAGAGCATCTCTAAGTTTTATTTGTATGCATTTATATATCATATCATGAGCTAGGGCCCTTTCTGCTTCAGGGTGTTCCTCCTTTTCTTGCAGACCTGCCAATTCAGTTGCAGTCAAACTTGCGATGGGCGGGTAGGTAAGGGCTTCGCATGGGTCCTGCTTCTCTTTTGTAATCATATCTTGTATTAGCTGCTTTCTTCTTCTTTTTACTTCTTCTTTTTATTTTTTTTATTTTTTTATTTTCCTGTGGTGGTCTTTTGCAGGTTGCAGTCACCAGGAAAAACTGTCTTTTGCTGGTGGGTGGCTCGTCTAGTGATAGTAGCCTAATTTAATGATATTTCTTTTATCATTCCTCATGAGAATTCAGTAAGTTATCAGTTTACTTCCAACATACTCAGTGAAGTTTTTGCAACAAGGACATTCCTTGGGGAATCAGATTTATTTAGGTTCTCCTTTTGCTTGTACATTACTTTGCTTTTGAAAAAGAAGTTTTATGGTTAGTTAACCTGTTGGGAATCATTTTTGATGATATAGGCAAAAGATTTAGAGTGACATATTATGTTGTAAGGTCCATTACTACTTATTTAGTATGCATTTGGTTTCTTTTCCATTCTGGAAGATTAGTTCTTGAGTAAAACTGTTCTTACATGTTTCTGTTTTGGGAGACTGGCCATTCTTTAAAATGAGCATTTGGTTAATCCCTTCAAAAAAATATTTCCTAATTTTGTCCAGAATCCCACATCAGATCATAGCTTTTTGGAAGGTATGGGAGAATTGATCAAGATTTGTGAGGTCCCATGAAGCCTGGTAGCCCAAGTTTTTGTTTTTTTTGTTTTTTGAGTCCAGTAATAAACCCAATTTCTTGTTTTTGTTGTTTGAAGTGTTGTCCTTGGGTGTAACATTGTAAGATGTCACTGTGGTTCCATCACTAGCAGTGACCTCAAATGAGAGGAGTTGGTTCTTCAGATCAGCATTAATATGGCAGTTTTGGCCCCAATTCATGCCCATCTGCAGCCACCCTGTTTTTGATCCCTTAATCTTCACAGCTGCTACTTCTCCAGAATTAGTGATTAATTTTAGGTGAGTGCTCGACGAGCCAAATGCGCAATGGGGACCACGGGATGAGATAACCTAGATAGTAGCATCCATCTCAGCTATCCACTGAGAGACGAATGGATCAATCCCAGCCAATGTGGTCCACAGGCTAGACCTCCACTTGTATGGTGGATTCAAATCATCCAGGTCTTGAAGCCTAGTGCTTTCAGACTTTTCGACTGTTGAATGTTTAATGAAGATTATGTAGATTTTTTAAAATCTATACCATTGACTTTGTACATGCACAAAACCACAACTTAAAATCCAACTTTACCTTCCTTTAGCAGCCGTAAGACAAGAAGCCAAGGCTTTAGTATTTAAATTGTTTACTTGCAAAAAAGAAAAAGATAATCGTCTACTTGCAAAAATTAGGTCCTTGAAGTCAATAATGGCTCCTAACCTAGAGAAACGGAATCACACAGCCTTCCATCCTTAAAATTTTTATAATATCAAGTTGCTATAATCATACATGCACCACGTCCATACATGCACCACGTCCATGGTTTCTCAAAAGGTCAACCTCCAGCTCACATCATCTCTTTTCTTGGGAACTATCCATTTAAATGTCACAATACTTTCTTCAAAGATTGTGAATTTGAATATCAAAATTTGATTCTTGCATGATCATGGCAGTTCAAGCACTTATTCTACCTCTCATCATTCTTCTCTTTGCAGGGAGTTCACTGTCAGAATCAGCCATTATAGGGAATGATCATCTTGCTCTCTTGGAGTTCAAGAGACAGATAATCAATGATCCATATGGAGCCCTAAGTTCTTGGAATGACTCTGTCCACTTTTGTAACTGGGTAGGAATCACATGCGGCCGTCTTCATCAACAACGGGTTATCAGATTGAAGCTAAAAGGGAAGGGATTGGCGGGGAGCATATCTCCTTCCATTGGAAATCTCACATTTATGCGTTTCCTTGATATTGGAGACAATAGCTTCTATGGGCAAATCCCCCAACAGGTTGGTAATCTATTTCGACTGCAATTCATTAGTTTTGAAAACAATACTCTCCAAGGAAAGCTTCCTCTTAGCTTAGCCAATTGCACTCGTCTAAGACGTATCTACTTGTCCAATAACTATCTTGTTGGGGAGATTCCTGCTGAAGTAATCACATCTTGGACAAAGTTGGAGATAGTTTCTATCAATAATAATGGCTTAACAGGAGAAATACCGGCTTTTTTGGGCAACATTTCCTCCATCCAGATTATCTCTTTGGGAACAAACAAACTACAAGGAAGTATTCCGGAATCCTTCGGTCAGTTGACAAACTTATACGGTCTAGCACTTCATCAAAACAGCCTATCTGGTATCATCCCTCTCTCACTATACAATCTCTCATCTCTTGAAGTTGTTTCTCTTGCTTACAATCAATTCTATGGAAGCCTTCCTCAAGACATAGGCCTTACTCTTCCAAATCTCATAGCCTTAGAAATTGGAATGAACCTTTTCTCAGGGATGATTCCGGAGTCCATCTCCAATATTTCAATGCTTGAAATAATCAGTTTTCCTGGAAACAACTTTGTTGGGCCAGTCCCTACCAAATTAGGAGCTCTTCAAAGTCTTCAAATTTTTGTTATTGAAGAAAACAAATTTGGAACAGGGAAAGCTGGTGATTTAGATTTCATAAATCTTTTGCTCAATTGTACACGTTTAGAAAAGTTGGGCCTAGGTTCGAATGGTTTTAAGGGTCCCCTTCCAAACTTGAAAGCCAATCTCTCAACACAACTCTGGGTAATTGATTTAGGAATGAATCAAATCTCTGGAACCATCCCTGCTGGAATTGAGAATCTCATCAATTTGACCTCATTGAGCATGGAGTATAACTTTTTTGAGGGTGATATTCCATCTAGTATAGGGAACCTTCCAAAGCTTGAAAGGTTATTGTTGGGAGAAAATAAACTTTCAGGGAAGGTACCTTCCTTTATAGGCAATCTCACCCATTTGTACGAACTTGATTTGCATTCTAACAACTTCAATGCAAATATTCCTTCTAGCATTGGAAAATGTCAATGGTTACAAGTCCTAAACCTTTTTGAAAACAACCTTCAAGGCCCAATACCTAAACAACTCTTCAGTATTCCTACCTTAATTGCTCTCAATTTGTCTAAAAATTCTCTAGTTGGTTCACTACCAATAGAAATTGGCAACGTGAAGAGTCTTTCTACAATAGGATATCTCTGAAAACAAATTGTTTGGAGAAATACCCTCCTCCATTGGTGATTGCAATAGTTTGGAACATCTTTATATGAGGGGTAATTTTTTTGAAGGAACCATTCCTCAATCTCTAACTCTTTTGAAAGGGCTTCAAAATTTGGATCTCTCAAACAACAACTTATCTGGACAAATTCCAAAAGATCTAGAAAAACTTTCAGCATTACAGAGTCTGAATTTGTCTTTCAATAATCTTGAGGGGGAAGTGCCCAGAAAAGGAATCTTTGGAAATGCAACATCAATTTTAGTGAAAGGAAATGTTAAGCTTTGTGGAGGAATTGTAGAGCTGCAACTACCTGTATGCGTAAGCCATGGGTCTAAGAAGCAAAAGAAGTCTTTTAGAATTATTGTGGTGACTATCAGTTTGGTTATTTGTCTCCTTTTGATTTCTTCCTTTCTCACTCTCTACTGGATGAGAAGATCAAAAAGTAAACTTCCAAGCAATCCATTGATTGGTGATCAATTCTTTAAAATTTCTTATAGAGAGCTCTTCCAAGCTACTGGAGGATTCTCTTCATCAAATTGCATAGGTTTTGGTAGTTTTGGTTCTGTCTATAAAGGGATTCTCTTCCAAGATGAAACCATTGTTGCAATCAAGGTGTTCAACCTTCAAAATCCAAGAGTTTACAAGAGCTTTTTGGCTGAATGCAAGGCATTAAAAAACATTCGGCATCGGAATCTTGTAAAAATTTTAACATCTTGTTCAAGTCTTGATTCAAAAGGAAAAGATTTCAAAGCCCTTGTTTATGAGTACATGCCTAATGGGAGTCTAAATGATTGGTTGCATCCGCCAACGGAGATACAAAATAACTCGAGGAGTTTAAGCCTTCTTCAAAGATTAAACAGCGCAATTGATGTGGCTTCTGCATTGGATTACCTTCATTATCTTTGTGATGTGCCTATTGTTCATTGTGATTTGAAGCCAAGCAATGTTTTGCTTGACATTGACATGACTGCACATGTTAGTGACTTTGGTTTGGCAAGGCTACTGTTAGAACTTGATGACAATTCATCTGAGAGTCAAACTATCACCATTGGGATAAAAGGATCTATTGGCTATGCTGCTCCAGGTAACAAACGATACATAAGTTTATTTTGAGATATCAATATATAGCACTTTTGACTACTTAGTTTACAAATCTTGTATCATTATATCAATAACACTAATAGGTTTTTAAATTTCAGAATATGGCATGGGTGGAGAAGCAAGCATGCAAGGGGACACATTTAGTTTTGGAATCCTTTTATTGGAGATGTTCACAGGGAAGAAACCAACAGATCAAATGTTCATTGATGATTTGAATCTCCATAAATTTGCAAATGCATCTTTACCTGGACACGTGATTCAAATTTTAGATCCAACACTCCTACCTAATGAAAATCAAAGCGGAGAAACTAAAGAGGATGCTTTCACCAGAGCTAACGGTCCTGATCAATTGATAGATAAATTGCAAAATTGCGTAATACCAATAGTTGAAATTGCCGTCCGGTGTTCCATGGAATTGCCTAGAGAACGTATGAGTATGAATAACGTTGTGAAAGAGCTACATTCAATCAAAAAGAAATATTTTTAAAGCAAGAATGCAGCAATATTGAGCAACTAAATCTGTCTACAAGGTGATTGTGAATTTATATCTTTCTAGTTATTGTATTGTATTAGCTATTTAATGGACTTGAAATACTCACAAGACCTAACTTAAGAGATGTTCATTGCATTGCAATAAGTGGATCTGTGTTTGCAAGAATAATTATGGAAAAAACGTGAATAATGATAGACCTGTATCCTAAAGCAAGCCCAAAAATGACATTAGTAGTAGCTCCAGTTCTACAGGAGTCTGCCACATCTTGAACAAGGATGCAAAAACATGACTGTGCATTGGGAACTTTGTCTTCTCTAATTTCCTCATATGAATTCAATAAATTATCAGTATACTTCCAACTTACTAGAAGTGAAGATTTTTTTTTTAACCAACGGGGTTGGTTCAAGTGGTAAGCAGCTTGTTCCACTTAAGCAAGGTTTCGGTATCGAAACTTTGTGGATGCAAAAAATTCCCACTGGGAGACTCACCCACCACAGCCAGGTGTGTGACCCGGGTCAAACACCGGATTAGTCTAGGCAAAGTCTTGGAAACTGGGGTTGGCAAACCAAAAAAAAAGTGAAGTTTTTTCAACAAGGATATTCCTTGAGAAATCAGGTTTATTTAGGTTTTCCTTTGGCTTGTACTTAAAAGCTAGAAGCTAGTCTCTTTAGCCATTATTTGTAAGTTACTTCCCTTTTGGTGAAGAAGTTTTAAGCTAAGTTAGCCTGCTGGGAATCATTTTTTATTTTATAGGCAAAAGATGTACAATGATATTTTGTATTCTTTTGCCAACTTATTCAGTATACACTTGATTATGTTTCCGCTCTAGGAGACCAGTTCTTGAATAAAACTGTTTTTATATGTTTCTGTTTTGGGAGTCTGTCCTTTAAAATGGGCAGTTGGTAAATCCCTTCTAAAAATATTTCCTCATTTAGTCCAGATTCCAACTTCATATCAAGCTTCACAGTAGCATTTTGGAAGGTATGGGAGAATTGATCAAGCTTTGTGAGGTCCCATGTAACCTAATAGCCCAAGTAGTAATAAACCCAAATTTTGTTTTTGTTGTTTGAAGTGTTCCTATGCATGGAATTGTTTCCCTTCAAAGGTCTACCCAAAATTCCAGTCCTTGGGTGCAACAGTGTAAGATGTCACTGTGGTTCCATCACTGGAAGTGACCTCAAATGAGAGGGGTTTATTCTTTAGATCAGCATTAATATGCCAGTTTTGGCCCCAATTCCTGCCCATCTGCTTAGACCTACTGTAGCTTCACTAGATTGCCATAGCTACATGCACCCCCAACCTTGTCTCCAGGATCTAGAGCTGCGTAGTAAGTTGCTGTTGTTGATTTGCATTTCGACAAAGCTGGTGGTGAGGAAGAAGAGAAGTGGGAAGGGTGATTTAGGTAGCAAAACTTAGAATTGTTAGGGTGAATACAATTCTCTAATCTCGGGCATTTTTGGTATTGCCAGATTGATCGGTCGATCGATCGATCAATGGTGATTTGAATTTTCGAAGAGGGAGGCAAAACACAAGTCACAAGGGTGAGAGAGTGTGAAAGAGAAGAGCTTCAAGTGCCTTCAAATTTTTGAGTTGTTCTTGAAGTTTCAGCAAGTTTAAATTGGGCTTGGGCTGAGGTTTTTGTGGGTTTACAATCATGGGCTGGTGGATCGTTTTTGTGTGGTGCATCTGACGTGGTGGTACCTGTGATGCCCACCGTTGTACAGTTGTTCTAGATATTTTGCTTTCCAAAACCTACATATCTCACTGTTATGATGGTTGGACTCTATTAGTTATATAAATAAATGGGCCATGATATTCAAGTGGAATCTAGGCCAATCACATAGGGCCCGGAGTTGGGAAAACCCTGTCAAGGTGTGGCTGGGCTTGGGTTTAGATACACATTCCTATGGGGAGCTTTTTCTTTGGGGTTAAAACTACGGTGGGCTCAACACACACACCCCTCAATTATGCCTCTATACCTCCTTATTTGGTTGGAAGGGAAATGTGGGAACGAAGGAAAAAAAATGATATCAAAATCCCAAGGTTACCATTGCAGAGTTGCTCAGTTAGTAAGACCAACACCTCCTAGTGAAGAGGTCGTGGGTTCAATTCTGTCTGATGATATATTATGTAATATCCTCATCTCTTATATATAAAAATTGTTTGTTCTAAAAAATAAATAAAAAAATTTCACAAGGTTAGAAAGAATGATATCACTATCGAACATTAATAAGTTATTCTTATCCCCAAAAAAAAACCATGAATATTTATAGAAAAAGAATTTCAAATTTAGCAATTTTTTTTTGAGTGGTACTGGTGTTTTTTTAATACTGAAAATGAAATGTCATCCGCAAGGCTTGAATCCACAACCTCTCCATGCATTGACTTGGCAATTAATTATTGGTCAGGGTTGGACGATCTCAGCTTTCCAATGAGAGACTGACGGATTGATCCCAGCTAAACATGGGACATAGGATTTATCTTTATGGTGTATGACAGATTCAAATAATCCAGGTCTTGAAGTCTAGTATTTTCGATCTTTTTGGTCACCATATGAAGGTCATGTGAGTTTCTAAACCTACAAATCTCGAGTCATCCATTCTGCCAATTAGAGAGAACTAAAGAGCATCAAGTCAAGAAAAGAGTTTAAACAAGTCCCATCTAACCAGTTAAAAAAATTGGAAAAATGTTAGGAACCCCACAAAATGGATAGTAAAAAGTACAAACACCCCAAGACTATATTAAATTAGTAGAAACACCCAAAATGTCTCTTAAATTTTCATAATGGTATATTCTATTATCATTATAAAAATAGAAATAAAGATATTGAGGATCTTCTATTATATTCTATTATCTCTCCGTGGTAGTGGGATAGTGAGGTTCAAGTTGCCATTAGATAGAAATGAAGCTAAGAAAATTACGGGAAAAGCAAGAGAAAAGAAGTATGAAGAGTTATACAATAAGTTGGGCACGAAGGAAGGGGAAAAATCTATTTATAAAATAGCTAAGATGAAGGATAGGAAGAATAGAGATCTTGACCATGTTAGATGCATTAAAAATGGAGATGGTAAAGTATTAGTTTGTGAGGACATTAAAAAAAGATGGGAAACATATTTCTCTAGTTTATTAAATGAGCATTCTTCAAGCACTTATGATTCGAACGATTACACATTTTCCCATGTCACCAATGTCCGAACTTATATACGTAGAATTTCTATGTTTAAAGTAAAAGAAGCTTTAATGAGGATGAAACTCGGCAAAACACAAGGTCCTGATGAAATCCCAATTGAAGTATGGAAGAGCTTACCCATGGACTAGTTTGGTTGACTAAGTTGTTTAATAAGATTATGAGCACAGGGAAAATGCCAGATGAATGAAGGAGAAGCGTCATGGTTCCAATTTACAAAAATAAAGGAGATATTCAAAGTTGTAATAACTATAGGGGCATTAAATTGATTAGCCATACGATGAAATTATGGGAGAAAATAATTGAAACCCGTTTGAGACACTTAACTACAGCTACAGAGAACCAATTTGGGTTTATGCCGGGAAGATCTACAACGGAAGCTATTTACCTAATTAGGAGACTTATGGAAAGATATATAGAATGTAGGAAAGACCTTCGTATGGTATTTATTGACCTAGAAAAAGCTTATAATAGAGTCCCTAGAGCGTTAATTTGGCAAGTACTAGAGAAAAGAAGTGTTGCAAGTAAATATGTAGATATATTTAAGGATATGTATGATGGTTCAATGACTAGTGTTAAAACAATAGGGGGACAAAGTAATGAATTCCCGATAACAGTTGGATTACATCAAGGGTCAACTTTAAGCCCATATCTATTTGCACTAGTAATTAATGAATTAACCAAAGACATTCAAGATGAGGTCCCCTGGTGTATGCTTTTTGCGGATGATATTGTGTTGATTGATGAGACCCAAGTGGGGATTAATACCAAATTAGAATCATGGAGAGTAGCTTTGGAATCAAAATGCTTTAAACTTAGTAGATTGAAGACAGAATATCTAATTTGTAACTTTAGTCATAATCGGGCAAATGATGAGGTGGTGATACTTGAAGATAAAGAGATTCCTCAGAGTGATTGGGCTGTTAAAAAGAATCATATAGATAAACTTAGCGTAGCAGAAATAAGGATGCTAAGATGGATGAGTGGCAAAACTCGGATGGATAAGATAAGAAATGATCATATTAGAGCTGGTCTGGGAGTTGCTCCCATAAATGATAAGCTTCGAGAAAGTCGTTTGAGGTGGCACGACCACGTTCAACGGAGACCTATAAATGCTCATATACGGAGAAGTGATATAATTCATATTGAAGGAACTAGAAGAGCTAGGGCTAGACCTAAGATAACCTTAGGAGAAGTGGTGAGAAAGGATATGTATATCTTAGGCCTTGTATCTAGCATGGCCTCGAATAGAACTGATTGGAGGGCAAGAATTCATGTAGCCGACCCCATTTAGTTGGGACAAGGTTTATTGTTGTTGTTGTTGTATATTCTATTATCAAATCTTGTTAAGTCATGGTTAGAGAATATTATAATTCCTAAATTGCCCTTAATATTTTGTGAATGTACAATATTGCCCTTAACCCCATGCTTATACTTTGGAAAAATCGTCTTGATCTATTGTATTAAAAAAGATTTACTTCATAAGTTTGTTAAAAAAATGTTTAACCATGTTACATATTAATTTAAAAATATTTACTTATTACCTATTTTAATACTTTTTCTTCCTTTCTACTAAAAATTTGATCTTAACTATCCAAAATATCATTTTAAAGGTTTTTTCAATTTTTTTTTTCCAGATCTGAAGTTCATCCGAGCCAGCTCACGCGGACCTCAACTACATCCTCAAGGGAAATTTTGTATAATTAATATAGACGGAACTTCGCCCTTAGTCCCAAGGGGACTCGAACTCTAACCTCCTACGTGAAAGTGTTGGTCTTTTGCCAATTGATCCACCCTTCAGGGTTTTTTCCTCAAAATTTTACTTCTTACAATTAGTAACTACTAAAGAGAGTTGTTAGCTTACCTTCTTCTAGGATCTAAAAGTCAACAAAGTCTCTACGAGATTGTCCGCGAAACGAGGTCTTCCTTCTCCAAACATGTGATCTTTGATGTTGCAACCATCCCCAACAGCAATCTACAGCATTAAAATAATACGAAAAGAGGGTTTAAGAGGTTTAAATAAGGTGTTAGGGGCAAAATAGGCATTTCTAGCTGTAATTTCGAATCAACCGTCAGGGGTGGCAATTGCTTGGTCAATCAACCACCCCCTAGTATTTTCAGTACTTGTGCATTTTGCACTCCCGGTTGATCCCTAACACTACTGTGAGCTTAAACATTATGTATACCTCGCTCATTGACATCTTCCATCCTTGACTCTCTTACACTAGATATTCTCCTGCCCACACCATCCGAGTTCTAACTGGATCTTCTTCTGGTTCCAAACAAGGCAAGTTCTTCAACATCTTCATCTAGATCCATGGGCTTAGGGCTGAAACATGGACTTCTTCGACTAGACGCTCGGATACTCGAACCTACAATTCGATGATTGTGGGGGTTATTACAATTGAGGAAGTTGAGCAAACTACTAGAGCCTGTTTTGGTCGTCAGGTGATAAACAAAAAGTTCATACCTTGAATTGGGCCCTTATATGCATACCTAAGAAAGAAGATGGTTACTAAAGCGGTTAAAGGCCCAACTTCCCTAGGGGAGGTAGGGAGGTCTTGGGTTCGCACCCGTTCGGCGGCATTAATTATATATATATATATAAAATCTCCCTTGAGGATGTAATATAGGTGCGCGTAAGCTGGCCCGGATGAACCTTATCCAAAAAAAAAAAAAATAAAAAAAATCTAGTTTTGAATATTCAAACCGTTGCTTTCAGCTAGTACTTATATAACAACATTAGATTCTATGGTTGATTGCACTCTTCCACAAAGGCTGATTACACTATTGGATCTTAACTAATCACATGACCTATATTAAAACATACGTTGAATATAACTCAAATACCTCAACTATAAACCCCGAAGGGTGGCTCAGTTGGCAAAAAACCAACGCTTCTACTTAGGAGGTCAGTCCCATCAAAGCCAGGGGCAAAGCCTCTTCTATATTTTTATATAAAAGTTCTCCTGAGGATGTAGTCATGGTATGCGTAAGTTAACCCGAATGAACCTCAGATCCCAAAAAAAAAATAATAATAACTTCAACTGAATGTGACTCAAATACCAACAACACACTTGCATCTTAATCTTTCCAAAAGGAAAATCATTTGATCGTACCCACTTGCAAGAAATTGTAAAATCAACCGTTTATATTTGTTGTAAATTTCTCATCTGATAAAGTCTTTTCAAATTTTTGTTTTCTAGTGGAAGAAACTTTGAAAAACTTTTCCAAAAATTTTGTTCGTGGTGGAAGAAATTTCGCAAGACTCTTCTAATGTGTACATTATTCAAGTAAAATTTGAACGAATTTCTCAGGAACGTTTTCCAATGTTGATTGAAAATGAATACAAAAGTGGACCACACTGCACTGAAACAAACAAAATTTGACGTGTTTTACTCAACCTCTATGCTTCGTCCCTTACACGAAATGAACCCAATTAAAAGTTAAAACCATCAAAATGTGGACCAACTGAAGTTGTCAACTTCTAGATTTTTATTCCGGTGGAATTCTAAGCAATAATGCTCCTTTAAACAGGAAACTTTTCCCATAAAAACAAGTAGTCAAGATTGTATGATTCCTTTCATATCTGATGTGCGACCGTTCCTGCTCAAACATTGGACATAACTAAAGTCGAGAGAAGAGAAAAGAGAAGAAAAGAATATTTGAGAGATCCGAACCTTAAAAAAAAAAATCAACAACTTTGTCCAACCACTAATTAAAAGAAGAAAAAGACCCAGAAAAATCACACGGGTATTCCAGTGGAAAATGACGACCGTACCAAAACAAAACAGGAAAAGTTGCTGGATTAGTAACATTGATTGACGGAGGAGTTGACGTCCAGAGTACGTCTCTTCTTAGGAACAGCCCTTTAAATATAATACTAGTTTTTTCAGAGGTTGCATGAATGGTTTGTGCATTTGCATATATATATATATATATCAAAATTTGATTCTGATATCATGGCATTTCATACCCTTATTCTACTCCTCCACATTATTCTATTTGTTGGGACTTCACTGAGGCTGGTAGAATCAATCACTGTAAGGAATGATCGAATGTCTTTGCTGGAGTTTAAGAAAGAAACTTATGATCCTTATGGATCATTGAGTTCTTGGAATGAGTCCATCCATTTTTGCAACTGGGTAGGCGTCAAATGTGGTCATCGTCATCAACAACGGGTTATTGGCTTGAAGTTAAAAGGGAAGGGCTTGGGAGGAACCATATCTCCTTCTATAGGGAATCTCACTTTCCTCCATTTCCTCATCTGTTCAAACAATAGCTTCCATGGCAAAATCCCCCAAGAGATTGGTCATCTATTTCGACTACAGTACATTAGTTTTACTAACAACACTCTCCAAGGAGAACTTCCGACTAGTTTGGCTAATTGCACTCGTCTTAGACAGATACAGCTCACCTACAACCAACTTGTCGGGAAGATTCCGGCTGAATTTGCATCATTGTCAAAGCTAGAGATCATTTCAATTAATGGCAATGGCTTAGAAGGAGAAATACCAGCTTTTTTTGGTAACATTTCATCCATCCAAGCTATCTCTTTCGGTGGAAATGAATTGCAAGGGAGCATTCCAAATTCTTTTGGTCGGCTAATGAACTTACATGCTCTGGTACTTGATCAAAACAAGCTATCTGGTATGCTTCCTATCTCACTATATAACCTCTCGTCTCTGGAACTCATTTCTCTAGCTCAAAACCAAATTCTTGGAAGCTTTCCAAAAAACATAGGCCTCACTCTTCCAAATCTCAATCAACTATTAATTGGAAGCAACAATTTCTCTGGGAACATTCCAAGTTCCATCTCAAATATTTCAACACTCGAAATACTTGATCTTGGAGAAAATAATTTTGTTGGGCCTATTCCTCACAACTTGGGAAATCTTCAAAACCTTCAATGGTTTAGTATTAGTGAAAATCATTTTGGAGCAAGGGAAAGTAATGATTTAGATTTCGTCAATACTTTGCTCAATTGTACAAATATAGAGGTTTTGGGCCTAAGAAGTAATGGTTTTAAGGGTCCCCTTCCCAACTTTAAGGGTAACCTTTCAACACAGTTCTCAACACTTTATTTGGGAGGGAATCAAATATTTGGAACCATCCCTACTGGGATAGAGCACCTCATCAACTTAAGTTCTTTGGGCATGGAGCGGAACTTTTTAGAAGGTAATGTTCCATCTGTCATCGGGAAACTTCCAAAGCTTCAAGCATTAAACCTTCGGGGAAATCAACTTTCAGGACAGATACCTTCTTCTATAGGCAATCTCACTCTTTTGTATGAACTTCATTTAGATACCAACAATTTGAATGCAACCATTCCTTCTACCATTGGAAATTGTCAACGGTTACAACACCTAACACTTTTTGATAACAACATCCAAGGCCCTATACCTAGACAACTCTTTCTTATTTCCTCCTTTTCTATATCTCTTGACTTATCTTATAACTCACTTGTCGGATCCCTACCAATTGAAATTGGCAACTTGAAAAGTCTTACGACAATAGCTTTCTCCCATAACAAACTGTCTGGAGAAATTCCATCCTCCATTGGTGATTGCTCCAGTTTGGAAAATCTTTTTTTGGAGGATAACTTCTTTGAAGGAACCATTCCTCAATCTTTGACTTTTTTAAAGGGGCTTCAAGTTTTAGATGTCTCACTCAACAACTTATCTGGTCAAATCCCAAAAGATATGGAGAAACTTGCAGCCTTGCAGAGTTTGAATTTATCCTTCAACAATCTTGAAGGAGAAGTGCCAACAAAAGGAATCTTTGGAAATGCAAGTGCAATTGTGGTAGATGGAAACAATAAGCTTTGTGGGGGAATTACAAAGTTACAACTACCAACATGCAAAAGCAACAGGTTTAAGAATCGAGAGAAGTCTACTTTTAGAATTATTATGGTGATTATCAGTGTGGCTACTTGTTTTCTTTTGATTTCTTCCTTCCTTACTCTTTATTGGATGAGAAAATCAAAAAGTAAACAACCATCTACGTCACCAATTGGAGACCCATTCTTAAAGATTTCTTACAAAGAGCTCTTCCAAGCTACTGGAGGTTTTTCTTTAGCTAGTCGCATAGGTTTCGGTAGTTTTGGCACTGTTTACAAGGGCATTCTCCACCAAGATGAATCGGTTGTTGCAGTCAAGGTGTTCAACCTTCAAAATCCTAGAGTTTACAAGAGCTTTTTGGCTGAATGCAAAGCATTAAGAAACATTCGGCATCGGAATCTTGTAAAAATCTTGACTTCTTGTTCAAGTATTGATTCAAAAGGTGAAGATTTCAAAGCCCTTGTTTATGAGTACATGCCTAATGGGAGTTTAGATGACTGGTTGCATCCTCCAGTAGAGAAACATTTGCACTCAAGGAGTTTAAGCCTTCTTCAAAGATTAAACATCGCAATTGATGTGGCTTCTGCATTGGAATATCTTCATTGTAACTGTCATGTGCCAATTGTTCATTGTGACTTGAAACCTAGCAATGTTTTACTTGACAATGACATGATTGCACATGTGACTGACTTTGGTTTGGCAAGGCTATTGCTAGAAATTGATGAAAATTTATCTGAGAATCAAACTAGCACCATTGGGATAAAAGGATCTATCGGCTATGCTGCTCCAGGTAACAAATGATTTATATGTTTATTTTCAGATATCAATGTATAACATTATAATTGCACAACTTCAAATGTCTTTTACAAACCTTGTATCATTATATCAGTAGTGCTGACAAGGTTTTAAATTTCAGAATATGGCATGGGTGGAAAAGCAAGTGTACAAGGGGACGTATTTAGCTTTGGGATCCTTTTATTGGAAATGTTCACAGGGAAAAAGCCAACAGATCAGACATTTATTGATGACATGAATCTCCATAAATTTGCAAAGGCCTCTTTACCTAGACAAGTGATTCAAATTTTAGATCCAACACTGCTACTTAATGAAGAACAAAGTAGAGAAACTGAAGAGGGTGCTATCACTAGAGTTGAGGGGCCAGGCCCTAGTCATTCAATAGGTATATTGCAAAATTGCGTGACTCCAATAATTGAAATTGCCATTCAGTGTTCTATGGAATTGCCAAGAGAACGTATGAGTATGAATACTGTTGTGAAAGAGTTACATTTGATCAAAAAGAAATTTGTGCAGGCTAGAATATAGCAATACTAAGCAACTACATCTAACTACAAGGTAATTTTGAATTTATATCTTTCTAGTTATTGTATTATATTGGCTACTTAATGCACATGAAAAACTCAGGGTAAAAAAAAATTAGGTAATTATAAAAAAGTTGCCTACAAGACCTAACTTAAGTTGTTCAATGTGATACAATAAGTGGAATTCTATGTGCAGGTTCAAGATCAGCTACAAGAATGGAATTTACATATGGATCTTCAATAGGGATTTTGGAGATGCGATAGGTCCATTGAAAACCGAGGAGATATTTGTGATCACTTCTCTTTATTCTTGATGCAACAAGAAATTCTCTCATGGAGCTCGAGAGAGATTACTTTCCACATTGGATAGTTCTTGGCTTTTGTCTTCAAGAGATCTTTAGTTGATGATGAAGGTGTGAAATTCCTAGCATGATTGTGCCTTTGTGAACAAAATTTGTTTGTTGTTATCATATAGATCGGCACTCACTCAACATTCTCCAATGTTGTCATGGTGGATAATTTAATCTAAAAGCATAGTAATTTGGAGCTTAAATTTTTTGTACTCATTATTGTAGATTATTTGAGCTAGATATATTTAGGGTACTATACAAATAGTTGGTGTATTTTAAAGCAAAACCCCTTCATTGTGCAAGTGAATTCTCCTAAACCATTTTCATGGTATAGGGGATATCACTATATGTTGACTTTTTGAAGGCTGTAAACTGTAAAGACATTAAATTTTTTGGCATTTTATTGGAAGAATCTGGTTCTCAACGGTGTGGTTTGGAGCAGTTTCGGACTCAAATACACCTAGTTCAAACACAGCCCATTAGAAAAATAACGGTTTCGGGCCGGTTTCGGTTTGGTGTGGTTTGGATTCGAGCTAACTAACGGTTTGTGCTAAAGGTCTATACTCGAGTTGACTAACAGTTTGGGTTAACAATTTATTGTATGCAATAAAAAGAACAAAAAAAAAAAATAGTTGAGTATCTTGCAACAAGAGCTAAAATTCTATGGAAAACAAAAAATTGTTATTGATCAATTTCCATTAAAAAATGAAAAGTCATTCCACATTGTAAAAATTACACCCATTTTATAGAAATCAAGAGCTCATGTAGTAAGTAGTAACATAGAAACTACAAGTTCATTCCTCAGGCTCCACCAAATAGCCCTAAAACAAGTATTCAAACTAAAAACCCTTTTAAATTTCAACTTGTAGTATGATTGATTGTCTTGAAATTGGGCTCTTGTTTTGTGAGAATGTTGATTTTGTTTGCCTTCTATGAAATCCATCTATTTTTTTTGTTGGTATTTAGCTTGATGTGCAAAGAAATACCTCTGGATTGGATAAATATTTACTTAATTTAACAAACTTTATACATTCAACTAGGCATTCATACTTAATCCTTCTAATTGACCTTTACAAGTAGCGAAGAACTATTTGATTTTTGAATTCATACTCAGTTTTTCTGATAGTCTATACAAACTAACTAGTGGTAATATGATGACTCAAACAATATTTAATGTAAAACTATAAAGCGGGTTGTAAAACGGTTTATAACGGGTTGCGGTTTGGGTTTGGGTTCTACCTCAGCCCAAACACATCCCATTAAGGTTTGGTCCGGGCCGGTTCTGGTTATAACAGGCCGGTGCGGTTCGGCTTTAACGGTTTGGTCTACAAATTGACACCCCAAGGTTCTCACATCCCTAGGGAACAAAGGGATGGCAAGGGGGAGTTTGGTCTGGGATGGTTCCACTGGGAGATGGAACTTTCATCCTTTATGTGGTGTAAAGTTGTCCTTCACCTCTTTCAGTGGTGTCGAATCAAAACTCTATTGGGAAGACCTTCCTATGATGACCACAACTTAGTTAAGTCCACTCGATATTGAATGCCAAGAATTACCATGAAACGCTTACTATAAGGTTATGTAGCCATTTTGATTCTTTAGGTAAAAGAATTCAGCCAAATACCATTTGCGAAAAAGACCATTTTAGTGGAGGATGAAAGATCTGAATTCCTTTAATACAGCTCAATGGTCCATTAAATCATGTCTACAACTTGCTTACCAACTCCTATTTGAAATCATTTGACCGTACCTACTTGCAAGAAATTGGAAATAGCAAAACCATTCCAAGAGGAAATCGTTTAAATTTACCCACTTAAGAAAAATTGCAAAATCTTTCCAGGAAATCATTTGATTTTACCCATTTGCAAGAAATTGCTTTGTTGAAGCTGGTGGCTGAACGACTGTGTAAATTGTTTTGATGAACGCTTCTAAAATCCTACATTAATTTTAGTAGAATTAAATCTGGATTGTTCATTATACGTGGTACAAATTTAATGGTAGGATTTATTTTACACAACCATTCAGCTACATTTATGCCATTGCAAAATTTTCCATTTATTTTGGTTTAATTTCATATCTACTAATTTTCCAAATTTTTGTTTTCTAGTGGAAGAAAAATTTGAGAAACTTTTTCAAATTTTTGTTCTAATCTAGTGGAAGAAAACTTGAAAACGTTTCCAAACTTTTGTTTTTTGTTGGAGGAAGACTTTTGAAATACTTTCTAATATATAAAATTTTCAAGTAAAATTCTAAACAAATGCACCCTCAGAAGCAAGGGTGGAGCCAGGATTCAACATTTTTTTTTTTTTGGGGGGGGGGGGGGGAGGTAGATAATGAGAATCTACATCATCTGCCCATCAAGGGACCACTAATGCTTTTCACCATACGTAGTATGGGACCATGTGGGACCCACTAAATATCCCACCTTTGAATTATATTGTCATTTTATACATGGCCCTGATCACATATTAAAAATATAGGTTTACACTTACAAAAACATAAGTAAATTATTTACAAAAAAAAAAAAGAAGGTAAATTAAAGCATAAGGATAACTAGCTAACAAATAAATTAATCATGTGTAAACCACGCCTCATAAACGCCCTTTTCGAAAAGAAGCTATGTGGTTTACACGTGATCAATTTGCTAATGTAATTAAGGAAGGCTGGAGGATGAGTGAAAGACTGTCGAATGCTCTCTTCTACCTTCAAGAAAAGCTTCTTGCTTGGAACAAAGATAACTTTGGGAGACTAGATAAGGAGAAAAGGAGGCTCAAGGCAATGTTGGGAGGGATCCATAAACGAATTACTAAAGGTATCTCAAATCCTTTTCTTTTTAATTTAGAAAAATAATTAAGGATGGAATCGGAAAAAAAATTTTAGTAGAAAAGAAATTTTTTGGGCACAAAAATCACGTAAAAATTAGATTTTGCAAGTGGACAGAAACACACATTATTTTCATATCTCTACTATTGCTCGCCGAAGGAGGAATAGGGTGGAAACTTCAAAAAATGAGGATGGCAATTGGATTCGGTATCCAACTCTTCTTAGAACACGTGTGATTGATTTTTATAAAAATTTATTTTCAGGTGGAAGCCAAAAATTTCCATCTTTATCCTCTACCAATAGTTTCCCTACTCTTGATAATGATTGGTTAAATATGCTTGACTCTAAAGTGACAGATGAATAAATTTTCAAGGTAGTAAGGCAACTAGGACCTTGGAAAGCTCCTGGCCCTGATGAGTTTCAGGCTGCGTTCTATCAAAAAACTTGGTCTATCACAAGGAATGCGGTCTTCAATACCATTTGGGATGCATTTGTGGGAAACATGGATGACAAGTTGAATGAAACATTAATAGCTTTAATTCCGAAGGTGGATAGTCCAAAAAGAATTACTCAGTTTCGCCCAATTTCTTTGTGCAATGTGAGCTTCAAAATTCTAACCAAAGTGATAACTAATAGGCTAAAGGAATTCATGCCTAGTCTTATTGCCCCAAATCATACTAGCTTTGTCCCTGGCCGTCAAATTCAGAACAATATTATTCTTGCTCAGGAATTCTTTCATGCTATGAGAAGGAAAGAGCGCAAGTCACAGTACATGACAATAAAAATCAATCTGAAAAAAGCCTATGATAGAACCCAATGGGATTTTATTGCTGACTCTCTTTCATATGCAGGTGTGCCTAGTAACCTCAAAAAGGTAATCATCCACTGTGTTACTTCTTCTAAATTAGATGTTCTGTGGAATGGAGAAGTTACAAAAATTTTCCAACCTAGTAGAGGGATACGACAAGGGGATCCTTTATCGTCATATCTTTTTATTTTATGCATGGAAAGAATGACACATATCATACATGATGTTGTACAGGAAGGTAGATGGAAGCCTTTCCACTTCTTTAAAGGAGGATTAGGTGGTTCTCATTTGATGTCTGCAGATGACGTTCTTTAATTTTCTGAAGCATCTAGAGAGCAAATTTCTACCATTCTACAATGCTTAAATACTTTTTGCGAGGCTTCTGGTAGTAAAATCAGCGGGGAGAAGACTCGTATATTTTTCTCTAAAAATGTGGAGACTCAGAGGATCAGGGAAATTACACAGTTGAGTGCTTTCTCAAGGTACGAAGACATTGGCAAATATCTAGGTGTACCCATTTGGAAAGGAAAAAATGTAATGGCCATTATAAATTTATTGTGGAGAAGGTTAAGAATAGGCTGGCCATCTTGGAAAATTAATTCACTTTCATTTTTTGCACAAGTGGTGTTAGCCAATTCTGTTTTACAAATCATTCCCTATTATACGATGCAATATATGGTAATCCCTACAGGGATTCTCCAAGAAGTTGAGAGAATTACAAGAGGATTTGTGTGGGGCGACAAGGATCAGAAAAAGAAGTGTCATCTTGTGTCTTGGGGAATTCTTTGTCAACCTAAATTGGAGGGCGGTCTGGGCAAACATCTAAAGACTATGATGTATTTTAATTTTAAAAATATTTACTTATTATGTATTTTAATACTTTTTTTCCTTTTTACTAAAAATTTTGACTTTAACTATCCAAATTATCATTTTAAGATTTTTTTCAATTTTTTTGAGGAGATTTGAAGTTCATCCAGGCCAGCTTACATGAACCTCGACTACATCCTCGGGGAGGCTTTGTATAATTAATATAGACGGAACTTCGCCCTTAATCCCAACGGGATTCCGACTCTAACCTCCTACGTGAAAATGTTGGTCTTTTGCCAATTGAGTCACCCCTAGGGATTTTTCTCTCAAAATGTTGGTCTTTTGGTCAAGGATGTGGGTATCAGGCCCTATAGTCACAGAAGCATTGACAGTAAAGAAAGCCTTAGTTGGGTGTTTTTTAATTATATTTCTAGATCTTCTAATGTTTTTGCGGATTTTCTTGCTTAGGGAGCTCGTCGTCTCTCTTTATCTAGGTCTTGGTGGACTATTCCACCAATGTTTATGATTGATCCGTCTGTATTGTCCAGGTCTCCTGGCTTTAACTCTTTTTTATATTTAAGTTTTCAGTTTCTTGACCAAAAAAAGGAAAGCCTTACATTGGAGTGCCAATTTGAACATCCCACAGATAAAAATTGAAAGTGATAATCATGCTATCGTATTGATGATAATCTCATGTACTGCAATACCATGGAAGCTATATTATTCATTCTAAAGGATATGTTAGGTTGTAATCTACAAAGACGTTTCTCTCTCTCTTGAAGCAATTTGCTGATTACCAAAAAGAATTCTCTTGAACCATTTTCTTGCTTGTCTAATTTAGTTATAATATTTTATTTTATTTTATTTTTATTATAATTATTATTTTTAAAAGGTAGAGCCTATAGAGCGTAGGTTATCACTGAGTATTAACTTTTTAAAGATTGTATCAACATTATATTTTGAAATCTCAGGAAGAATCTAGATTTGCACCCACTCTTAGAGAACAAGGGGCCGGAAAAAATTCACACACATGCATTTGCACGGTTTTTAGATATGGAAAAAAAAAAAAAAAGAGAGAGAGGAAAATATTACAAATAACTTTCCAACATAAAATAGTTTCACTTTAACCACTTAAGAAAATTGCAAAATCTTTCCAAAAGAAAATCATTTGATCACACCCACTTGTTAATGTTCAGGGTTTAAACAGATTTTTAAAGCATTATACCTTGAATATTTAGTTTGGAATATTTATGTTGCTTTCAGCTAGTATTTATAGAATTACACTAGGTTCTATGGTTAAATGGATTCTTCCACAGAGGCTGATTACACACTACTGGATCGTACTTAATCCGATGGCCTATGTTAAAACATATGTTAGGTATAACTCAAATACCTCAACTATAGTCAATGCAGGGTTGGTAGAATAGTAAGATCGATACTTCTAAGTGAAGAGGTCATAGGTTTGACCCTTGCAGACGACAAAGCTCCCCCCAGGATGTAATCGAATACGCGCAAGCTGGCCCGGATAACCTCAAAAAAAAAAAAAAGCTAACTTGTGATCATATATAGAATGACTCAAATACCAACAACCCACTTGCAATTTAATCATTTGATCATACCCACTTGCAAGAAATAGCAAAATCTTCCGTTTATTTTTGTTGTAAATTTCACAACTGATAAAGTTTTTCCAAATTTTTGTTTTCTAGTGGAAAAAACTTTGAAAAACTTTTGGATATATATATATACCTCAACTATAAGTTGAGTATGACTCAAATACCAATAACCCACTTGCAATTTAATCTTTCCAAAAGAAAATCATTTGATCATACCCACTTGCAAGAAATTGCTAAATCTTCTGTTTGTTTTTGTTGTAAATTTCACGTCTGATAAAGTTTTTCCAAATTTTTGTTTTCTAGTGAAAGAAACTTTGAAAAACTTTTCCAAATTTTTGTTCTAGTGGAAGAAACTTTGAAAGACTTTTCTAATGTGTACAACATTCGAGTAAAATTTTGAACAAATTTCTCATAAACGTTTTCAAATTTTCATTGAAAATGGATACAAAAGTGCACTACAATGTACTGAAAGAAACAAAATTTAACTATATCGGATAATTGACTTAGAAATAACTAAATTCGAGAGAAGAGAAAAGAGAAGAAAAGAATTGAGAGATCCGAACCACTAAAAATCTGCAACTTTGTCCAGCCGCTAATGAAAAGAAGAAAAAATTAAAATGAAATAAAAATAATCACACATATATATACTAGTGGGATTGAGGACCACAATAAAACAGGAAAAGTTGCTGGATTAGTAATATTGATTGACCGAGGAGTTGATGTCCAGATCAAGAGTACATCTCTTCTTAGGAACAGCCCTTTAAATATAATACTAGTTTTTTCAGAGGTTGCATGAATGGTTTGTGCATTTGCATATATATATATATATCAAAATTTGATTCTGATATCATGGCATTTCATTCCCTTATTCTACTGTTAGACATTTTTCTATAAGGACGAAAGATCTGAATTCCTTTAATATAGCTTAATGGTCCATTAAATCATGTCTACAACTGGCTCACCAACTCCTATTTGAAATCATTTAATAAAACCAGCTTGCAAGAAATTGCAAAACCTTTCCAACAGGAAATAGTTTAATTTTACCAATTTAAAAAAATTTGCAAAATCTTTCCAAGAAATCATTTGATCTTACACATTTTCAAGAAATTGCAAATGGGAAGCTGGTGGCTAAACGGCCATATAAATTGTTTGGTTGAACACTCCTAAAAGTCCTACCATTAAATTTGGTAGGATTAATGGTAGAATTTATTTACATAACCGTTCAGCTACATTTATGTCATTACAAAATAAATGTAAATTTCACGTCTACTAAAATTTTCCAAATTTTTGTTTTGTGGTGGAAGAAGACTTTGAAAAACTTCTTAATACTTTTTCCAAGTAAAATTCTAAATAATTGAATCCTCAGAAGTGTTTTCCAAATGATCAAAGAATTGGGTACAATAGTCGACCAGCTGTACTGAAATTTCATTTGATCTTACCCATTTGCAAGAAATTGCAAAAGTCTTCAATTTATTTTGGTGTCAATTTCACATCTGCCCTAGTTTTTCAAATTTTTGTCTTTTAGGATCATAGAGAATGATCGCGTATGGTGAAAGGATCAAAGAGAATGATCACGTAGCTTTGTTGGAGTTTAAAAAACAAGTAACTAGTGATCCTTATGGTGCGCTAAATTCTTGGAACAATTCCATTCCATTCTGCAATTGGGCAGGAATCACATGTGGCCGTCGTCATCGACAACGGGTTATCCATTTGGCTTTACGAGGGAAGTCCTTGGGAGGTAAGATATCTCAAACCATTGGGAATCTCACTTTTCTACGAGTCATTGACATTGGGAACAATAGCTTCCATGGAAAAATTCCAAGAGAGATCGGAAATCTAATTCAGTTAGAGTACATTAGCCTTGAAAACAATACTCTTGAAGGAGAACTTCCTACTAGTTTGGCCAATTGCACTCGTCTAAGAAAAGTCTTCTTCTCCAATAACAATCTTGTTGGGAAGATTTCAATTGAGCTAGTTACATCATGGTCAAAGCTGGAGATTATTTCTATGAATGGAAATGGTTTAATAGGGAAAGTACCAGCCAGCTTCTTTAGGGAACATTTCCTCCATTCGAGTTATCTCTTTGGGTCGAAATGAACTACAGGGGAGCATTCCAGAATCCTTGTGTCACCTCACAAACTTACTCTTTCTAGCACTTCATCAAAACAAGCTATCCGGTACGTTTCCTGTTACCTTATATAATCTCTCATCTCTTATACAAATATCCCTTGCAATAAACCAAATACATGGAACTCTTCCAAGAGACATAGGTCTTAGTCTTCCAAATCTCCAGCTTCTGGCAATTTCTTTCAACTTTTTCTCAGGGAGAATACCAGATTCCATCTCCAACATTTCAACACTCAATACATTTGATCTTAGTTTCAACAGTTTCATTGGACCAATCACTAACAACTTAGGAAATCTTCAAAACCTTCAATTTTTCGGCATTGATTCAAATCAATGTGCAATGGAAGAAGATGATGATTTACATTTTGTTAATTCATTACTCAATTGTACACATCTAGAGTTGTTGGCTCTAGGAAACAATGGTTTTAAAGGTCCCTTTCCCAACTTTCAAGCCAATATCTCAACACATCTCTCAATGCTTTACTTAGAAGGGAATCAACTATCTGGGACAATTCCTGTAGGGATTGAGAATCTCATCAACTTAAGTTTATTGAGTATGGAGGAGAACTTTCTTGAAGGTATCATTCCATCTTCTATAGGGAAACTTCTCAAGCTTGAAAGGTTAATCTTGAATGCAAATAGACTCTCAGGACAAATACCTTCCACAATAGGCAATCTCACTCTTTTGTATGACCTCCATTTAGAAGACAATAACTTGAATGGGAGCATTCCCTCCAACATTGGAAATTGTCAAAAGTTACAAGACCTAACTCTTTATAATAACAACTTCCAAGGCCCAATACCTATGCAACTTTTTCTTATTTCTTCCTTAACAATATCTCTTGACTTATCTTATAATTCTCTATCCGGTTCCTTACCACTTGAAATTGGTAGATTGAAAAGTCTTTCTGTATTAAATATCTCCAACAACAAGTTGTCCGGTGAAATTCCCTCCTCCATTGGTGATTGTAATAGTTTGGAACATGTTTGTATGGGGAATAATCTATTTGATGGAACCATTCCTGAATCTATGATTCATTTGAAGGGGCTTCAAGACTTAGATCTCTCATTCAACAACTTATCTGGTCAAATCCCAAAAGGCCTGGAGAAACTTTCGGCATTGAAGATTCTGAATATATCCTTCAATAATCTTGAGGGGGAGGTTCCAACAAAAGGAATCTTTGGAAATGCAAGTGCAATTTCAGTGGTTGGAAACAATAATCTTTGTGGGGGAATTGCACAGCTACAATTGCCTATATGCCTTAACCAACACTTTGAGAATAGTTTTGGTGATAACTAGTGTGATACTTGGTTCTATTTTGATATCTTCTTTTCTTACTCTCTATTGGAAAAGAAAATCAAAAAGTAAACATCCATCCATACCATTGATCAATAATCGGTTACTAAGGCTTTCTTACAAAGAGCTTTTCCAAGCTACCGAAGGATTTTCTTCAACTAAACTTATAGGTTGTGGAAGTTTTGGCTCCGTATACAAAGGGATTATCAACCAAGATGAAACAGTTGTTGCAATCAAAGTACTCAATCTGGAAAATCCAAGAAATTCCAAGAGCTTTATGGCTGAATGTGAAGCATTAAGAAACATTCGACATCGAAATCTTGTCAAGATTATAACTACATGTTCAAGTCTTGATTCGAATGGCAAAGATTTCAAAGCCCTTGTCTATGAGTTCATGTCCAACGGGAGTCTAGATGATTGGTTGCATCCACCAGTAGAGCCACATAATCATTCAAGGACTTTATGCCTTCTTCAAAGATTGAATATTGCAATTGATGTGGCTTCTGCATTGGATTACCTTCATTACCATTGTCATGTGTCAATTGTTCATTGTGACTTGAAGCCAAGCAATGTTCTACTTGATAGTGATATGATTGCACATGTTAGCGATTTTGGTTTGGCCAAGCTACTTCTAGAACCTCGTGATGGTTCATTCCAACCTCAAACTAGTACTGTTGGGTTACGAGGATCTATTGGCTATACAGCTCCATGTAAAAGTAGACCTTGCAATTTTATTATGAGTTACCAATATGGTAAAATTTGATTCTATTGATTTGAATGTCAATTGCCAAATCTTTGTTTGCTACTCTAGCTAAAGTCCAAATACTATGTAAATCTCCAATTGTAATACTAAGAATAAGATGCTTTTGAATTTCAGAATACGGCATAGGCGGAAGGGCAACTACACAAGGGGACGTATTTAGCTACGGGATCCTTCTATTGGAGATGTTCACTGGAAAAAGGCCAACAGATCAAATGTTTTTCGGTGAATTGAATCTCCATAACTTTGCAAGGGCAGCTTTATCTGCAGATGTGATGCAAATTTTGGATCCAACACTCTTGCTTGACGAGGAACAAGGTGAAGAAATTGAAGAGCTTACTATCAAGATAGATAAATTACAAAATTGTGTAACATTAATAATTGAAGTTGCACTCCAATGCTCCATGGAATCACCAAGAGAACGTGTAAACATGAAAGATGTCGTGGGGAGATTACATCTAATCAAAGGGAAGTTTTGTTGAAGCATGAATCCATCAATACAGAACAATTATGCCTCATTAAAAGGTGATTTTTATTTGTGAAGAACTTTGGTTAATTCCCTTTGAAGCAATTGACCAAGTAAGTCTTAGTTTTGAATGCAGTAATGCAATATATGCTAAAAGACCTTCTCAAGTAAGAAAATTTTGTTTTAATCACTTTCAAATGCATTGCACACCCAAAATCTATTGTGAGAATGCAATAAAAATTACAACCTGAGAAATCATTACCTGGATCACTAGATTAATTCATTGAATTGCTCTTTGTTTGTTGCAGTATAATATGCAGATACAAGATCAGCTGTTAGGATGAAAATCAAGGCTATTCAGGATGGATTTGAGAGAGCGAGAGCATGAAATCTGATTAGCAAGTCGTGGAGTTTGAAACAAAGGTGAAAGTTGTCTATATGTTAGATAGACAAAAGTTATAAATAGATGTATTTAGTATGATTTATGACTCCTACTTCTCACTAAAATAAATTGGTTTCAGAATAAATTTAAAATAAAAAAAGAGGATCGAAGAGTTGTTTATAATTTATAATTTTTGTTTACATTGGTATCATACTATCATTAATGAACAAGTGCAGATTCATTTGTGAGTTTACCAAAGCCCTTATTAAATCTCTACGTTCATAAACCCATTTCTATCACAGTCAAAATAAAAGTTTGGATCCTCTACCTATCAGGATAGAGGTCAGTGTTACCGTCACACCTCTCACTACACACCCACTAGGGGGGAGGATCTCTGATTCATCATCTTGTTAGAATTCAGAGGTGGCCCCTTCCTAATGTGTGGTGGGAAGGTCCAACTCCAAAAATAATAGTCCAAAAGCTAGGAACAGAAAATTCAGACACTTTACTACTAGATTTGAAAGCAATTAAGAGACTAACAGCAAGGATGACAAGCTTTTTTACCAACATGTAAACATAGCTAGGAATCAAACAGCAAGGATAAAAAGCCCTTTTGCCAAACAGCTAAAGAAAGGAAACAGACCCAAAAAATTATAGAGTGATGAACTGATTGTTGTAAGGTTGATGCAACATCATCAACAGATAGAACACCAAGATCTTCTCCCAAACTCATTTATAAACCATAGATTTGGAAGCAATTATGGCTTCCTTGCGAGCTTTGAGAAAAGCAAACAGTTGTTCTCTTGGGGGTAAACATCCCTTCACAACTTCACAACTGAGGAATTCTTCACTCCATTTGCATAAGTTAGGAAATTTATCCTCCTCGAGCAGCTTGATTTCTGCTACCTCCTGAAGCACTCCAATCCAAAAGGCTAAGAAGTTAGCTGCAATGTCCATAAGTCCAATATTGTCTCCTCCGAAGAACTTCTTCCCTTTCAACTCTTTTTCAAGTGTTCCCAGAACCTCCCATGCACCTTGCATGGCCTTCTCTTGTTCCTTCCCTTCACTCCAGCAAGCATTCCATGTTGCAGCAAACACCTGCATACCTCACAAAAACAAGACCAACATGAAAATTAACACCTGCATACCTCACAAAAACAAGACCAACATGAAAATTAACACCTGCATACCTCACAAAAACAAGACCAACATGAAAATTAACACCTGCATACCTCACAAAAACAAGACCAACATGAAAATTAACACCTGCATACCTCACAAAAACAATACCAATATGAAAATTTCATTAAACAAAGAGTGCTGGTAATACAGAACAGTATAAAGTTAGAAAGCATTTCGATGTAGCTCTTGCTATACCTTCTCATCTATGAACTTAACCCAGAAACGCGCCATGGCTCTCTGGTAAGGATCTTCAGGCAAAATGCTATGGCCTTCCCATGTTTCGTCGATGTATTCAAGTATGACAACGGATTCGACAATGGGCTTTTCATTGTGTAGGAGCACGGGGATCTTCTTATGAACTGGGTTGTATTTAAGAAGCAAAGGACTCTTGTTAGCAAGATCTTCTTCTATGTATTCATAAGAGACCCCTTTCAGTTTGAGAGCTAGCTCTACTCTGCGACTAAAAGGACTTCCCCATGAACCAAATAACTTCACTTCTGCCATTAAAGCCCTAAACTGAGCTGCAGGTCCGTAATGTTCTATGAAGATATTGTCTTGCACTCGACACTTCTGGCTCAGACTTTATAAGAAGAGAGTACAAACCCCAGAGGACCATTGACTATTTCATTGTTGACTTTTATGATTATTTTTTTTCTTAAGAAATATTTTCATTCAAAGCTGAGAGAAGGCCAGAGAAAGAAAACAACACTTCATACAACCACGAAGAGGAGAGTGAGCTCTTACCATTAATTTTCATACCATTGGTTTATGTGTAGAAGGATTCTTAATTAGCAGTCGATAAGGTTTCTTGATCCCCACGTCTATCTCCTCAGAGTATTTTATTTTCCGTAGTGAATTGTAAAATTTGTTTTGTTTTAAATAAATATTGTTTACCACACATAAATTTCAAAGAAATATTTAGCCAATCAAGGGTTTCCTTAGTCACCAAGTCTCTCATAGAATATTCAATGAACGTGAACCCCATTAGAATATTCAATCCCATAAATTTCGTGGTGAATTGTTTTATAATTGTTGACCATATATAAATTTCAACAAAACATTTGGCCACTTATTGAGTTTTCTTAATCTGTAAGTTCTTTGAACATGAATCTATGCCATGCAAGACTAAATTCATGTCAATAGCTCCTTACTCAGTTGAGTGTTTGTTATGAGGGATTGAGGGGTTCGTTTAATTTCCCTTTGTTGTTGGTCGCATTTCATTTGGCTTAATTAATTTATGGTTTACTTTAATTCATGTATTATTTGAATCGACACTAGTGTCTTATCCATTGAACCAGGATATTTAAGTTCATCTTCGTATTGAAATATGGTAGATCTTTGAGGGTTCTTGTGTTGGATTTTAAGGTGTTCTCTCCTTTTTCCTCTGTGTGATGATAATTCTTAGTGTGTAATATTGGTTGTTATTCTTGAATTTTTGGCTGTTTTGAATCCTAGGAGGGAATTGTAAGGAATTGTAGGGAAAGGAATTATAGAGGATGTGAATCCTTTATTCCACTGAAGGCGTTGATAATTGAAAATTAAGTTGACTTTTGATGGAATAAAAATCTTAAAACAAATAAGAAAATTAAAACACTAATTTTTTTTCAAGGGTAAATGACGTGCTTCGTAGTAGCACTAATTCAATTATTAATATTTCCATCCAGTTACATCTTTCCCTCGTTTGAGATGGACTTCTAAAAATGTTTACTAACTTCCCTAAAAAGTATCTCTTATTAATGTAATCCTTATTCTCCAGAATATAGCACATCACCTCCTACTGAATGAGATAGAATCAGTTTGATCCTCTACCATTCGTAAATTGATAAGTCAGGCATTTCCAGCCCTCGAAGCAAAAGCAGTAGTTTCTTGGTCACGAACCGTTAAAGCCAAAGTTTCATTAAAGTGCATTTTCACTGGCTAGAACCTCCTCAGGAAATATAAGATCTTCATGAAGCTGATCGCCCTCATGTAAGCACGGATACCTTGTTTGAGAGAATATTTTTAGTAGAATGTCATGCAAGCACAGAAAGAGACACATTTGAAGGTCTCTTTCCCAATAAAATGTGAATCCTTCATTGCATGTTTTGTTAGTTCTTCTTCCAATAATGGGATTAGCTTCCATTTTCTGAGGTTGATTCAGTCAATATAGTTCCTTTTTTTTTAAATAGTTACCCTATAGAACCATCAAGACATCAAAAAGAGTATGCAGAAAATAGTAGATTACTCTTTTGCATCCAATGTGAAACATAACAAATTTAGATAACATGGTAGAAGGAAGAAATCCCGATGATTAGGAAGTAAACATAACATGGTTGATGTAGCTATAGTGGTTACATCTTTATGACCAGAACCAAGCACAAATTAATAACTAGTATATAAAGGACCGTGGATTATTTTGAAGCAGCCATGGCTTCCTTGCGAGATCTGAAGTAACCAAACAGTTTCTCTCTGTCAGGCAGAGATTCCTTGACAACATCAACATTGCAGAAGTCTTCAACCCATTTGCTTAAGATAGGGAGTTTGATCTCATCAAACACTTTTACTTCTGTTGCATCTTGAATCACTCTAATCCAGAAGGCTACGACGTTAGCAGTAATGTCCACAATCCCAATATTCTCTCCTCCAAAGAACTTCTTCCCCTTGAGCTCATCTTCAAGTGTTTTCAGTGACACAAATGATTCTTCCATGGCAGTTTCTTGTTCCGCTCCTTCACTCCAGCAAGCTTTGCATGCCGCAGCGAAGACCTGCATATACATCATAAACCATATAGTTAACAGGTTAAGAACTAGCCATTCATGCTAGATGTTAACGATACGTCATCATGTAAGTCTTCACAAGGATTGTTCTTACAAAAGCTAACTCTAATGTACCCTCATTGCATGAAGTGTTTCAAAAATAGGAATTCAAATTCTCACATGCGATAAGAGTCCATTAGGGTTAGGGTTTTGTGCAAGTAATCCTTTGCAGACTAATATGATATTACAACTTGGACGAGTATAACCAGTGAAAGAGTAGAACAATAACAAGCAAACAAAGAGAAGACACGAGAGATTTGATAACGGAATTTGGTTTTGTATGACCTATGTCTTCGGAGCTCAGATGTAGCTCAATTCACTATGAAAACGAAGTACAACATTACAAGATACCTGTGAAAGCCTCAATCAAACATAGATGCCTTACCAAAGACCTTGAAACCTAAAAGAAGTAATCAAAACCAACCATGGACGTACAGCATCAAACATCACACAACCGAGAGAGAAAACAAAGAAAAGAGAGAAACCCTAGTTTTGCAATCACTTAGCTGATCCACAGCTTGATCAAAAAAAACATATTGGTGGTTTTTCTCAAATATTATAATAACAGGTAAAAAGGAATACTGTGCGTGATTTTCAAAAAGGAAAAACAGTAGTAGCAGTAGAGCTTTAAACAGTGATACAATGTGTGCCAGGTTAAATCCTTGTTACTAATATGTTGACTTAAATATCCCAAAAAACAAAAAAAGAGTGAACTGATAAGAGTGAAAAAAAAATGCAGTATCGTAAACCAAAGAACCCTAAGGTTCAAAGCAACCAAATAAACCAGGGAGATCTCATCCATAGACTTACCTTCAACACTGGAAATGTGAAAAAACTCTACTTATCTCTTACCTTATCCTCTATGAACTTGACCCAGAACCTGGCAATTGCCTTCTGGTAAGGATCTTCAGGAAGTAAGCTATAGCCTTCAAATGTCTCATCGATGTATTCAAGAATGATGGTGGATTCAATGATGGGCTGTTCGTTGTGTACGAGCACAGGGATCTTCTTATGAATTGGATTATATTTGAGAAGCAAAGGACTCTTGTTACTGAGATCTTCAAAAACGCGTTCGTAAGAGAGACCCTTCAGTTTTAGAGCGATCTCAACTCTGCAACTGAAAGGACTTCCCCATGAAGTCAAGAGTTTCACATCTGCCATTGTAGTAGCTCTGAATTAACTGCGACTCTCTGCAACTTTTTAAGAGCTTTGAAGTGGTAGCTAGTTTCTTGCTATGGAAACCTCTTGCTTAGGCTATTTATAAAGATAGAGCACCCAAAGACCACACGAGGTTTCATGCGACATGTAAGCACGTATGAGGTTTTCTTCAACTCCAAATATCCTTCAAAATTTTCAATTTTCTCTTTTCTGGACCGGAGTTCATCTAGAACAGCTTATACACACCTCGATTATATTGAGTCCGGATCCTCTATTTGTCAGGATAGAGGTCTTTACTCTCCTCTTATTTTTCTACCACACATGGTTAGGCTCGACATGAACCTCCCTCCTAATATGTGGCAGAAAGATGTGAAAGGAGCACAACCCCTAGCTACCCTGACGGATAAAAGATCCAGACTCGATTACATCTTTAGATAAATTTTATATATAATTTAAATATATGGTGAGACATCGTTCCAGACCCGAGGAAGTCCAACCCAATTTCAATTTTTATAATGAAGATGTTAACTATTGTTTCATCCACCTAATAAAATTAAAATAAAAGAAGGTACATTGCATGCACATATGGAAGAATTAAAGGCTTTGTCTACCCATACTTGTGCTAATTATGATTAAAATAATTCTTTAAAAGTAGATTAATCTCTAATTTGGAAAAACAAACTTTATCTAATAGATCTGCACAAATATTCATTTTATTTAAATGTCAACAAATGATATATATATATATATATATAATAAAGATAAATAAATACCGTTATAGAGTTGTTGTCAATAAATATACAATTATAAACCTCTGCATTAGAAATTGGTACTACCTATCACTCTTTTGCAATATTTTAAATATTTCTTAAGCAGTGATTTTTTTATTTTTTTTTCCTTTTTCTTTATTGCCGAAAATTTGAAGGACCCTAATGTCTTAAAATCAGTTTTGAATTTAGCATTTGGGGTGATTAGGGTGGTTTTCTCAGCCCAATTTGATCATTTAAGGGGAAATGTCCATCTCAAGCCCAACCCGACCTTGGGCTTAAGTTTGGCCCATGCACCCAAGTTGCGACTTCAGAAAATATTTATCAATTGGGCCTTAAACTTGAAAATTCTAGCTTTTGAGCAAGCGCACAAGATGAGAGATAAGAAAGGTAAAGGAAGCATACAAGCAAGGAATGTGGATCATCTATCCTGACGGGAAGGACTCTGTGCTCTCCCAATGGCATTACAACCATAAATTATGTGGGGCTCACAAGTAAAAAATAAAGAAAAACATTAAAAAAAAATCACATCACCCTAACCCTGTGAGCCACTGTAATTTGTAGTCAACAAGCGTCAAAGGAGACGATCTAGACTCTACAAGCAAGGGGTGGGTGTGCTAATTGGTCTAGTAAGGTTTCTATGTGTAAGGTACCAAAAAATAGTATGCATTATTATATTTGAATTTAGGGTTAGAGTGATAACATTCATGTCTAAATCAACAAATAAAATATGCATTTGTTTAGGTTGCCTTTGCATATTCTAGATGTCTTCACAAAGTGTTGCAATGGTGGGTGCCTACAAAGTGACAATCAGGGATTAATTGGATTCAGGATTTGCAAAAGCTACCTCTAAAGATAAGACTTAGCCACACCAATGCAGTTGGAACAAGTGGTAGAGCAATATTGGAGCCTGGGGCCATGCCTTCTCTATCCTTGACTGCAATTTTGAAAAAATTTCTCCGACCTTCTTTTTATGTATGAGATATCAATAATTGAGTCTCGATTAGAGCAAAAAATTTATACTAAAGATAATGGATAGAAAATTTAGCGTAATCTTTTTGAAATATCGATAGTTGGTCCATTCTTATGTTAAATCTTGGCTCCGCCCTGATTGGATCAAATACGAAAGATGAAAATCATTCTTCGTGATTTCATGTATTTAGGTGATGATTACGAAAATTATGGATCTTTTTTTTAATCTTCTTCTAAAATTAGAAGGTATCATTTTCAAACTAATCTCTCAAACCAATGTTTAAAGTATTTCATGATACCATACGATACTAGTCAATATGTATCCATATTTGACCTAACCGATACGATACATCTCGATACATCTCTCCATTAAATTATACTAAAATATATTAATTAGAGCAATATAATACTCGATACAGGACAATACATCTCTTAAAATCACCTGACGGATACGGCTTGATACCGATATCAATTTGTAAACATATAAAAACTGTTTAAGGACACGTGTATGTATGATTCTTATGCTGAGATCACCTTTCCACTAAGTACATGCATGAACAGTCGAAAGTCAATTTTTCCAACTCGGAAGTGGAACTCCATCGGTGTCAGAATTTTTGTCAGCTCAGCTAGGTACGATTGTGAAGTTAGATTTATCCACCCTTCCATTATGTCAAAGATAAGGTGAGGGTGTGTCCCACGTGTCATCATTAAAGATAAGTGTGAGACTAGAGAGATGTTTACCACGTCAGCTTGTGAAACCCAGAAGTTTTTTGTTCGAATACAATGATGCCCATTAAATACGTACGACCGAATTGCTAACAGATCGAAATTTCAATCTCGACTGTCATTTTTGCTTTCAATTACTTGTGAGACGGACGGTTGAGATCAAATCTTATTTGATTTTAACATTTAACAGCAGGTGTTGCACTTTAAATGCACAACATTCAAGTTTTGACCCACATTTTTTTTTATAACATTAGCTCCACGTGCTATCATGGTCCCTGGACCCCGGTCCATCACATCACATTAAATGTAACATTTTCCTTCAAAACCGTTACTCGAACCAAAACCGGTCTAATCGAAGCGAAATCCTCAACCGAATTGGCGTGTCAAATCCTTGTGATGAGAGCTTAATGATATTGGGAGCTCCAAGTGGATCATGGACCCCACTCATCGTATCCATCATGCTTTCCTTTTTTTTTCTTTTTTAGGTGAAAAAATCTAAACAGAATATTCCTTTTTTTCCTTAACCAGAAAACATCACTCAAGAAATAGTAGTAGTTGTCGGCACTTGTCGGCTTAACCCCTCAAGATTTCGAAAATAAAAGCTAAAATCACATCGAAAATTTTAAATAAAACTAGTGTAGAAAAAGAGTACCCAAGGTATGAAAGCTATGCAAAATTCATCTATTCGCTACCTGACGAACCGGCGAAATATCCACTTGAAAACATTAATCACCCAAAATTCGTTGAAATGTCTTGTCATGAGAGGACGTGAGATATCAATCAACCTTCTTAGATCAGTATCAATATGGTCGAATAATAGTTACATAATTTATCATGAAGGGTTATTAGTTATTAATGATCCCTACCTACCTCTTAGTCAAGAGGTACGAGCTCTCGTAGTATTTGGAATAGTCTTGAAAAAACTTTTGTCTTAACTGTCCAACGAAGCATCTAGATAGTCTGATACCGAAATTTTGGTCCAAATTTGATCTCGACCGTTCTTGCCTTCATAAGATCTTAATCAAAACGAACAGTTGACAGAATATTTGACTTCAATCGAAATTTTGACATCGGATAGTCGAGATACTTGTTAATGTGCAAGACAAAAGCGAGTTCCATAATAATCTGTTGAGTATGGCTCATACTTCACATTGTGTTGCCGACAAACACGGGATCCCGCTCCCCAGTGAACGGCTGGGGTCCGGGGAGGCCGCTCGGGCTGGGCTGTGGGGCAACGCCCCCATAGCCTATGGAGAATCCATGTTTCTGTGGGATTCGGAGTTTCTTTACAGTTTGGGCTTGAGCCCATGAATAGCTGTGGCTTAGAGTTTCTAAGCGTTTATACATATTCTCTAGTAATCGAACATTGAATATAGTGAAAAACCTAATGTTGGACGTAACCTCACACTGAGGTGAATCAGGGTAAAATTTGTGTCTCCTTCTTCCTTTTTAGGTGGGGGCAAACTGTAGTGCTAGATTGATCACTTAGAATAGGATGGTGGAGAGAAGTAAAGATATTTATGTAGATTCTTATGCAATTTCCCACCTTTGATGTAGATGGATGGGGTTGTTTGATACAGACATACCATTAAGCGTAATTAAGAAAAGTGCCAGATATCACATGTCTTATGTCATACTTGCAATATTGCAAAGCTGACAATCAAAGTCACCAACTGGATCAACATGGAAAATTTTTGTAATTAATTCCACTTTTTATTGCTTTGGTCAAACAAAAAAAAAATAAAAAGGTGGATCAACAACTTTGCCTCTGCAACTTTTACCGACAAAATTAGTTCTGTAATATTTTCACATGCAAACAACCCATACCATAAAATTTTGATAAATGATGAAATATGTGGTCTGTTGAGTAATTTATCTCAGACTTTGCTTGGGTAAAGAGTCTAAATCTTCTCCACTCAGTCTGTTTATCCAGATATACATTCATACTCACATGATCGTAGAACTCACACTTACAAGTTCTACTCGAGACAAGACAGAACACTGTGGATCTCATACTCATATATATGAACAAACTGGATGAAGAAGATCTATAGTCTTACATGAAAGCCTTCAACATTGAGATTACCTTTTTGTGTAGTTGAATTGAATATCATCGTCATCTTTGTCTACAGAGGACCCTTTAAAACCAACCATCTATCTTATCCTCTTAAAAAGAAGTTAGTACCAAAACATTTGATGAATATCTTTCTATAAATAGGTAGGAATGAGTGTTCAATTGTGGTCGCAATTGATGACTCTCCCTTTCTTGGAAAATATAAAGATGACTGAGCATTGATGAATCATGATCACTTTAAAAACAAGTGGACAGATTTTTTTCATCTAGAAATTATCAAAGCTACTCCCTGAACTATATAGCTTAATGCTAATGACACCTGAAAATAAATCAAATATGAAGTAAATCCCCTATAAATAATTTATCTTTTAAGAAAATATAATGATACCTTTCTAATAATGTGAAATGTCTATTATATTATTTTAATTAAATGAACATGAAATTTACTTGCTAAGGGTTAATTATGGAATTATGGCCATAATAAAACTACTTGGTTTTAGGGTTAGTACTATTTACATTTGTATCCTCTTCTTTGTTTAAAGGAATTTGTTCTTTAAATTTTATATCGCAGCATTAAAGGGGTATTTTTGTCTTTTAAACATGCAGGATATATGATTAATGCTTGATAATTATATCATGATTGTTTCCTTTATCCATCTATCAAGATTCAAGACTATGGTGATGATAAATTAAGAAGATTCCTTGGTCAAAAAATTAGTTAAGAAGATGCTTTTGAGGGTTTCAAATTCAAAGATGAAAAAAATGTTTTTCGAGAGGATTGAGTGAGTTGTCAGCTTTCGATTAGTTAAAGGCATGTGTCAACCATAAGAATGGACATAAAAGAGCAACGGTTTCTTATTCCACCCAAACGCAGTGGTTGAGCCAATAGAATCATGCCAACCTCAACCTCTCAATTATTCCACTTGGTAGCCTTTTTTTCGGGACTTCAATTTTTTTTGGTAAGAAAGACTTTAATTAATTAGAGTATTAATTATTTCTTGGCTAACTAAATTAGTATATTTTTAATTATTTTCATTTAATTGGTAGCTTATTTTCTTGGGGACCCAATTTGCTATTATCTATACGCAAGGGTTTCTTGTCATTTCATGGAAATCAAGGTAGTCCATAGTTTGTGACTTGTGAGTGAACAAAAGTGAATTATGACAGCAAATAAAACAAAGCAATACAGATCACCAGCCAACATGAATGATTTTGCTCTGGTGTTGCGTAATTAATGCGCAAGACTTGCAGCACAGGGTCGAGATCTAGTTCTCAACCGTTCATTTCTCAACACTTTCACAAAACAGACGATTGAGATCTCAATCTAGACCGTAAGCTGTGCGAAACTATGCATTAATTGCGTGGAGCTGAAGCATGACTCATGAATTCAATAGATGCTGTGCATGGGTCTAATTGCAACTACAAGAACAAAATGCTTATAAATAAGCAGCTAGGTTTACAAAAAAAAACCAGAAGAAGAGAAAGGAGCAGAAAAATCTCACAAGCTCTTCTTAATGGATCATCAACAATGCCACCATGAGCCTCTTCACCATCGCTGTCAGCATATTCATCACCACCGTTTTCCATTGCAATTGAATCAAAAGGGCTTAACAAAACCAACTCTATCATCACCTGCTTCATCACCTTCTCCTCCTCCTCCGCCATCACCACCACCAGTCACGGTGGTGATGGTACCCTTCCCTGCCCAAGGCCACCTCAACCAGCTCCTCCACTTCTCTAGACTCATAGCGGCCTATAACATTCCGGTTCACTACGTCGGCTCCACCATCCACAACCGTCAAGCCAAGCTACGTTTACATGGTTGGAACCCTAATTCCATCTCTAACCTCCATTTCCATGACTTCCCACTTCCACCATTCCTTGTTCCTCCACCAAACCCTAATGCCTCCATCAAATTCCCAGCCCACCTGCAACCCGCATTCGACGCCTCGTTGCATCTTCGCGAACCCATATCATCTCTTCTCCATTCACTCTCCCTCACCACACGCAGACTAGTAATCATATATGATCCTCTCATGGCCTTTGCTGCACAAGATGTAGCTTCTCTCCCTAACGGCGAGGCCTACGCCTTCCACAGCGTGTCTGCGTTCGCTATTGTCTTCTACTTATGGGAGTCTCTTGGGAGAGCCATTGATATCCCCGTTGAGCTTTCCGATCTCTCTCTAGATGGATGCTTCACACCTGAGTTTCAGGCTTACATTCAGCGTCAGTATGATTTAATGAGCTTCAACAAAGGTGATCTCTACAACACCTGCCATGCAATTGAGGGTAGGTTCATGGACTTATTGGGCCAAGATAAGAGACAATGGGCCATAGGCCCATTAAATCCTGTCACCCTTGGAAGCTCCTGTAAGAGGCATGAATGCTTGGAGTGGCTTGACATGCAGCCCAGGGCTTCAGTATTGTATGTATCTTTCGGAACCATGACATCGTTATCCAATGATCAGATCGCCGAGCTCGCCGTCGGTCTCGAACGTAGCAGGCAGCGGTTCATCTGGGTTTTAAGGGATGCTGACAGAGGAGACATATTCACTAAAGAGACTGATACCCAAAACCAGCTTCCTGAAGGTTATGAGGAGAGGACACAAGGAATGGGCTTGGGAGTGATAGTGAGAGACTGGGCTCCACAGCTTGAGATTCTGGCTCATCCATCAACAGGTGGGTTCTTGAGTCACTGTGGGTGGAACTCATGCATGGAGAGCATCAGCATGGGTGTGCCTATTGCTGCTTGGCCCATGCATTCAGACCAGCCCAGGAACACCATGCTTGTGACCCAAGTGTTGAGGGTGGGGGTTGTGGTCCGAGAATGGTCACGGCGGCACGAGTTGGTTACTCGGACTGCGATCGAAAGTGCCATCAAGAGGTTGATGGCGTCGGAGGAAGGGGTCGTCATTGGCCATAGAGCTACGAGTTAGGGGTCGCAGGTTCGTCAATCATTGGCCAAGGGTGGGACTTCCCGTGCCGAATTGGACACTTTCATCTCCCATATCTCTAGATGACTTGAGTAGTGTAGGATAGAGACCTGATTATTTCCAAGGCCCATTGAGGCAAATCTTCGAACACCTGGGAAAATTGTCTAGACTGTAGTTAGCTAATTTGGAACTTGTAGTCTTCGTGTACGAAAATGTTAATTAGTTGGGTTGATGTAAACATTTCTATCCTCTTGTAATTAGTTTCAGGTAAGGGTAATTTTTATTTGTTCTCCTGAAGTTTTTTTTTTTTTTAGGTACAAAGGGGCTTTATTAAGCCGGAGGATGGAGATATTAATATGCCTCAGCGAGAGTCAAACCCACGACCTCTTCACTAAGAGGTGTCGGTTTCAACCACTAGAACAGCCAAGCTCCTCTCCTAAAGTTTGATCAAATCATTTTCAATCTAAATAAAATGACATATTGTATGTCTTGATCTCTGTTGTGGTATCCAAAAAGTTTGATTAAGAACGCAATGTCATTTTTATTATCAAAATGTCCTTACATTATATAGAAAATGTGAGAGAATATTTCTGAGTCGTCACAAAGTCCGAGCCCCATCATACCATTGTCAGTCCATTGGATATGGCATTTGAGTTTGAATCCTCTACTCATAGGGGTAAAAACCTATGCTTCCCTCAAATCTATACACCACACATTAGGAGGAGGACCACATATAAATTCTTACAAGAAAAATTAGAGATGGGCTCCTCAATAAGCTCTTTTCTAATGTGTGGTAAAATGTGTAACGAAAGCACAATCCCCTACTTGTTAGGATAGAGGATAGAGGATGCTGACTCATGGCTTTTTTTTCTTTTCTTTTTCTTATTTTTCTTTTTTGGTGAAAAAGAGATACTTGAACATGAGACAACGCAAAAAAGTACAAGACATATTAAAAATAAGGCCCAATAGATTACAGGTGGAGGAGGGGTTGAATTAGAAAAGAAGATTGTTGATACTTGGTTGCTTTGACTTGCTAGATGATCAGCTACATTGTTGGCTTCCCTCAAAACTTGGATGAACTGGAAATGTTCAAATTCCCTTACCAAAAGTTTGATGTCAAAGATCCGATGGATTTAATTTTATATATGTAATCCGATGGGTAGGGAAGTGAAAAGGAAGAGAAAGAGATTTAAAAAATAGCCTCTTTCGATTGTTGTTGATTTAGAATTTATTTATTTTTTTTTTTATATTTTGAAAAGTATTGAGATTAAAGACTATTTTCTATAAATCTTCGTTATATCAATTCTTCATACAGAGAATTTATCAGTTTTTGTTGAACATGGCTTTTGTTGAACATGCTCGTAAACTTATCACTTATGGGAGCAACTCCGAGATTTTAAACCAACTCTAATATGATCATTATTTATTTTATTATTCTTAATTTTATCATTTATTCATCGTAGCCGTCTTTTTGGTATCTATTTTCGTTTAAAACGCGTACCGTTCGTTTAAAACAACCGACCTCTGTTCCAAAACGACAGCATGTCAGAATCAGATCCGATCCATAGAAAATAGTCTTGATGTTCATCCTTTTCATTAACCCCCTCCAAAAAAAATACATTCCTAAAATTCTTTTTAAATTTTGAAAAACCTATTCCACCCTCGACGAAATCGCTGGAGCTTCATCGTCGTCTCTCCTCGTTTGCTCCGGCGATCTTTCTCTGTCCGACGTATGGTGGTTCGACGCAAGGTATGCTCTCTGTCTTTCTCTCCTTCTTTCTCAATGTGAAGAAGTGTTTTTGTTGCTTAGGTCCAATTATGAAACATTGCCTCCTTTGAAGCAGATCTATGATCTCTACCTATATTTTTATCTCTCAAGCATCCTTTCTATACCGAAATTGAGGTTTGTTTCGGTGAAGTTAGTTGGTGTTTCATTTGATTGATGAAGGCTCGATCCATGTTGGAACTGATCGATCTTCAAATTACTCGGTCTGGGAGTTTCTAAACCCTAGAAAATTAAAACAATCGTCTCCGGAGGAATGGATGTCGATGACTCTTTTAGCGCAAACTCAAATTGCAAGATGTGAAGTAGTTGTTTCAGCTTTTTAAATGATGACAGATACCAAGCGCTGGAAGTTTTATCAAATTAATGTCGGCAAGAGTATTCATCCAAAAATATAGTTAATAACGCAAATGGGATTCAGTGTTTTGAGTCTTGACGATGCTTTAAACCTTTTGACAAGCCTTAATCTGATCCGTCGTTGCACTTGAAAATGCATGGATTATGGAATTGCACTTCAGGTTTTGACGAGCTATTGCAACTTGGGATACTAATCTTTGCATTATACCAGGTTTCTGGCCCTTGACCTCTGACAGTGTGAAGTTGAACGACCTGGAGAACAAATACCCATACTGGTTTGTTGAGTTGGCAAAAAACCTTGCATCTATTAGACATTCATGTCTTGATTACTTACACGGCTATTAGTCTGTTCCACGGCAGGGTTGATTCACATTGTGGGTTTTGCAGCTCTGATCTGTAACAGTGAACATGGTGAAGCTAACAATGGTAGCTCGTGTTACCGATGGCCTTCCACTAGCGGAAGGACTTGATGATGGCCGTGATATAAAAGATTCTGAATTCTACAAGCAGCAGGCCAAGGCTTTGTTTAAGAATCTGTCGAGGGGCCAACATGAAGCTTCAAGAATGTCTGTTGAAACTGGTCCTTACGTTTTTCAGTATCCTTTTTCATTTTATTTTTTTAATAAGACTGTTTGCATTTAGAAAATCTGTTCAAAAGAATTTAATGCAATTATAAAAAATAAAATAAAAATTCTCCTCTCACATTTTCCGTATAATGCACGAGTCATCAGATTCAATCAGAAATAGTTGATGCATGATGGTTCCTGTAACGAGGGGAGTTGTGTTTTTATGTCATCCACGCCATTTTTTGATACATTTCTTTAATGGATAAGCCATTTTCCAAGTGCTTTAGCCAGGGTGTGTGGTTGCATTAAATAATGATGCTTAGCAGGACTTGTTTGTTATTGATCAAGCTCTGACTCTGTACTTATTTATAGGCTGTATCAATCAATTGGTGTTCTTTGCTTGTGATACATTGTATACACTTATATGGCAATAAGATGCACATCAATTAGAAAAAAAGTTGTCTAGGGATTCAGAACACAGAAGTGGGATCTTGACTGGTCCTGGCTGGATTGCCCTGGAGTTGATACATTCTTGATATATATAGTTTTCAGTACAAGGACTGGACGAGCCATATTAGCTGGGATAGTTGTTGAAGTGCCTTGATCGCCTCCTTCCACCTTGCATCCAACTTGTTTCCAGTGCCTTGGGCCAGCTAGATGTCATAACTATGTCAGCCAGAATCAGGATCAATCCAAATCCTTGAAACTTTGGGTTGTCCTGAGTTATGTCGATGAATATCCAGTTGCCTACTCTCTTTTGTTGCCTGTTTTTCCCTTTAATCAAAAAATGAAAACTTTAATCAAAGCATGGTGCTTTGTTGGTTTCTCTTGTCATGTCACCCTTTTCAAACTTGTTACCTTGACCCATAATTACAGCTACATTATTGAAGGCCGTGTATGTTACCTGACAATGTGTGATCGTGCTTATCCAAAGAAATTGGCATTTCAATATCTAGAAGATCTGAAGAATGAATTTGAAAGAGTCAATGGGAATCAAATTGAAACTGCTGCCAGACCTTATGCCTTTATTAAATTTGGTATGTTTCTATGCATTCTGTTATTTTTTGTTTACAGTAACCTTCTTATTCCATATGTTTTGCTCATGGACATATTATATCCTGTTTTGGTTTGTCATTTTCTTCTGTTTCTGTTGGATAGATACATTCATACAAAAGACCAGGAAATTGTACTTGGATACACAAACTCAGAGGAACCTCGCAAAGTTGAATGATGAACTCTATGAAGTACACCAAATAATGACTCGAAACGTACAGGAAGTTCTTGGTGTTGGTGAAAAGCTGGACCGTAAGTTTAGTTTTATCGCAGATTGCTTGGCTTCTATTATTTCCTATCTCCTTAAGGTGCAATTTACTGGGAATGTGGGACAAAAATGCCCATCTGTCTAAAAACCTCAGGTTCTGTATACCTTTTATGAATGTTCGTATTGGCCACTGACTGTCAAGATGAAATGTCGAATTTATGGAAAGAGCTACCTATGTTTCCTATTCTAGTCAGTCTGACTTGTAGCAGACATGTGTTTGGTGTCATGCCCGCATTACCATCTGAGTTGTGACTGCCGTTAAACTTGCATTCTCCCCCCAGTTTCTTCCCCCCCCCCCCCTCCTTTTTCCTTCTTTAAATACTGTGTGGTCTGGTCATCATATTCAACTCTCTCTAGCTTCATTAGGATCAGGAATCTCTGTAGTTACTCAATACGTGTTGAAATTGAAGATCGTGGTCAGTCTAAAATGCTTATTCTGAACCACATTCCAGATTAGCAGTTCTCATGAATTTGTGTGGAGTCTATTGTTTGATTAAGTGGTCTATTCTCTCCCACTTATTCCTGGATCACTCAAGAAATCCATTGAAGCCCCTCAAATAACAGAGTGAGCTTTTTAGGTTACTCATGGTCATTCAGTAGATTGAGAGGCATGGAACAGTGGGTTTGACCTAATAACCATCATAATGCTTGCTCTTGAAACTTAAGCTCAGTGCATTCTGCCATGTGAGATTTTGTTTGCTTAGGAGGCTATTTGCTTTCTATTGATCATTGGAATCTGAAAACAAAATTCCATTCATTTTTTCTGGACTTCATTTATGATTTCTTTTCTTTTTATTTTTTTATTTTGTAGAGGTAAGTCAATTGTCAAGCAGGCTGACCTCCGAATCTCGTGTCTATGCTGACAAGGCAAGAGATCTAAATCGACAGGTAAACTCTCGTCAATGATTCTACATGCTATATTGGTGAAAACTTCCAAAAAATCAAAAAATTTTACTTTCCGGTGGACTTCAGTTTTGCTCCTATTACTGATTTGGCCTCGTAGTATATATCTGCATTCATATTTTGTATGTTATCGAAATCGCTGTATTTCTCGCTTGATGATATGCTTTGTACAACATGCACACACACAGACACACCAAAAAAGAAAAAGAAACACACAGACTCTGCAATCATGTATCATGAGATGACATCATCCTAACAAGATTATCCCTATTAAAAGTTAAATTGGAATGAGTTATTTGATGCAGAAATAGTTATAGGTTGTTGGTAATGAGGCTTTTTTTCTTGCTTTAGTTATCAATAAGTTAATTTGTCATAAATGGGACATCCCACATTTATTCTTTATCGATGATATTGTAATTATTGATAAGACTGGAGATACAAGGAGAACATAAAAAGGGAGGGCCGTGAAGCAAGCATGCATCTACTTCTTTGATGTACATGGTGTGACTCAAAATGTAAGCAAGCACATCAACATTAGTGACAAAATTTTCTATTTGATGTGTTTTTTCCTTATGTAGATTGCCATTGATTACAGTGAAGAAAAGGATGGGGGTGAGACTTCCAGTTTTCTACTTATATGCTAGCAATAGAGTTCCTCTTTTCCCATTTTATTTTTACATTCTACAAACTTTCACTTCTGAGAGCATTTGACGTCTTAATAAGGGATGTCATTGTGTAGCATTTTTCAGTTAAATTACTTAAATATAGCAAGATTGGCAGATTGTATCGCACATATGATTCTAAGGTAACAACTGTAATATATTTTTTCATTCTTCTAGAATTGCAGATCAAATTAGATCAGTTTATGTCTTGTCTTGTTGGAACCCAGTTTAATTTGTAGAAAGAAATGATTGGGTGTGGAATTGTCAGCCTGTTATATGAATTTAATGTAATTCTGATTTGAAATTGGCCTGCAAAATGTTTCTTTAGAAGTCATCAGACTTAAAACAGATAGGTAGGTGCTGGCATGCAATCAAGTGTAGAATCGTATTTAATCATCTGTAAAATTAATGGACAACAAAATACACTTCATTTTCAGTCTTGTATATGGAAAATATGTATCTACTTTCCAACTAATGTCTTATAAATCAGTTTAGATTTCTCATTGTTTGTTGAAAATGGTCTTTTGCAGGCTTTGATTCGAAAATGGGCTCCTGTTGCCATTGTCTTAGGAGTTGTCATCCTCCTATTTTGGGTCAGAAAGAAGATCTGGTGATTTCTGCTCTTTTGCAGTTCTGAGTGGTTCTCACTTCCTGCACAGGGACTTCAAATTACTGTTACTCCCATGGTTTGGCGGGTGACATACTGATCACAAGGCTGCACATTCCGAGTGGGTCTCTCACCCATATGGATACTTCAATCATGTAACCAAGACCATACAGGTTTTCGGCCATAGAAAAACCCATGGATATGAGGATGCGAAATCTTGCTATGGGAGAATTAATCTAGAATTTTGTTTATTTACTTTTCATTTTTTGGTATAAGGATCGAACTAGAAATACTACCATATGAATTTGAGCAATTCTTTCAAGAATACTTGAAGGCTATAGTCATTGTTAGTTATATTGATATGGATCCCTATACTAAGGGTGTATAATGAATTTTTACTCTCTGCTGCAACTCCTGATCTGTTTCTTGTGACTGTTACTCCTGGCCCCTCCTTTGGGTATTTAATTTTAGATTTTCAGCAATCTGGAGATTTTCTGGATTAGAGCACAGATGGAGAAATAGCCCCTCAAAAAGTTTTTGAAGCATTGTGATTGCATTATGATTTCACCCCTATTTAATAAACCCCTTCCCTTGTGTAGCTGTTGTTGAGATTACAAATTGCAATATAGAAAAACAGAAAACAGATGGTACTTGGAATTAAGTTTATATAGCAAGGTCTACATGACCAATTAATCTCTGGAAGGCAAGCATTCCTTGCATTACTCACTAACTGCTGATGAGGTTACAGATTGAAATTCGAAAAACAGAAACCAAATGACAAAGGTAGGATGATCATGCTTAACTAGCAAGTTCACCACCATTAACTACAATGGACGAAGCCACTTATATTTTATAAACCATTGTTTTGGATGCAGAGATTGCTTCTTTGCGAGCTTGAAGGTACATGAGCAATTCATCTCTGGGAGGCAAGCATTCCTTGACAACCTCAATACTGAGAAACTGTTCAATCCATCTGCACAAGATGGGAAATTTCTCTTCTACTAGCAATTTCATGCCTGTCACCTCCTCAAATATTCCAAACCAGAAAGCAATTAAGTTAGCTGCAATGTCTACCATTCCAATACTCTCCCCTCCAAAGAACTTCTTCCCCTTGAGCTCGTTTTCCAGGGTCCTTAAGTGCTCCCATGCCTCTTCCATGGCTTTCTCTAGCTCCTTCCCTTCATTCCAGCTAGCAATCAACCCTGCAGGAACAAACTGCTTACAGGAAGTTCGAGTTAACTTTACCAGACAATACAAAATAACGACTCACCTTCTGGCTGAAACAAAACCCACTTAGAGAAGAGAACAGTTACAGATAATAACGTATGGAAAGTGATCAAAAGAGAACACCAGACCTGAGTCCAGTTAACTTGAGATCCCATCAGTGAGAAAATCCACTCAAGGTGATCTCTGAATTACTGGAAATTGAAAATCCAATATTCCTTCAAAACTCACTTCATTAGCATCCAGATCAACTCATGATTGAACAAGTATGAACAGAAACAGAGAAGAAAATATGGTTTTCTTTTTTATAGCTCACCTTCTCATCTATAAACTTGACCCAGAAACGCGTCATGGCTCTCTCGTAAGGTTCTTCAGGCATTAGGCTATAGCCTTTCCAGGTGTCATCAATATATTCAAGTATGATGGTGGATTCTAGGATGATCTTTTCATTGTGTACAAGAACAGGGATCTTCTTATGAACTGGGTTATATTTGAGAAGCAAAGGACTCTTGTTAGCTAGATCTTCTTCAATGTATTCATAAGGGACACCCTTAAGTTTCAGAGCTAGCTGAACTCTGTGACTGTATGGGCTTATCCACATGCCCATCACCTTTACTTCTTCAGCCATTGATGTTCTTGCAGTTGCTCTTTCTTTTTCTTTTCCAAATGACTAACAAGGGTTCACCTTCTGTTTGATTCTCTTCTGCTAAAATCTTCTTATACCTCTTTGGTTTCTTCACATCCAAGAAATCTATATTTTTGGAACAGTACATCTGTGCATTAAAAGCAACGTTTGCCCTCTAAAATATTCATCTACATCAGATTTTTACTGATTGAGTAGACTAAATTATTGCAAAATTAATCAGATAACCATGGATGGGTTTTAATATCTTACCTTACGTTGAACCTGGACTTTGAACGTCATTCGTATTGACTATAAGAACACACTGATCATGAAATTCAAACAATCAGACAAAAGAAAGAATTAAGAATTTGGATCATGTCCTTATGCAATGGTGTCATAGATTTTTGAGGGCCACACGCATATGTTTCAGATTTAGGTCGACAATATAATTTACAGTGGATTGATCCTTCTCACAAACCATGCTCACAAGCTAGGTTTAAAGTATCGATATCGAGTATCGTATCGGTCAAGTTATTTTAAGAGACGTATCGTCTTGTATCGAGTATTGTATCACTCTAGCTAATATATTTTAGTATAATTCAGTGGAGAAATGTATCGAGATGTATTTTATCGGTTGGGTCAAACATGGATACGTATCAGCTAGTTTCTTATGGTGTCGTGGGATACTTTAAACTTTGCTCACAAGGTTAACATGATTTGAATGTACTATTGACTTGCATTTTAGTCTAAAATGACATAAAACTAAAGTGTCCTCATCCGAATTCGGATCCTCTCTGTCCTACATTGCCCTCTGTCCTGTCCGTCTGATTGTCTGATGGGTAAGCATGACGCATAAAGGTCCAGCCATTTGATGGAAAGACTGAAACAGAATCATTCCATTTAGAAATGGCTGAAACATAATCAATCTATTTTCAAAAGGTGTGTTTCCTCTCCATCTGATTTGGTTGTGTGAATTTTGTAGGCCTTACTTGTTGTGGGATACAAGTTACTTCAGAGAGATGGTGGCATTCCAACTGGGAATGTTACAATTGGTGCTTAAACAATATGTGTGAATGCATTCATGTCTTCCTGCAGCTTTTCTTCTTCATTTAAGAGAACCACACTGGAAATCCTGCTGGGAAATTCTTAAAGAGAATACCATACATTTTGGTGAGCTTTTATTTTACTAGGATTCTCAAGAAATGGAGAAATATTATGAGATGAATGCAAGTTTGAATGCATTGTAATCTCAACACTACTTGAAAATATATTCATGCCTACTGCTGCATTAAACAATTGTTTGAAGAACCACCCAGCGGCTTCCAAGGAAATAATGGATGATGTGCAAATCCTGTATAAACCAATATAGAATTTCAGGTGAATGGGAAAGATATGTCTTCTTTACATGTATGAATCATGCTGCTTCTTTGTTATCTGAATGTCAGGTAGTTGCTTCCCTATGAAAAAAATTGTGGTTCCTTCTCAAGGTTTGAAATTTAAGCCTAAAGGCAGGGATGAAATGAAAAGTGATCACTAATTGGCTAGGTATGAAAGTCTGAGTTATGAACAGTTGATGTAATCCTTGCTGAAATCTTATTTTACTGGAGGAATCTCCAAGTGTATTATGTCAAATAAAAGCTTTGATCTACTTTATATATGTAAAGAGGATATCTTCTTGGCACCATAGGGGGTATTGATAGCTTTGTGTAAACACAAATTGAAACTTGGCCCCTTCCACAACTGCTGATGAGGTTAAATTGGAATACAAAAGAAAACAGAAGACTAATGGAAGAAGTACTTGGGAAGACAATGCTTAACTAGCAAGTTCACCACCATTAACAATGACGAACAAAGCCACTTATATTTTATAAACCATGGTTTTGGATGCAGAGATTGCTTCTTTGCGAGCTTGAAGGTACATGAGCAATTCATCTCTGGGAGGCAAGCATTCCTTGACAACCTCAATACTGAGAAACTGTTCAATCCATCTGCACAAGATGGGTACTTTCTCTTCTACTAGCAATTTCATGCCTGTCACCTCCTCAAATATTCCAAACCAAAAAGCAATTAAGTTAGCTGCAATATCTACGATTCCAATACTCTCCCCTCCAAAGAACTTCTTCCCCTTGAGTTCATTTTCCAGAGTCTTCAAGTGCTCCCATGCCTCTTCCATGGCCTTCTCTTGCTCCTTCCCTTCACTCCAGCGAGCAATCCTCACTGCAGGAACCAACTGCTCACAGGAAGTTTTAAGTTAACTTTAGCAGAGAATACAAACTAATGAATCACCTTCTGGCTGAAACAAAACCCATTTAGAAAATAGAACCATCACAGATGAACATATGGAAAGTGACCAAAAGGAAACATCCGAATTGTCCTATCGAAATGAGATCCCTTCAGTGAGAATCTATTCAAGGTGATCTCTGGATTGCTGGACATTAACAATCCATGAATCCAAAAGTCCTTGATTAGCTATACACCAACCACATCAACTCATGATTGCACAAATATGAACAGAAACAGAAAAGAAATGTAGTTTTTTTCCTTTTTTAGCTCACCTTCTCATCTATGAACTTGACCCAGAAATGCGCCATGGCTCTCTCATAAGGTTCTTCAGGCATTAGGCTATAACCTTTCCAGGTCTCATCAATATATTCAAGTATGACGGTAGATTCTAGGATGATCTTTTCATTGTGTACAAGAACAGGGATCTTCTTATGAACTGGGTTATATTTGAGAAGCAAAGGACTCTTGTTAGCTAGATCTTCTTCAATGTATTCATAAGAGACACCCTTCAGTTTTAGAGCTAGCTGAACTCTGTGACTGTATGGGCTTATCCACATGCCCATCACCTTTACTTCTTCAGCCATTGATGTTCTTGCTGTTGCTCCTTTCTCTATTCTAATCACTAACAATGGTTCAGCTCCTGTTTGTTCCTCGTCTGCTAAAACCATTTTATAGGTCTTTGGTTTCTTCACATCCAAGATATCTGAAGACTTCAAAACAAAATAGCTGGGCATGACAAGTTTTTTAATCCCATAAATTATTGGGAAATTAATTAATTAACCATAAGAGGTTTTAACATAACCTTCCGTTGAACGAAGACCTAAAAAAGGTCTCAGTACCTAAGCAATATCGTCATGAGTATTGACTATAAGAACACACTGACCATTAAATTAAGAATTTGGATCCAGTCCTCCTAACTCCTCAATTATTCCAACCCACAAAGCTATTTTATTACCTGCAATGTCTACAAATCCAATAGTCTCTCCTTCAAAAACTTCTTCCCCTTTCAGCTCGTTTTCCAGTGCCCTTAAAAGTTCTCCAACGCCTCATCCATGTCTTTCTCTTGCTCCTTCACTCCAGGCAAGCAATCCACAGTGCAAGCCCACACTGCTGACAAGAATTTTAGTTTAGCTTTACCAGAAATGTGAAATTGGATACATATTAAGAGGGAACAATCTGACACAAAAAGATACAGGCCTTTCGGTCTTTAACCAGAACCAATTTCGGAACTGAACAAAAGGGAACTGATCAGACCAGAATCCAATTAATATGATATCCCTTTAGATGAATCTCTGGAGAATCCACTCCAGTCATGGCCGGGATTTAACATCGAAGGGGTCCGAATAGTGGTGAATGCACATTCTACAAATTTGTCAAATACCCCAAAAGCTAATTATTGACAATTATGTTTCTACAAAAAGTTAAAACTGATAGGTAGATGTTGGCATGCAATCGAGTGTAGAACCTTAATTTATCATCTGTAAAATGTAATGATGGCAACAAAATACACTTCATTTTGAGTCTTGCATGTGGAAAATATACCTAATGCAGTATCTACTTTCAGATTAATGTCTTATAAATCTCTTCAGATTTCTCATAGTTTGTTGAAAATGGCCTTTTGCAGGTCAGAAAGAAGATCTGGTAATTTCATCTCTTTTGCAGTTCTAAGTGTTCCTCACTTCCTGCACAGAGATTTCAGATTATTGTTACTCTGTTACAATTAGAGCGATGTATCACACACAATCAAATAGAAAACAAGGAAGAAGGAGACACGGATTTTACCCTAGTTCACCTCAACATGAGGCTACGTCCAGCATTTGATTTTCACTATATTCTTCTCAAAACAACTACGTACAATGCGTTTAGAAACCCTAAGCCATAGTTATTCATGGGCTCAAACCCAAACTGTAAAGAAATTTTGAGACCCAGAGAAACATGGACCCTCTATAGGCTATGGGGGTGCACCACACCCTTGCCAAAGCGGCCTCCCTAGACCCCGCCCGCTCACCGGGAGTGGGATCCCATGTCCATTGGCAACACAATGCGAAGAATGAGTCAACTCAACATACACCCATGTTTTGGCGGGTGACATTCCGATCAAAAATGCTGCACATTCTGAGTGGGTCTCTCACCCATATGGGATTCTCTGATCATGTAACCAACAACAATACAGATTTTCATCCTAGGAAAATCCCTGGATAGAGGATGGATATGAGGAGGCGAAATCTTGCCATGGGGAAGTTAAACTAGAATTTTGTTTATTTATTTTTCATTTTTTGGTACAAGGATCGAACCAGAAATGCTACCATATGAATTTGAGCAATTCTTCAAAGAATACTTAAATACGCTATAATCATTGTTAGTTATATTGATATGGATCCCCATACTAATGGTATATAATGGAATTTTACTCTCTGCTGCAACTCCTGATCCGTTTCCTGCTACTGTCACTCCTGGCCTCACCTTGGAGTATTTAATTTTAGATGTTCAGCAATCTGGAGTTTTTCTGGATAAGAACACAGACTCATTTCTCCTTCGAGTATATTCCCTCAAAAGTTTTTGAAGCATTGTGATTGCACTATGATTTCACCACTATTTAACAAACCCCTTCCCTTGTGTAGCTGTTGTTGAGATTACAAATTGAAACACAGAAAAACAGAAAACAGATAATACTTGGAATTATGTTTAAATAGCAAGTTCTACATGACCAATTCATCTCTGGGAGGCAAGCATTCCTTGCATAACTCACCAACTGCTGATGAGGTTACAGATTGAAATTCAAAAAACAGAAACCAAATGACAAAGGTAGGATGATCATGCTTAACTAGCAAGTTCACCACCATTAACAACAACGGACGAAGCCACTTATATTTTATAAACCATGTTTTTGGATGCAGAGATTGCTTCTTTGCGAGCTTCAAAGTACATGAGCAATTCATCTCTGGGAGGCAAGGATTCCTTGACAACCTCAATACTGAGAAACTGTTCAATCCATCTGCACAAGATGGGTAATTTCTCTTCTACTAGCAAATTCATCCCTGTTACTTCCCCAAAAATTCCATACCAGAAAGCAATTAAGTTAGCTGCAATGTCTACCATTCCAATACTCTCCCCTCCAAAGAACTTCTTCCCCTTGAGCTCATTTTCCAGGGTCCTTAAGTGCTCCCATGCCTCTTCCATGGCTTTCTCTTGCTCCTTCCCTTCACTCCAGCTAGCCATCCATGCTGCAGGACTACACTGCTCACAGGAATTTTAAGTCAACTTTAGCAGAGAATACAAAACAATGACTCACCTTCTGGCTGAAACAAAACACGGTTAGAGCAGAGAACCATCACAGACAATAACATATGGAAAGTGATCAAAAGAGAACACCAGACCTGATTCCAGTTAACATGAGATCCCTTCAGTGAGAATCCACTCAAGGTGATCTCTGGATTACTGGACATAAAATAATCTATGAATCCAATAGTCCTTGACAGACTCACTTGATTAGCCATACGCCAATCCCATCAACTCATGATTGAACAAATATGAACAGAAACAGAGAAGGAAAAAAAATTCAGCTCACCTTCTCATCTATGAACTTAACCCAGAAAAGCGCCATGGCTCTCTCATAAGGTTCTTCAGGCATTAGGCTGTATCCGTTCCAGGTCTCATCAATATATTCAAGTATGACGGTGGATTCAAGGATGATCTTTTCATTGTGTACAAGAACAGGGATCTTCTTATGAATTGGGTTATACTTGAGAAGCAACGGACTCTTGTTAGCTAGATCTTCTTCAATGTATTCATAAGGGACACCCTTCAGTTTCAGAGCTAGCTGAACTCTGTGACTGAATGGGCTTATCCACGAGCCCATCACCTTTACTTCTTGAGCCATTGATGTTCTTGCTGTTGCTCTTTCTTTCTCTTTACTACTGACTAACGATGGTTCACCTTCAGTTAGTCCCTCTTCTGCTAAAAACTTTTTGTACGTTTTTGGTTTCTTCACACCCAAGAAATATATAGTTTTCAAAACAGAACATCTGTGCACTACAAGTATTTTAATCCCATAAATTATTGGGAAATTAATCAGACAACCATTAAGAGGTTTTAATATCTTACCCTTCCGTTGAACCAAGACCTAAAAATGGTTTCAGTACCTAAGCATATTGTCATCTGTTTTGACTGTAAGTGGAGAGCCTGGCTCGTCTGCTGTTGACTAGAATTATAGAAAGCCCACAAGGTTAAGGTGATAAGATTTTTTTTTAAAAAAATTATTATATTTTATTTATAAGCCTACATACTTTATGGTTGTAAGGCCAGGGGAGATGAACCACACTCATACGTACGCACTGACCTTGAAATTCAAACAAACAAATAAACAAAAGAAACAAGTAAGAATTTGGATCATATCCTCCTACTTACTCAAATATTCCAACCCACAAAGCTATTTATTTACCAGCAATGTCTACTAGTCCAATAGTCTCTTCTTCAAAGAACTTCACTTTGAGCTCGTTTTCCAGTGTCCTTAAAGTTCCCCAATGCCGCATTTATGGCTTTCTCTTGCTCCTTCCCTTCACTCAGGCAAGCAATCCACGGTGCACAAGCCCACACTGCTGACAAGAATCTAGTTTACCTTTACCAGAGAATGTGAAATTGGATACAAATTAAGAGGGAACAATCTGACACAAAAGATACCAGCATTTTAGTTTCAAACAGAACCCATTTGGAACTGAACAAAAGGAAACTATCAGAACAGAATCCAACTCATATGAGATCTCTTTAGATGAATCTCTTGAGAACCCACTCCAGTTATATATGGATTTACTAGTCTTCTCACACTTTTTCACCACATAATAAGGGTGGGATAGGATCCACTGGTCTCACATGACCCCATCCCTTTTATATGGTGGCGAGGCATGAGGTGAGCACAAACTACCTTGACAGGTAGAGGATCCAGACTCGACTTACCCAAGAAGTATAGTTAGAAGTATAGTTAGAGCACTGGCCACTACCTTGACAGGTAAAGGATTCGGACATGATTTACCTATCATGCATAGTCTGAAAGAGGAGGTGATATTCTTAGGTAGTGTTATCTCAGTAACTTTTGCTGAGAAGATGTTCGTATACCTTGACCTCTGGCTATAAGTGCAATTTACCGACCACTGCACCAAGACACCCCCCTAAAGACCAAATACATTAAACAACAAAATTTAAGTATGAATCAATCCCACAAATTATTGGCAAATTAAACAGATGCGCATTAAGGGGTTCTTGTTGTTTTACCTAACATGATCTGTTTGGACTTGACTTTTTCTGGTAATATGCATGGAACTATAAACCTTAGCTCCTGTCATCACATGGTGGGTGAACCATGTCAATCAAACTTAGTTCTTTCTTGCCACTGTGCCATGACGAGGGAGAGTTTTCTGCTCTGGCAGTTAGAGGGAGGGTATCTTCAAACTGGAACCCAAGTTGCTACTGTCAGCTCGAACCCATCCTAAGGTTGTTCCTCAGATTGAATCTTGAACAGGGGCTTGGCTGAAATGATGTTATATCTTTTTGCATTTCATCGAGCAGTTCGTATGCAAGGAATTTTTTTCTTTTTTTCTAACTTTCTGGGTGCAAATTCGTATGCAACGGACCAAAGTAACAGATATTGAACAACTTTGCCTGAATTCTTCCTCGTACACATTGGAAGAGACATCAATCACTCCACAAGTGCGATTGAAGAAAATATAGATTTTCTTACTGAGTTGCAGTACAACAAAAGAAAAACCAAATAAAGTACTTCTCTGGAAGATTCCGAGTTTATCAGTACACGCTATTGTCGAAGGTAACGTACACCTGCAAGTTATGGTCAAGGATAGGAATCAATGTATTGGTGGGCCACATTGATAGTTGCAAATTCCAATCGTACCACTGGAAGAGAGATTTGTAAAGTCAAATTGTAGAGAGGATAAGCTACTGTTGAAGGGTTGCCAAATTTCGGTTCTTCTTACCAAAACCGACCTACCTCCATTCTGATGGGTGTACTAACCCAGAAGATTAATGAGTGAAGTTCTCTCTGGGGAAGTGATGAACAGAGAGAGTCAATGAGAATTTTGAGATGATCAGCAATTCCGGTCTCTCAAGAATGGATTAAGAGCTCCAGTGTTGACTTTCCGGAAACCAGGTGAAAATAACAATCGACCATAAGAGAATCATTTGCTTTCCAATTCAATCAAACCCATGTTCTTACCTTCCATATTTGTGATCAACGAAAGATGGTCTTATGATTCTGTTTTTCTTCTCCACTTGTAGCATGAGTTATCTTTTGCAATTGGTGATTTGAACGTCAAAGTCTCATCTTTATGCCTGCCCTAGTCTTTTTAGGTGGAATCTCCATATGGGTATCCATTCAATCACACTATTAAAGCTCTCTTTGATATCTTAAGACCCACTAATTGTGTTAACTTGGTTCTTCTGCGCCCTTCTTTAATTTTTGCCTACTGAAAACTTGATTGGATCGGTGACTTTCTGTTCTTCAATTGAATTTATGCTTGGGCATTTGGTGGATTTCGTATGGAAGTCGTGCATTTTCGTATATATTCCTGAACCAAACTATCTCTTTTGACGTGTTTGTGTAGTGGAATTATTTAGTTGGATTTGATTGAATCTCGGATTAAACAATTCCCACTTCTCTGAAATGATTAGGTGTATATTGGATGAGTGATTGAAGGAATGAAAGGAAAATTTTAGAAAATGGAGAACGGAGAAGTAGAGCTCTCTGAACAGGTCTTAGTATCAAACGAAGATGTATCTTGTGATCTACAAGGATCTGCCTATGATTCATTCCTTGATGAATTTTTGAGGAACACTAGGACATGTACTCACACTCACACCTGCAATCCACCAGGCCCGGATGCAGCACACACTCACACCTGTTACCATACACACACCCAAGTGGTTGCATCCGATGGAGATGAAGGGTCAAATGACAAAGGGAAGTGTGTCTTAAAAGTTAGAAGATCTTCAGGAAACAGGGAAGCAGTTCGGAAGTATAGAGAGAAGAAGAAGGCCCATACTGCTTATTTGGAAGAGGAAGTCAAGAAACTGCGTATGCTTAATCAGCAATTGCTTAAGCGATTACAGGGGCAATCGATACTTGAAGCTGAGGTCTTGAGGCTAAGAGCACTATTAATAGATGTTAGAGGCAAAATTGATAGTGAGTTGGGTGCTTTCCCATTGCAGAAGCGGTGTAGTTCTATTACTGGTTTCAAGGAAGGTGATGGCAGGGTTCATGCTGTTGGGGGAATCGATGTAAGGTGCAACAGTGATCTCCAATGCCTCCATCCAGAACCTGGGACATCATATCAAACTCAAACTGGGGGAAGCACAAAGATGATTGCCACTTGGGATGGGAGCTGCCAACCTGCAATCAAGGATAGTCAGGCAAGTCCAAGTGCCCCTGTCAGGCCAAGCATAGCAAGTACCAAGGGGCATACAGAGAATCTGGTTTCAGAAACCATGGACACACTAGAAACCTTGGTCTCATCTGCATCTAAACCTGAACAGAAAGAGGGGAGGATCTAATTGTAAGTCTCCTTCCTATAAAGCATGAAGTCTCCTAATATTTTCCTGAAGTTAAGTGAGTAGTGATGAGTTTCTTTCTCCATACAGTGTACATTAGATGTGAATGCCTAGAAGGTTGAATATTTTTATGAAATACTAATAGATGTTTGTATCCTTTGTTTAGTCTGATAGATATTTGTATCTGGTGGAATAATGTTTGTTCTTTTATGTTCATACAACCTCTGGTGACTACTGGTATGGACATGACAGCATCTTCTTGTGGTCAGATGAATATAAAGTATAATTATATATTTTCTTATCCTACTTTTTTGTTGGGATTTTACAGTCATGAACATCTTTGACAAACCTCTGGGGTAAAACGAATGGAGAGAAAGGTGAGGGACTCAATTCTTGATAGGTTTGTTCTTGTAAAGTCCCAATTGCTATTATTTGTGAGTTCTTGAAATGAGATTTCACTTTGATTCATAAAACAAAATTCGAGTTAATGAAGTCCTCTTAACTTTTTTGGAATCTGATAAATCTTTATACATTCTAGCTTATTGGGAGGAGAAGCTCCCATCAGGCCCTCCATAGAACCATGTTATTAGATTTGAGTATTGATGCATTTCTATCTTACAACAGGAATCCTCTGCCTGTAACTAAAGTTTCAGATAAAAAGGCCAAAAAAACATAATAAGGAAACGTGAATTTCAGTTTCTTCAACATTAAATCATAAAGGGTTCCCATCTGCCCAGGTAGCTTGTGCTCTGGGTACTCTGACATTTTGACATTTTGACATTTTGTCAGATTTTTCTGCCTATATAGACATCATTCCTTGAGAGACTTCTCTCGAACCATCGTCCAGTACTCTGATAGTTATCTATTTCTGGGCCAAATTTAGTCTGCTATTTGAAATAATTATAGATTTATTATTTGAAGATCAAACTTCGTTTAAAACTACTAAGACACAGGCGGTACAGAGAAGGGGAGGAGGAGAGAGAATCAACCATAGAGTAGTTATGAGACAAGTTGATATCCACTTTATTTGCTGGAATGGAATCGTTATAATTCAAGTCCTTGACAGCCTTCTTACATTAATGGGTTGAGCCACTAACAGTAGATATATCAAAAAATGTCAATTTGTTGCTACTCTCTGAAATCTAATTAATGCTAATTGTGAAGTGTGAGGTGCAATCCATGTTTTGCTTAAATTTTTTAAGACTTAAGAGCATCAATTTCTGAAATTGAAGGACTATCTATGAATTACAGACACCTTTAACTATTTGTTTCCGTCTCATTCTTTTGTTCTCATAAATTGAACCTGAAAACCCAAGCCTCCCATCCCTCTTGCAACATTAGTCCAATTTCATATGGCAGCTATCAGGATATTTTGACAAGTCTTTTCACATGAACAGTAGCTTATTCCTTCTCTTTATCTGGGTATGGAGGATCAGAATTTTCATTCCATTGTGCATGGAAATACCATCAAAAGTTGAAATTCATGCAATTCATGCTGCTGCCTGATCTTTCAAACAAGCAACCAGAATGTTACTTCTCTAATCAGGAACAAATACCAGACAGAAGTTCTAACCTTTTCTCCAGTTGTTATTCTTTTGTATATGCAATTGAAATGTCTCCTTAGTTGCAAGCTTAGTAACCTGTATGCAGCAAATGAAACATTCTACTTGACTTGTCAACACAAGATCCCCTGTCCAGTTAGCATTGACTATAGTTATTATTTCCTGCAATTTATTAGTGTTAATGAAGATTGAATCATATCACTGTGTTATTCCTTCCACAAACGTGGAATATATATATCATGAAAGGAAAATTATTTTCCTAATTCTAGATATTGTCTTTCCTACTGCTCCTGTCAATTTGTGATTACAACAATATTATCTTTTCTAATACTATTCCTATCAATTTGTGATTACAACAAAGATGGAAAACAGAATATACAACAAATGAGGAAGAAAATAGATACAAAATACATATATGGAAAGATATGGAGAGATGAATCATAAAGATATGATAAGAATGAGCATTGGTTTATCATCAGGTTGCTGAGACATGTTAAGCTGTTGAAACAAACAAAGCATATTTGTTCACTGGATAAAATGCTGGGGTTCCTTAGTTTCAGCACTGCTCAATTGGCAAGTTTATCTTAAGGTGTACATAGAAATGCAAAAAATGAAACCCCCTGTCTGAGTCAGAAGCAGCAATATATGTTTGCTAGTTTGTCAATGGAAGTGCCCAGATCCTAATTTAAATTGTGAAACTTAGTTGCCTGATACCTTACACTGAAACTATTGAATGAACCTTGTGGAGTTTGGAAATCAAGATTGAAATTTTCATGTATCAACATATTTGATTTGGGATAAGAGGATGAAGTGCTTCAGATGTTCTTCTATTCTCCTGGAAGATTATGTACTCTGTAAGGCATGTTCATATATCCAGAGTAAATGGAGTACATAGCATGTACGGTCATCAAGCGTAAGAAAATTGCTTCTGGCCTTTCTGATCATGTGTTGATAACCAGTACATGAGCACAGAATAACAGAATTCATCCAAAAAGAGAAGAGTAAGAACAATCATGGGAACAAAGAGAAAGGCATGGCATCAACAGCAACATGGAAAAACGATTCGCTTATCGGATTTGCAGAAATTTCCCTGCACATCGCCCTCTCCTCAGACAATTGTCACTTACCAGCGTAGCCCTGACTAAGACGATCGAAATTACCCTTAATGATTGAACCGATCAGAAGCTTGCTTTTTTTAGAATACTTGTTCTCTTTATATTATTTCTGCAACTTATTTAAAGTTCAGGCATCGGCAACACCATTAATCACCATTTTAGCATTTTGGGAACTTCCAGAGATTTAGAAAAATTATAATGGATAGCATTCCTCCAGGGAGTGTATTCCTCAATTTTTCGTTCTTATTTGTCACTCATGGGTCAGTTCTTACAAATAGTTAGTTTCTGTGCTCGAGTTACAAATTTTATTACGAGGGACAACCATGAAATTCTCAGCCTATAATACTAAATCTAATGAGTTTAAACATGCAACAAAACTAAAAGGACTAGTTACCCGTTTATACTAGAATCTTCAAGTGACACTGAAAGCTCACATTTATCTCCTTGGTCAGCAGCAGCCACTAGTTACAGTCATGGGCATGGGGAGAAAGGGGAGGGGATGCTAGAAGATGTAAATTTGGTTCCTCATAACAAAATTTCCCAGGGCGTACAGAACATTTTGACTATTTTTCAACAGGATCTTTACATTTGTACCAATGGTTATATTTGATTTGAGGACTGCAGCTCCAGATTAGACTGGAAAATGGTGTGTGCCTCAGACCACCAACGCGATCTTGCTTCAGACGATCCGAGCAACCTTTTCATATAAATCGCGAGGCCAATTCCTAGTCAAATTGTTTGCCACAAAATTTGCTATCTGCAAAAGTCGAAAATCAATTCTTTACAATCTTCATAAAATATAGAGAAGTGTGGGGTAAAAGAACACTAATCCCATTGTCCCCTGAAGCATGAGCTCTTTATGGTTTAAATTTGTGATTGTATGCGTCACCCGAGTAGAAATCCAACCTCAGGGGAGCAATGAGAGTGGCGCATTTGGAAATGATCATCCAGCAGAATGCTACCATAAGTTCAAGCACTATATGTGTGCCAATGACCCTTGTTCCATGGTAAAACTCAAAAATCACTTTCAACTTTCTCCAGTCCTGTAGGCTTGGCAGGAATTTCTGCAAACATAACTGCAACAGCATAAATACCAAGCCCCTCCCCCCCCCCCCCCTCCCTCCCTCCTTTATTGCCTCTTCCCCGTAGCCTGGCACATAGACATGAGCTCTCGTTGGCATTAGCATCATGACAACAGGAAGGAATCAACGATGTCTGTATTGGAGGATTTTGGTCCACAAACGAACCAACCCCCAAATACCCAACCCGTTGGAAAGGCAGAATGACCCCAGCTTTAGGTCCTTGGACCCCATTGAAGTTTGAAGATCCATATGCTCCTCAATATTACAATGGTTTTACCAAGCATATCAAGCTTAGAAAATAGAACTAGGAAGAAGATATAGATATCTTTATTGGGATGCATGCATACCTTAGTCCGCAAGGCACGAAGTGATCCATCAGTATCTCTCACATTGTCCAAACAACTAAGAGCAACTTTCAGGAGATCTGGCACACAAGTTTGGACATGAGGAGATAAACTCTGGAACACATCTGCTGTAACATCTGGTGCCCGTGGATCCAAGGGGAGGAAGGAGAGCTTGGTAACCTCCCTAAGAGCTTCTATATAATTGCCTTCTCTAGCCACTTTGTGGATAAACAAGATTGCCTCGAGTTGTCTTAACACCATCTGTTGCTCCAAAACATGCTCCCTTTCTTGAAGGCTGCACATGACATGGAGGAAACCTTTAAGCAGACTAGATATTGTTTATGTATGCATGTGCAACCATGCACCCCAAAGAACATAGGACAGGACAAAGCATTTAAATTAGAAAGTAATGTATGAGCTGAACAGAACACCAACGGACAATATTGAAAAAAAAGGACCATCTAATTTAAATATCAACCATCAAAACAAGCAGCTACTCCAGAAACTTCAAATCTAACTTCCACAAACATTATTATGAAACCACTTTATCCATCAATATTTAGCACAATTGGCAAAAATACTAGACATATTGTCCCTCTGATATATAGGCAAAATGCGTGAAAAGAAATTGTTAAATAAGAATATAACCTGATCTCTGAAGAATATTTGTACATCTCAAGTATCTCATTGCCAGAGTGAATAAGACCAGCAGTCCGGCTGTCACCATCCAATCTACCACGTGATAGAGCACAGATTGCTTCTGAGAGGCATCTATTTATTGTCTCTAATGCCATTGAAAATGCCCCAACTCTCTTTTGAATTTCTATTGACTGAAACATTGCAAATCCAAACAAAGCAACTGGTTACAAAATCAAGAAAATCAAAATAGCTAGATTCAACAGTAGAAGATGAAATACTTCAAATAACTTGAGGAGGGAACAGTATAAAATCTACTCGGCCTTGTCCCAATTAAATGGGGTTGGCTTGACGAAACAATTTGATAATTAAAAAATATGAAATTCCTATAAATAGGCAATCAAGCAAACTTTGACTGTTATAGCAGTGGAGCTTAAGAACTAGAAGAACAGCATATCATCCAATTCCAATCAAAACTCTACCCTTAAAACATAATCACAATAATAAATAATAAACAATAATTTTGAAAAGAATCTATCCACATAAAACTACCTGAAAATATATATGTAACCCTTTAATGATTGCCTAGAAACATACAATAGAAGGGATTAATGCCAAGTTGGAGTTAATTTAAGATAAGTGGAACAAAGACAGTATATGATGTGTAACTTCAGTCAAAACTGTGGGAAACAATGAAAGTACTGAGACTTGAAGATCAAGAGATACAGCAAACTAAATGTGTTCAATACTCAGGCTCTACCATTAACAATGAGGGTGATATAGATGAAATTTAGGATTAAGGTAGGATGGTTTAAGTGAAAATTTTAAGATATGTGGAACAAAGACAGTATATGATGTGTAACTTCAGTCAAACTGTGAGAAGCAATGAAAGTAGTTAGACTTGAAGATCAAGAGATACAGCAAACTAAATGTGTTCGATACTTGGGCTATACCCTTAATAATGAGGGTGACATGGATGACATTTCTCACAGGATTAAGGTAGGATGGTTTAAGTGAAGAGGTGCTTCGGGTGTTTTATGCGACAAACATGTGCCTACTAAGCTCAAGGATAAACTCTATAAGACAGTTATCATAGACGCCACAATCATTTGTGGGAATCTGTCTCCATACCTAATTATTGGCTAAGTAGTGACTTGCTAATTAACTCTCCTGTCATCATATTCCAGCTAAGTTCAAGTTAGCATAACCCTATAAGAAACCAAGAATCAGCTTAATATGCGTAATTGATGACCAAATCTTTTAGTAACCAATCTCAGAGAAAACGAAGTTGTAACCTTACATTTTTCCCTTTTATTATAACACCTTTTTTTAATGGGATTAACTCCAATCATTTATGTCAATGAGAGATCACAATGCTAAGTCATTTTTAACTTATTTAAAACCCTATTTTACTCTTTGCATTAAACAATACAATACGCAATCAGAAGAAGGTGACAACTTATCAACTTGCCATTTTGACAATGACAAGTTGCACCATAATTATAACTCCCAAACAAAACTACAGCTCATAGTTATATGATGACCAAACTCTCGACTGAGACGAACTTTTGTATAGATATTAAATCTTTGATTCTTCCAGTTAACAGACTTAAGTCTAAACAAGGAAAAATCATCAAGGAAATTTCCAAACAACATATAGACAAATAAAAGCATTACTTGGTCATAAAGCCCAGCTTCCTGACACTGGCGAGCAGCTTCAAGCAGAAATTGTTGTTGTGCTTTCCTATCAGCCAAGAATCTTCTCAGCTCTCCTTCTTCCCCAAAACCTCTTGAACCAAGTAGAAGGTAAATACCACCATCTCGTAACAGTAGCTCAGTAAGGAGTTGTTTCAGCATTAAACTTCTCTGTCTTTGCTGATCAACATTGCCTCGACCAATCCATGATAACTGTCCACCACCAACTGCTGCAGCCGCTTGTGCATAATATTCCAATGTAACTGGAAGATTTCCCAGACGCAAGTATGCCGATCCATACTGCCTAACAATACTAGCTACTTCTGCAAAAGCATCCATTATCCCTAGCTTCTGGCCAGACCCAACACTTTCAGAAAGGATCCCATGGTCTGCTAGCACAATGGAAATGTGGACAGCATCAATGTTAAATCCTTCATCTCCTGTTTCCTTGGATAAGTATAGGATGGCGGGTAGCAACTGGATGCTCAAAAGTAACACATACGGATACACTAAAGGATCCTTTCCATTCTTTGTGTAATGTGAGGGCTCAAACTTATTTAGGTATGACTGCAAATCTTCCAAAGTATAGGGTACAAAGCCTTCATTCAAGACAATAGAAGAAGTTACACTAGGACAGTCTCGTACAGCTGACAATTTGAACCACAAAAAATCTTCTATTGTATGAAAAAGTGTTGGCATGTCTCTTAGTAATCTGTCAATATGTCTGCGAGAACCAGAAACAATAGCATAAAGTAGCAATTTTTTCTTATCATACCCAGCTCGGCCCGCCCGATCTCCCATTCTCAACATTCTATCACATTCTTCTGAAGCCACAGATGCAGTCTCAGCTGACACCATACCTCCAGTTGTAATCCATTCAGCAAGCTGCCAGATAGAAAATATATTAATTCAATACAAAAGTTCTTTGGTATACATTGTGAAAGATATTTACCTGAGAAGCAAACTGGTGTGAAACACGAGAAGTTAGAGCAACATTTCTTGCTTCGTCATAATAGCCAGTCCGCAAGCAAAAATATATCTGTATACAACAAAAATTGCATACAATGAGTATGAAGCAAGTATAAACCTCATATTATATATGGAGAAAAGCTGTTTACAACATTATAGAAACAATTAAACATGTAAAGTGATGAAAACCAATAAAAAGATAATTTGAAAGCAGAAGAAAATTGAAGGCCATTAATTACAAGAAAATTGGATCTATGAAATTATACTAAAGGAACGAATGAAACACCTGTTGCCAGGTTGTGTCAACAGGAGGCTGCCTACGAGCATCACTGGCATCAAAATCTAGAACTCCATAATCCCTCAAACGCACCTGTTAAGAGATACCAATAGACCAGAGGAGGGAGGTTGGAAACAGGCTAAACAAACACACCATGTAGATTAAAGCTCTGAAATTTGAAAATGAAACATACCCTAAGAAAAGCACGAATTCGTTGCAAGTTTCCAACACCACCACCAAGAGCAGCCTACAGCAGCATCAGGAGAAAACCAACCAATATAGAAAGTTTTAAGACCAGTTCTTTCAATTCAGACAAATTACAAGATAAAACATGTAACTGAGAAGGGAGACAGACGGATACAGAGTTGCATCAGCAGCATCGCTACAAAAATCTAAGTAGTGTTCGCACAGAAAAAAGGCACTAGAGTTCACAAAGCCTTTTGCTGATCAACAGTAAGTAAATCCATTTAGGCAATATTTTGCCCCAACCAAAGAAAGAAAAAAAAAGAGAAAACAAAAGGGGAAAAAAAGGGAGAAGAAGAAGGGGGGGGGGGGGACTAGCTAATAAATAGAAAGTTTCTTTAAAATAAGTATATAAGTAACTAAATAAATTTTTTACCTGAGCAGGGTGACTTTGGATTGTGTCCATGATATACTTCTCATGCCCCCATTCCAAGTGTCGCCTTGCACCAATTACTAACGACATTTTTCTTGAAACCTTTTGCTGAATAGCTGAATTCTCACCCATCAACGACTAATCAAATAAATAAAACAACCATCTCAGAATTATCATAGATGAACATATAAAGACTGGATGGTGACAAAGGAAATTGCAAATGTTTGAATACTGTACCACTCTTAAGACAAACTAAATAATATTTACAAGCAGATGTACCTGAATCAGGTGCCATATCTTCTGCATGCTAACTGATTTCCCACCAGAGGCATCTAGGCCCAGACTTTCATAAGCACCCTTGAAAGCTGTAGCAGGCTAACCAGAAGCCATAAACAGTGAATAGATTAATCTAAAATCACATGGTTTTAAATTGATTGAAAGACCATCTGATTCAAAGTTTTCACATAGAGGGTGTGGACTCCATGTGTGAACGTGAGAGTATGTGCTTTTTCGTGTTTCTCTTACTAAAGTTCAAAATCTCATATAAGAAGATCTTCAAGAAATAAGTAAATAAACGAAATTATTATTAAAAAATATGCAAGAGGGGCATCCATGTATCAGGATACCTTTTTCTTCTCACATTGCTAGTGACAAAGGTACAGTTAGACATTAGAGATGATAACAGGATCCATGTGTAAGCCATCAGGAAGAAAATATCCGCAGATGGAAGTTCATCACTTAGGTATCAAATAAACGAAAACCATTGAGCCAATATGGTATCATTAATCCATAGTTGTCAAGGCACCAAGCAAAGCATCCGAGGGGGTGAAGAAAACCAAGGCAACAAGGTGTTGCCTTGATGCCCAAAACCATAGAAGGTCCTGGATGCCTAGGCATTGCCTAAGTGATGCCTTGACAACTATGCATTGATCTATCTCCATTGTCAAAGAAATTGCATAAACAAAAAGAAAGCTTGCAACAGATGGAAAGGGCTTGATAGCAAAAGAAAATCAAAGTCTTACTTTAAATGGCAAGCCACGCTCTCTCGCATTATTGAGATTCCTCACAACCTCAGCATAGACTGAAGCCTTCTTCTCAAGGACAGGTTGATTAGCCAGAGGCAAAATCTCCATACTTGATTGACCAGTAGAAACCTGAGGACTAGAAACAATGGACGTTCTCTGGCCAGGACGAGTGACCATGGTACTTAATGCAGTACTGCTGGTCCTTGGTAACGTTGAGAGCCGGCTCAAGCTTTGCAGAAAATCCCGCTTTTCCTTTTGCCAGTCATCCTGTTAACAACCAAGCACAACACATAAGAGAAGGAAGAGCCTAATTGGCATTAACATTTTTTGGTATAATAGATTATTACCATCTATCTATTATTGTCCTCATTTTATAATATCAAAAGCAGAAGCAATTCTGTCAGTAAACAGTGCTTAGTGTGTCTATTGCTTTATATTAGTGGAGAGGAAGGGGTCCCTTCTATAACCTTTTGCAACTTCAAGCAAAGGAGGATATTATTAGGACATTCTGTAGGGCGTGCTACAGTATCCAGGTGGAGAGCAGTTACAGTTTTAAGCAGGCATGGTGGGAAACTTTAAGCCCTTATGAAATTCCTCTGACTGGTCAGAAAAAAGGATTCACACCTTCCTGTCAAACCCTAAAATACAAGTAACCCCAATAATCATTATTCAGAATTATGTTCTGGCTGAATTCACTACAGAATTAATTTTCTGCTTACACATTTTTAAACATTCTTTTTGTTATATTCTATTCAGCCACCCCATTGATTTCTTTAGTCTTTTTTTCTCTATTTAGGTCAGGAAATTGATTTACTGCTACCTGAAAAGAGGCTTCCTATGTTCTACTGTCCAATGCAAACATGCCAAAGGGCCACCTTACAGAAATGAGATCCAGTAGTTTTTGTAACGAAATAGTTGACATTACTAACTTCTTTTGGAAAGAAAGGAAAGGATCCAAGGACTACTCTATCTTCAGCCATTTGATCACTAATTTGAGGAATTATGGTGGAGACCTGAATTCAACTATCATCTATCATGCATCAAATTCTACACTTTCAAGAATTTTTTCTCAGGAGGGAGTAAGAGGATTCTTTAGGCTATGTTTGGTTGTCCTGACTTGGATAGAAATGCAAGGAAAAACTGCTTCTTTGCACAGATTTCCCTTGGGAAGATTATTTCATGTTGTTTGGAATGACAATGGGAATGGGAGACTCCCCTGACATTTTGAATTTTGAAACAGGAGTGCCAAAAATGTCACGAGTCACACCAGAAAAAAAGGTCTTGCTATTTTGGAAAGAAATCTCACTTGTTCATGAGAAATCTGTCTTGGGACTAGCATCTACAATGAAAGTTGTCATGTGTCCCACAATTGTTTTTGTATATCAAATACTAAAATTTCATTTCATTTCATTTTCTTCTCCACTGACAACCAACAACACCAGAGTTTACTTTTTCTTTTCTAGATACTTCTTTTCTTTTCTTTTCTACTCATCTCTTGCCAATCAAACACAGCCTTGAGTAAAAGAATACAGGTTATACCAAAATAAAAAAGTAGAAAGACATATACAACCCAAAAATGAAGTTGCATTAGGTTATAAATCATGCAACTGTCAAAGAATAATCCTTCACAACCATTGATAATCAGGTATTTGTATAACTCAAGGACTGCTTCCCATCAAAAGGAAAACTGCAAACTGAGCCAGTAGCCTGCATGTAAAGAAGTCATAAAAGAAAATGAACACTACCATGAATAAAGTTCACAAAATGATACATGATATGCCATTTGGAAGAATGTAACATACAAGAAAGCCTCAACCACCGAGTTCAAAGTTAACTTCTAAGGGACATAAAACCATTGACAAATACTTACCTCCAAAACTTGCAACATGTAATCATTGAAACTTCTAAGGTTATCCTTCTGTGCTTCTTGAATTGCTGAAACCATAGCCATTTCATGAACCTGTGCACAGACTACAAATATTAAAAACCAAACAAATTTCAGCAAAGCATGAATACAATTCCCATTCCTGCAATCCTAATTATTTAAGTCCAAATGTAAAGTTAGTGTAGAGCCTGTAGTCTTCCATTTTCCCATTTCCTTTCCTTTTTCTTCTTGGGGATTTTAGTGATCAAAAAAGACATTCTTTATTCTGAGAATAATAAAATAAAAAATAGTATTTCATACCCATAACCATCTGGTATCATGGCAGATGGCTACTTAGTGGAGCAATGAGAAGTGTCTAGGTAACACAAGGCCACAATATAGTATAATCATCAAAAGCCTAGGCATGGCATAAGAGAGCAGGCAGCATGAAGTTGTCTTAGTAGCAAATCCCCTAATTAACTTTGTGACACCATTAATTACAGCAATATGTAACATACAGGCAGCATAGGTTGACACTGAGGTACAATATCAGTCGGAGAACCAACTCTCAGCTGAGAAATGAGAAGAAACTCCTGAAGAAACTCTCAATTAATAATAGCAGCCTCCCTCCTAAATATATTCAAATTATGTAGTATAAAAGCGAAGATTTCTCAAGTCCTTGCAATCAGATAAAAGACTAAAATGTGAAACATATTCCAACTTGAAAAGTAAAGAACAAAGTAATCTCATCTAACCATATGAGTCAAAGTTGAATGATAAAACAAACTCTAATAATAAGACTTCTGCATGAATAAACATGGACATTGGGGAGAAAAAGGAAAAAAGCCCAAGTCCACACGCTATTGTCCGCCCGTCCCACATATAAAATGTCCGGGGCCAAGCAAAGTCGAAGGTTCGACGACTCGAACAAATTTGACGAATATACTTTCATCAATGGTTGGAATTTCCATGAATTGCTGTCTGTGATCAATGTGACTGGGTAGCAAAAGAAAGCAATCAAAAATTCTACTGCCATAACATAAATAAAAACTTCAAACTTGAAATACTTTATTGAGCAACAGGAGGTGTAAAGCTACCTGCTGCAGATATTCTTCAACACTTGTTGCCTCAGCAGGGAAGACATCTTCAAATGTTGTCTTCAACAAGAAAGAGAAAATGAACATAAGTCAAGACAGCTTTGCTATAAAAGACATCAAAAGTTAAAAAGGCAATGTGATGAGGGAGGAGGGCCTTGAAAGTACATGCTATATATTGTATTACATTATATCATTGGCAGAAACCTAGCATACAGAACTCAAAACTAGACAAGGTTTAGAATTTAAAAAAAAAAAGAGGGGGGGGGGGAGAATACGACCAGTGAAAAAACTAGCACTATTTATGGCAAACAATGAAACCATTTCTGACACTTGGTTTGATCTTGCAGAATCTATGCCAACCCTTTATGGTATCACGTTATATGTTTTCCTCTAACATCAAATTACACAAATTGATATACTCCATGGCAATCAAATGAAGATTAGTATGCAACCCTTACTAGCTATCCTCAAGCTTTCCACATCATGAACTTCCATGGACAAATGCTTTAGCACAACAGGTTTATCATCTTCTTTTACATTTTTCTTTTAGAAGAAGCATGTAGTTAGGCGAATCTTGTCTGTTCAACTAAGTGTTACCGACTTGATACTGAGCCAAAGGCATAGAAAGTTCTCAGAGAGAGAGAGAGAAGGTAGTGATTATGGCTTTTCTCACAAAATATATTCAACAAGATATCCTTTTCAGATTTTTTTTTTGGGTGCATCGGCTGGTTTCCTCTGGCAAACCTTCACCAACAAACCCCAACCTCCCCCCCCCCCCAAAAAAAAAAAAAAAAAGAAGGGTAAAGCATCACAATAAATTTTATATTTTAATTTCCAAATGTCGAAGCTATACTGTTCAAGAATATCAGAAGCATGCACAAGTTGGCTCTAAGGAAAACAACAATTTCATCTCCCATTGCTCCAGTCATAATGCAAACAAATAACAGTTCAATATCTGTTACTCCTGCAAGTATGAAATCGTAGTGGATCCACGTTTAACTGTTAAATGTTAACTGGAAATGACATTTTAAGCTGAAGGATATGAAAACAAAAATGTCGATGGATTTTCTCTGGCACCCCAAGCCCCAATATAGGAGAGAAGTCTTTAGAAGTAGAAAGGTGACACGTTTCCTAGAATTTTCATAGATGCCACAATTCTAAAGTACCTTAAAAGGGAATGCATCTAAACTGTAGTGTCTCCATTTCAGCAACAGAGTGAACTGTCCAAAGTATCTTAGAAGGCATTGCAACTTATAGCATAAAATAATTGAGGCACAGAGTGGCCTAACCTTTAATTCAAAAGACTTGAGATCCCGTGCAAGCTGCTCAGCGTTGATTCCTTCGCGTGCCAGCAACCTGACCACACACAAATATAGCCGAAAACTCAACAACAGATATCAAGAAAATCTTGATCCTAGACAGCCAACGATAAATTATCTTAGGCTAACGGAATAATTAATTCAGAGTTTCTCCCGGTAAGCCACATTGTCCATTATCACAGACAAACTAACCGCGGTGGAACCCAATCTCACTTAGTTTAAATGAAAGAATACCCTAATATTTTCCTCCGCACAAATAGAAACGAATCATTACCTGGTGGCGGCGATGGATTGAGTAGGAGCTTCAGTCCTTAGGGTTTTCGCCTTAAGCTTCTTTGACAACAATTCCAATTGATCCAAGTTCCTCTGCAACAGTTCATGAGTGAGTTGAGAAACCGAAAATATCAGAAATTAAGACGAAGAGGATGATGCAAGATAATGATATGGCCGAAATTGAAATAAAAACAAGAACCTGCAAAGGTGGAAACTGAGCAGATGGAGCAGCTTGTTCGAGAAGCTTGGTGGATGAGTGAAGAAGATCGGTCCAACTACTCATGTCTGGTTCAGTAGCCATCGCTGCAACTCGAAAGCTCCACTGAGAAACGTTACAACCCTAGTTTAAAATGGAGGGAAAGTGGCAGAGCGAAGCAGCGGACAAGCCTTAAAAAAAAGCGACTGGGTTTTCCGCGGAATTTTTTTTTTTTTTTTTTTTTTTTTTTTTTTGTAATATTTCCGCCGATGTACTCACAAAAATTGGAGAAATTTTCAGTAGCACCCATGGTTTTTTTTTTTTTTTTCTTTTCTTTTTTATAAACATATTAATGCTACCATTTGTCATTTAATTTATCAGGAGGCCTCTTAATACTAATATCATTGGTTGGAGGTAGTTTTTATTTATTTATTTTCAATATTATCTCACATCTTAAACTCAAAAACACTATCCATGATATTTTCTAAAATTTGTGAGCACTTGATTGGGAGAGAAAGAAGTCGTGGACAAAAAAAAACGAGTTGAGCATGAGTTTTTCATCCAAGGTTATTTTTGTCACTTTCAAATATTTAACTTACTTATATCAACACTTAATTAGGATGAAATAAGAAGTTTGGTTGTCAAATTAGATAACTCAATGAGTGGTATTAATTTTAAGAGATATCTCAAGGGGTGGCTTTATAAAATTCCCTGAAAATTGTTAGGCTTGTTATGGCTGGGTTTTTATTTGTTGCAAGGCTGAAGACAACAGTTGAGCTTAGAGAATACACCATGTGTTCAAAAGGTAATCCTACGATGTGAAATCAAATAGTAAGGGTAAGTTGTACATACATTTATTATTATTTTTTTGTATTGGAGAGTTTAATATTTTGTAAATTTATTTATAAAATGAAACCTCTGGCTTTACCCGATCCTAAACCCCTTATTTTTTTGTAATTACTGGATCTATAGAGGTTTTTGGAAAAATTACTTGATTAGCTAGTTTTAAGTTTTCATTTACAAAAGTAACCACTCAAAGTTTCACTTAACAAAACTAGCTAAAACTGAGTTTGAGTTTACAAAACTAGCCAAAATAGTAATTTTTTATATATTTGAACATTTTTACCTCTAAAATTAATCATACAAATATAGGAGGAAAAATGTCCAAATGGAATGAAAATTAGTGATTTTCCTCTTTTGAACAAAATAGTGATTTTTCCTTTTTAATGTGGTTAGTTTTAGGGGTTAAAAAATATTAAAATAATGAAAATTTACTATTTTGGCTAGTTTTGTAAATCCAAACTTAGTTTTAGTTAGTTTTGTTAAGTGAAACATTAAGTGGTTATTTTTGTTAAAGAAAAACCTTAAAATGACTAATCATGTAATTTTTCCTGGGTTTTTTTTGGTACAGAGATCTAGATAGTTTTTTTTTTTGGTCTAGATAGGTTTTGACACCGACTAAAATGCAGCTCGAGATGATGGATTGGTTTTTAATACAATATAAATTAATATTTACCAAAACATTATGGACAAAATGACCATTTTAATATCAAACTAATAGAATAGTTAATCGTGGATAACTTGCAATTTTACAAAAAAATGCACAATGGGCACCACGCACTTTAGTCCACTTAAGTGGGCACCTTGTAAAAAACTCAAATAATGATCACAATAAGAAGAAATTTTCTCTACCCATTCTACCCTTCTTATTTTTCTTTATAAAATGTCCTAGAAGTCCAGACTTTAAAAAATATTACTCAATAAGATATTTATAAAAAGGGTTTTACTTAAATGGATATTTTTTTTAAAATACTTATCAAATCCTAAATTTGTGATAATTGTTTTTGTCCACTTCAAGTTCATTCAACATCTTGTCTTTTGTGGCTCTCAATCATCATAGAATGCTAGTTGCGTGCCTAGTTGGGCTGGAAAAATTAGTACAAAATTTTGGATTTAGTAATTGGTTTTATAAATAGAATCTATTTAAGTAAAATTTTTCTTAAAAATATCTTATAAAACTCTATTTTATATAGTTTAAATTTATGATTATCTGTTCTATAAACATAAATAGATACATTTGGTCTGATTTATGACTGTTCCCATTAATGAACATATGCATAATTCCTACTTAAGCAAGGAAAAAATGATAAAATTATAAAAAACAAAATCTTGTTTTTCTCCCTCTCTACCCCCACATTTCCCCACATTACTCCATTTATACTTTTAACAGTATTTTAAGAATATTAAAACACTACCAAATGGCGCCAAAATCAAAACTAAAACGGATATATATTTAAAAAAAGTAAACTAAAAACCACACTAATGACACATAATATACTACTTACTCAATAATACTAAGGCTTTTTTTGGTATCAATTCTCATTATCTATTATGCCTATTTAAAATAAATAAGAACAAGAATTCATTATTTGTCAATAATGAAAAATGGTTTGGTGAATTTTATTGAAAATAAATAATGAATGGAATAAGTTTGGGTCAAGATAAATTATAAAAATGATAGTAACGTGAAAAAGGAAAATATGGTTGTTATAAAGAATGTGTATGACTATTTTACCCTCATCTTCTTATAGACTTTGTAAACTTCCATGAGATAATGATTCTCATTATATCCTTGGCAGTTCTTTGGTTTGGGGTTTTCTTTTTTTATAATAAAATTCCCATATAGATGCCAAATAATTTAAAATAATAAAAATTTCTCATAATTGACAATGATAATTGATACCAAGAAGAGCCTAAACCTATTTCTTGTTATATAAAATATTATGTCTATTTTGAGAATTTTTCATAATTATGATTAATATTTTATAGAAGAAGAATTTTTACTCATAATTTATTATTATAATTGATTATTCTGACGAAAATTTCCCTTTATTTATTTATTTATTTATTTATAATTTTTGGGTGGAGGGAAAACTGATCCTTCCAAAGCTGCATTAGGCGCGAGCTTGTCTGCAACACTCTGGTGAGTATGAAGGAAACAGTCGCAGGAAGAATTCTTCAAGTAACAGTTGGATAAGGATCAGGTTATTGCTTTCCATGATTAGATTATGAAACCCTAGATTCTTCGTCAAGATCAGAGCTTCTCTGATAGCGAAAGCTTCCACGTTAGAGAATCATATGCACAGCAAACTAGTGGCGAAGGTAGAGATAAGTTTTCCTTTACAGTTTTTTTCCAATTCCAGAGGCGAACGTAAAGATAAGCATTCGTTTACTGTTTCTTCCAATTCCACCGGAGCCTGCCTTATCTTGTTATTTGCAAAACCATCCATCGATGTTAATGTCGATCATTTGGCTTGCGTTTCTGTAAATTATTAGTAGTCAATCTCTGTGATTCATGCCTTACACTTTAGCAGCGGTAGATACAATTTTGATGTCCACGGGCATTCGAACTCCAACATGGGTCTCAAGACGAAGACTGTTCGAACAAAAGCTTGCGGAGCTCCAAAACTGCCCCAACCTCGGCGAATTGAAGCAAATTCATGCCCAAATCTTCAAAGCCAATCTCCACCAAGATCCTTTTTTAACACCAAAGCTTGTTACTGCATTTTCTCGATGTCGCCAAATGGTATTAGCAATGAATGTATTCAGTCAAATTCAGGAACCAAATATAGTTATTTACAATACTCTCATTAGAGCCTTCACCCAAAACTCCCAACCCTCTTTAGCCTTCTCCATCTTCTTCGATATGCAAAAGAATGGCGTGAACCCTGACAATTTCACCTACCCATTTCTTCTCAAGGCCTGCTCTGGCCGATTCGGTCTTCGCCAAGTCCAAATGATCCATTCTCATATTGAGAAATTTGGTTTGTATGCGGATATTTTCGTACCTAATTCTCTGATCGACAGTTACTCCAGGTGTGGGGCTTCTGGTGTGGCTGCTGCGAGGATTCTATTTGCAGCAATGGAAGATCGGGATGTTGTTTCCTGGAACTCCATGATTGCTGCGCTGGCAAGATCCGGTGATATGAGTGAAGCTCGTCGGCTTTTCAATGAAATGCCTCACAAAGACACTGTCAGTTGGAACACCGTCATTGATGGGTATGTTAAGGCCGGAGAAATGAACACAGCCTTTGAGTTGTTTGAGAATATGCCTGAAAGAAATGTCGTGTCTTGGTCCACAATGATATCTGGTTATAGCAAAGTTGGGGACATGGACATGGCAAGGCTGTTGTTTGATAAGATGCCTGTCAAGAATCTGGTTGCCTGGACTGTCATAATATCTGGCTATGCTGCGAAGGGACTTGCCAAGGAGGCATTTAGACTATACAATGAAATGGATAGAGCTGGATTCAAGCCTGATGATGGTACTTTAATTAGCATCTTAGCTGCTTGTGCTGAATCTGGTTTGTATAGTTTGGGTAAGAAGGTTCACGACTCAATTGAGAGGAGTAAACTGATATGTAGTACTCAAGTGTGCAATGCATTGATTGATATGTATGCCAAATGTGGGAACCTACAAAAAGCATTTAGAGTTTTTGAAGGGATGGTTGAAAGGGATGTTGTGTCTTGGAATGCCATCATCCAAGGAATGGCTATGCATGGGCTTAGTGGGAGAGCTCTCCAGATCTTCTCAAGGATGAAACAAGAAGGTTTTGTGCCTGATGGAGTCACTTTCATTGGTGTATTGTGTGCTTGTACCCATGGGGGTTTTGTCGAAGAGGGCCGACGTTATTTCTCCACAATGGAGGAAGACTTCGGGATTGTTCCCCAAATTGAGCATTATGGATGCATGATCGACCTTCTTGGACGTGGGGGTCATTTAGAGGAAGCATTTGAGTTTATCAAGAACATGCCTGTGGAGCCAAATGCCATCATCTGGGGCACCCTTTTGGTGGCATGTCGAATGCATAACCATGTGGGACTTGCAGAAGAGGTAGTTGAACATCTTGTAGAGTTTGCACCCTCAGATGCAGGGAACTATGCAGTATTGTCTAATATATATGCAGCAGCAGGTCACTGGGGTGATGTTGCTAAGGTGAGGTTGCAAATGAAAAATATAGGATCCCGTAAGCCTCCTGGAGCTAGTTACATTGAGTTGGATGATGAGGTTCATGAATTTACAGTGCAAGATAGATCACACCCTGAAGCAAAAAGAATATATAACATGATAGATAGATTGGGTCAGCATCTTAAGCAAGTTGGTTATGTTCCTAAGCAGCATTTTGAAGTTGTGACATTAGACATGAGAACTCCTCTTCAATGATCCTCAGTTGTGGAAGCAATATCAGAGCAGCATTTTGGTGTAAAGCCAGGGGTTCCGGCCCTAGATATTTTACTGTCAAGTTATATATTTATATATTTTTATAGTCTTAGACATATAATATTAAAGTCCAAAATTGCAACAACAAAACATCCCACAGAACTTACTGTTTTTTTGGGTCAAAACTTACTGTTTATATATGAAGCATAACAAACAATAACAGAATAACCAAATGGGCCAAAGGAGTAATACAGAACAAATACTTCAGTAGGTTCTCAGTATGAAATGGAGAACCAAATCAACCACAGTAGATATCTACCATAAAGGATGGATTGAGTTCATTCCTAAATTATATATCTATATATTCTTTTGGTCTTAGACATATGATATTAAGTACAAAATACCAACAACAAAACATCCCGCAGAACTTACTGTTTTTTTGGGTTCAAAACTTACTTTTTATATTGAAGCATAACAAACAATAACAGAATAACCAAATGGGCCAAAGGAATAATACAGAACAAATACTTCAGTAGGTTCTCAGTATGAAATGGAGAACCAAATCAACCAATGGATATCTACCATACATGATGGGTTGAGTTCATTTTGGAGGGATTCTGATGAATTAGGTTCATAGATCATATTTCATATTCCATATATGGTTGATTAATTTCAGTACAGATTTGACCATCATCAAGAAGAATAAAATTGAGTTCAAAGCAATTGAGTTCTATAGATTTCAGCCATTGTGCAGATTTCAGCATAACAGCATTACACTCTATAGAAAACTACCTAAACATGATAGAAGAGAAATGAACTCACCCTAGCTGAATGCATATAATATAAAATTGAGTTCAAAAACAGTTTAGGCTTACAGCATATTACCCAAAGTCATGAAAAAACAAAGCCAACTAAATTTGCTGCATATCCAGAAGATTGACTATACAATTGGTTCAAATCATTAAAAAACAAAACCAACTATATTTCCAATCACGCAGCAAAATTATATATAGAGGATCTCAACCAACACACTCAACCCATAAGAAAAAAAAATAAAAATCATGAAACATGGATTGTCATCTTTGAAAATGGAAAGAAAGGTTTCTTATAATCGTCATTCTTTATCAAGCAGAAGATATGAAGAGAGAAGTAAAGAGAAGAAAAGGTTCCTCAAAGGGCCTGAAAGGAGAAAAGGATAAAGGAGATGACATTAGATGCTACAAAGTAGAACTAGGCTTTGTGGGTTTCTTTTGGCTAATCTTTTTCAGGAATTAGGTGATGGAGATATCTGAATTGTCCTCCGGTGACCAAGGTAGATATCTATTGGTTGCTTTGGATCTCCATTTCATACTGAGAACCTACTGAAGTATTTGTTCTCTATTACTCCCCTGGCCCATTTGGTTATTCTGTTATTGTTTGTTATACTTCAATATAAAGAGTAAGTTTTGATTAAAAAAAAAAAGAGTAAGTTCTGTGGGATGTTTTGTTGTGGAATTTTGGACTTTAATAGCATGTATTTAAGACCATAAGAATATATAAATATATAATTTAACAGAAAAAGTTATTGGCTTTGAGAGAGGAAATGGAAAACAGAGGAGGCTAAGATGTTAACTTTGTGAGGCTGGTACAAGAAATGCAGATTTAAGAAAAAATAAAAATTTTATATGGGATGGCACTGTGGAGGAAATACATAATAGCCAAGAGAGAAACAGAAATATGATAACATCTGAGGATAAAACAGTTACATGAAATGTGCTTCTTTTGATACTTTGTCCCTTTTTTCTGCTGGAAGAACTGGTGCAAGGGGATCAGAAGGAGGACCATCAGAGGCCATACTGGAGTCGGGTATAGGATAGTAAAGAAAATTCAAAATCTTCCATTCCTTTGCTGTTATGTTGTATATCTGCTAATGATTTGCTATTAAAGTGAAATGGATGATTGATTTTTGAATATAGTTGACACTACAATTCTGCAACTAACTAATCTGCTGCCTCTCTCTCTCTCTCTCTTTTTAATTTTATATATAATATATAAACTAATCTAGCCTGGTTTTAATTCTCTTTTATATAATGATCTTCAAATCAAATTGTGCGACTGTTAGTATACTCATTTTGTAGATGGTCAAACATGCCATTTACAATCTGATTCATTTGGATCATTGGGTGGATTAAGAATGTCTGCATTTTCACTAAATGGAGTAAGAATGGCAGTTCTTAAGGAAAAGAAATGATGATGGAGTAAGGCTTAATACATCCTGTATTCCTCAGGTACATGCTATTTTTATCTGAAACATGGGGAAAAAAAAAATACTAATTTAAGTTTGAATTTGTTGACCTTTTTCCTTGGGGTGTTAAGCTGTCAATTTGTTACTTGTAGATATTCATGGCCAAAGATTTCCTTTGTTCCATTAATGAACTGGAATTTCTAGTATAATATAATATATAAAAGTATAAAGGAAATAAAAAAATAAAATCTTCCTTGGATGATTCAGCTGATTCTGGTGTCAGGTGATTCTTAATCGGATGATTCTGGTTCGATTTAAAACATTGGACGTATAACGTTTTCCAATTTTGAATGCGTAATTTGGAGTCATTCCCTTGGTACAAAACTACTCATCGGATGCTTGGAGTTGGATCTTGTTCGTCATTTGTTTCAAGTGCCTTTGGTGGAAGTTCTTCTTACTGTTAGGATAGAAGCAACTTCTTGGGAAATGATCAATTGATTATATCAGTTATTATTCAGGTGAGACTTGTTAGCTTCTTTAATTTGAACCAAGATCTTTTTGCTCAATTTATATTTCTTTTATCAGATATTCAATCTTTTCTATGTGTTTTCATTTGATAACTTCAATTGAGTCATTCAGTTGTGTTCTGCAAATTCATAGTTTTTGAAATACTTTTGGTTCCGTTGTTGTTTCTTGATTCACATGAAAATATATAGCTAGTTGTTTTATTCTTGTTTCTTTTATGGTTTTTATTTTTCTGGGTGGGATGGTTGAGCTCCTCGTTAAGGATACCTTTACTCCCGACTCTCCTGTTATTGCTTTTCTTACCTATTTTGGGAGAAAAGCTCGAACCAAGAAAATTCGAAAATAGTTTACTCTAGCTTACTTGTAGAGTAAACCTAAATCATCTACCCGAGAGGAAAATTTTCATTCCACATGGTTAGATTCATGTATCCCATCTAAAAACATAATCCTTCTTTCTAGGAAAATTCTGAAAATATAGGAATCTAAATCTTCTATTTCCCTCACTCAACAGAGGATTTTTTGTTTTTAGCTTGAATAGAGGATCTAGACTCAAATGGGGAGTGTACTCCCTAGGTGAAGCCATTTAAATATCTCAATTACATTCCCCTAAATAATTAGGATCCGGACTCCTAAATAATAACCACTTTCCTAACAATTCTCTTTAGTCTTACCTATTTTCCTAATTATTCTCTTTGGCTTCAAGATATCTCCTTAATTAAAAAAAAAGAAAAAAGAAAAAAGAAAAAAGAAAGTAGTTGAGCATGAGTCATTTAGAATCTTTAATGAGTGATATCAGTTTTAGGGTTTGATACGCTTAAATTATTTGTATTTAAAAATCTTATGTTTAGCATGCTTGGTTGTTTATGATAAATTGTTGAATTAATTTTGTGCTAACACTGGTGAATTGCCGCAGATGGCTGCTCAGAAACTCAAATACATTATTGTATCTGACAAGGAGAACAATGAAGACACTGGAAGGGATGACAAGGTAGCAACTTTGTTAAACGCAAAATATTCCAAATGACTTGGGTGTGTGATTGTATTCACTTTACAATAAGAGTGTTATTTATACATGGATGTTTCCTAATCTACTACTAGTTAGGAATGTACAATCAAAATAATTTACAAAATATTACAAAATAGGAAAGGTGAATTGGGAGGACAATGATGTGATGAGGGTGGTGATTGGAGGATCTTGGTAAATATGGAAAGATAAGGTGGGAGGGTAATGTGATGAGGGTGGTAATTGGAGAATCTTGGTAGATATGGAAAGATGAGGTGTAAAGATAATGTAATGAGGGTGGTGATGTAGAGAATCATGGAAGATCTTGGTGATGTGGAGAATCCTGGTGGATAATACTTCCCCTTAAGTTAGTGCGTGAAGGTTTCGAATGCCTAACTTGGAAAATAAGTAATGGAATTGCTCATAGCCTTGCGCTTTAGTGAATAGATCAACAAGTTGATCCTTGGAGGAGATTTTGCATAGAATGATGAGACCTTGTCGTTGCCGTTCACGAACCAAATGACAATCAATCTCAATGTGTTTCGTGCGCTAGTGGTAGATTGGGTTCGCGGCAATGTGAAGTGCAGCTTGGTTGTCACAATATAAACGAATTGGAGTGCTGAATAAGATATTGTCCACCAATATTCGCCACATCACCAAGATCTTCCATGATTCTCCACGTCACCACTGTCATCACATTATCTTCACACCTCATCCTTCCATATCTATTGAGATTCTCTAATCACCACCCTCATCACATTATCCTCCCACCTTATCTTTCCATATTTACCAAGATCCTCCAATCACCACCCTCATCACATCATTATCCTCCCAATTCAACTTTCCTATCTTGTATTTTTCTGTAATATTTTGTAAATTGTTTTGATTGTACATTCCTAACTAGTAGGATTAGATTAGAAAACATTTGTGTATAAATAATACTCTTATTGTAAAGTGAATACAATCATACACACAACTCATTTTGATTATTTTGTGTTTAAAATGGTATTAGAGCCTAGAAACTTGATCCTCCTTTTTCCGCCATGGTTGGCCCCACTCTGCTTCATAGAGATGCTGTTTGCAATGTTCATTTTCATGCATCTCAGCCATGTATTGATGCGACCACTGCCAGCGACCCGATTGGTGCATTTATACATGCATCTTCTTAGTCTTCTGGAAATCATTCCTTAGTTAATATGGCAGGAAAATTTTCACCTCTTCCCTCTACTTGGATTTTGGGTTTTAGTGCAACTGAGCACATTGCTTTTGATTCCTCTTTGTTTACTTCACTTACACCTTGCAAATCTTATTTACCAGTTACTTTACGCAATGGTTTTATTGCTACCGTTTCTCATATTGGTACCGTGACCTTGTTTCTTGGTTTTCTACTCTATTGTGTTCTTCTTGTTCCTTTCTTCAAATTTAATTTATTATCTATTAGTAAGCTTACTTCTGCTTCTAATATTCTTGTTACCTTTTCTCATAATACCTGTATTTTTCATTGGTGTATTGTGTGCTTGTACCCATGGGGGCTTTATCGAAGAGGGCCGACGTTACTTCTCTGCAATGGAGGAAGACTTTGGGTTTGTTCCCCAAATTGAGCATTATGGATGCATGATCGACCTTCTTGGACGTGGGGGTCATTTGGAGGAAGCATTTGAGTTTATCAAGAACATGCCTGTGGAGCCAAATGCAATCATCTGGGGCACCCTTTTGGTGGCATGTCAAATGCATTAGCATGTGGGACTTGGAAGAGGTAGTTGAACATCTTGTAGAGTTTGCATCCTCAGATGCAGGGAACTATGCAGTCTTGTCTAATATATATGCAGCAACAGGTAATGGGGTGATGTTGCTAAGATGAGGTTGCAAATGAAAAATACAGGATCCAGTAAGCCTCCTGGAGCTAGTTATATTGAGTTGAATGATGAGATTCATGAATTTACAGTGCAAGATAGATCACACCCTGAAGCAGAAAGAATATATAACATGATAGATAGATTGGGTCAGCATCTTAAGCAAGTTGGTTATGTTCCTAAGGAGCATTTTTAAGTCATGACATGGGAACTACCTAAACATGATAAAAGAGAAATGAACTCACCATAGCTGAATGTGTATACTAGAAAATTGAGTTCAAAATAATTTAGTTTTACTGAATGCATATAATATAAAATTGAGTTCAAAACAATTTAGTAGCGTATTACCTAAAGTCATGAAAAAAACAGAGCCAACTATATTTACACCATATCCAGAAGATTGACTATTCAATTGCTTCAAATCATCAAAAGACAAAACCAACTATATTTCCAATCACGCAGCAAAATTATGTTAGGAGGATCTCGACCGACACACTCAACCCATTAGAAAAAAAAAATCATGGAACATGGATTTTCATTGTTGAAAATGGGAAGAAAGGTTTCTCATAATCTTCATTCTTTTATCAAGCAGAGGATATGAAGAGAGAAGTAAAGAGCAGAAAATGGTTCTCAAAGGGGCTGAAAAGAGAAGGATAAAGGAGATAACATTGGATGCTACAAGTAGAACTAGGCTTTGTGGGTTTCTGTTGGCTAATTTTTTTTCAGGAATCAAGTGATGGAGATATCTGAATTGTCCTCCAGTGACTAAGGTTGATATCTATTGGTTGATTTGGTTCTCCATTTCATACTGTGAACCTATTTAAGTATTTGTTCTGTATTACTCCTTTGGCCCATTTTGTTATTCTGTTATTGTTTGTTAAGCTTCAATATAAACAGTAAGTTTTGAGCAAAAAAAAAAACAGTAAGTTTTTCGGGATGGAGGCTAAGATGTTAACTTGTGAGGCTGGAACAAGAAATGTGGATGAAAAAAAAAATAAATTTGAATATGGGTTGGCACTGTGGCATTCAAGAGGAAGTACATAGTAGCCAAGAGAGAAACAGAAATCTGATAACATCTGTTGATAAAACAGTTACATGAAATGTGCTTCTTTTGATCCTTCATCCCTTTTTTTTCTGCTGGAAGAACTGGTGCAAGGGGATCAAAAGTGTGACCATCAGAGGCCGTACTGGAGTCAGGTATATGATAGTAAAGAAAATTCAAAATAATCCCTTCCCTTTGCTGTTATACTGTATATCTACTAATGTTTTGCTATTAAAGTGAAATGGATGATTGATTTATTGAATATAGTTGAGACTTCAAGTCTGCAACAACTAATCTACTGCCTCCCTCCCTAGCTCTCTCTCTTTTTAATTTTATATATAATATATAACCTGATCTAGCCTGGTTGTAATTCTCTTTTATATAATGATCTTCAAATCAAATTGTGCAACTGTTGGTATACTCATTTTGTAGATCGTCAAACATACCTCTCACAATCTGATTCCATTTGAGTTTGATATGGGGATCATTGGGTGGATTAAGAATGTCTGCATTTTTGCTAAATGGAGTAGGAATGGCAGTTTTTATGGAAGAGAAATGATGATGGAGTAAGGCTTAATACATCCTGTATTCCTCAGGTTCATGGGTGCTGAATACAGCACCCTATTTTTATCTGAAACATTAGGAAAACAAATACTAATTTAAGTTTGAATTTGTTGACCTTTTTCCTGGGGGTGTGAAGCTGTAGATATTCATGGCCAAAGATTTCCTTTGTTCCATTAATGAACTGAAATTTCTAGCCTATGATATATAAACATATAAATAAAATATAAAAATAAAATCTTCCTTGTATGATTCAGCTGATTCTGGTGTCAGGTGATTCTTAATCAGATGATTCCCGTTCGAGTTAAAACATTGGACGTATTTGAGTGTGTAATCTGGAGTCATTCCCTTGGTACAAACCAACTCGTCGGATGTTTGGAGTTGGATCTTGTTCGTCATTTGTTTCAAGTGCCTTCGGTGGAAGTTCTTCTTACTGTTAGGATTAACCAACTTCTTGGGAAATGATCAGTTGATTATATCAGTTATTATTGAGGTGTGACTTGTTTGCTTCTTTAATTTGAATCAAGATCTTTTTCCTCAATTTATATTTCTTTTATCAGATATACAATCTTTTCTATGTGTTTTCATTTGATAACTTCAATTGAGTCATTCAGTCGTGTTCTGCAAATTCAGAGTTTATGAAATACTTTTGGTCTGTTGTTGTTTCTTGATTCGCATGAAAATATACATCTAGTTGTTTTATTCTTGTTTCTCTTATGGTCTTTATTTTTCTGGGATGGATGGTTGAGCTCCTCATTAAGGATACCGTTACTCCCTACTCTCCTATTTTTGCTTTTCTTACCTATTTTGGGAGAATAGCTCGAACCAAGAAAATTCGAAAATAGTTTACTCTAGCTTACTTGTAGAGTAAACCTGTATCATCTGCCGGAGAGGGAAATTTTTCATTCCACATGGTTAGATTCATGTATCACATCTAAAAAAAAATCCTTTGTTCTAGGAAAATTCTAAAAATGTAGGAATCCAAATCTTCTATCTCTCTCACTCAACAGAGGATTTTGTTTTTAGATTGAATAGAGGATCTAGACTCAAATGGGGCGTGTACTCCCCAGGTTAAATTTCTCAATTAAATTCAATAACATTCCCCTAAATAATGACGATCCGGACTCCTAAATAATAACCACTTTCCTAATAATTCTCTTTAGTTTTACCTATTTTCCTAATAATTCTCTTTGGCTTCAAGATATGTCATTAATTTAAAAAAAAACCACTTCTCTTTCTCAGGTTTTTTGCTTAGATTTGAATTAAGCTTCCTCTACTGGTTGACTTTTAGTAGCAGTTGAGCATGAGTCATTTAGAATCTTTAATAAGTGATATCAGTTTTAGGGTTTTATATGCTCAAATTATTTGTATTTAAAAATCTTATGTTTAGCATGTTTGGTTGTTTATGATAAATTGTTGAATTAAGTTTGTGCTAATACTGGTGAATTTCTACAGATGGCTGCTTAGAAACTCAAAATACATTATTGTATTTGACGAGGAGAACAATGAAGACACTGGAAGGGATGATGGGGTAGCAGCTTTGTTAAACGCAAAATATTCAAATTGACTTGTGTTTATGATTGTAGTCACTTTACAATAAGAGTGCTATTTATACATGAAAATTTCCTAGTGTACTCCTACTAGTTAGGAATGTACAATCAAAATAATTTACAAAATATTACAAAATAATACAAGATAGGAAATGTGAATTGGGAGGATAATGATGAGATGAGGGTGGTGATTGGAGGATCTCGGTAAATATGGAAATATAAGGTGGGAAGATAATGTGATGAGGGTGGTGATTGGAGAATCTAGGTAGATATGGTCATATGGAAAGATGAGGTGTAAAGATAGTGTAAGATAGTGTAATGAGGGTGGTGACGTAGAGAATCATGGAAGATCTTGGTGATGTGGAGAATATTGGTGGATAATACGCCCCCTCAAATTAGAGCGTGAAGGTTTTGAACACCTAACTTGGAAGTAAGTAATGGAATTGCTCATAGCCTTGCGTTGTAGTGAATAGATTAGCAAATTGATCCTTGGAGGAGATTTTGCATAGATTGATGGGACCTTCTTGTTGCTGTTCAGGAACCAAATGACAATCAATCTCAATGCGTTTTGTGCGCTAATGGTAGATTGGGTTCACGACAATGTGAAGTGCAGCTTGGTTGTCACAATATAAAGGAACTGGAGTGCTGAATGAGATATTATCCATCAGGATTCTCCACATCACCAAAATCTATCATGATTCTCCACATCACCACCCTCATCACATTGGCTTCCCATCTCATCCTTCTATATCTACTGAGATTCTCCAATTACCACCCTCATCACATTATTCTTCCGCCTTATCTTTCCATTTTTACCGAGATCCTCCAATCACCATCCTTATCACATCATTATCCTCCAAATTCACCTTTCCTATCTTGTATCATTTTGCAATATTTTGTAAATTATTTTGATTGTACATCCTAACTAGTAGGAGTAGATTAGGAAACATTCATGTATATATAACACTCTTATTGTAAAGTGAATACAATCACACACACAAGTCATTTTGATGATTTTGTGTTTAAAATGGTATTAGAGCCTAGGAACTTGATCCTTCTTTTTTTGCCATGGTTGGCGCCACTCTACTTCGTTGAGATGTTGTTTGAAATGTGCATTCTCATGCATCTCAACCATGTATTGATGTAACCAGTGCTAGCGAGTAGCGACCCGATTAGCGCATTTATATATTCTTCTTCTTTGTCATCTGGTAATCATTCCCTAGTTAATATGGCAGGAAAATTTTCACCTCTTCTCTCTACTTGGATGAGTTCTGGCGCAACTGAGCACATTGCCTTTGATTCCTCTTTGTTCACTTCACTTACACCTTTCAAATCTTATTTACCAATTATTTTACCCAATGGTTCTATTGCTGCCGTTTCTCATATTAGTACCGTGACCTTGTTTCCTTTTTTTTTTAATTTTTACTCCATCGCGTTCTTCTTGTTCCTTGCTTCAAATTTAATTTATTATATATTTTTTTTTGGATGAATAAATAATATATTAAAAGACAAGCACACCAACAAGGGAGAATACAAGAGAACAAAAGGAGAGATGGGGGGGGGGGGGGGAAGAGGAGCACAAGCTCAAGAGAAGGAGCAGCTGAGATCCTAGAAGCTAACAATTAACCTATTTCTAGGGTTGTCAGCGACAAGGGGATGGGGAAGAGAAAGCAATCTAGAGGAAGCATTGAAGGAAATGGCTTTCCAAATCAAATCTAGGGATCGAGACTTGGAAGTCCATCTTCTAAGGTTACGCTCCCACTAGATGTGATGGATGGAGGCACCAAAGACAAGCTTGCCAAGGCGGTCGCAAATAGAATTACCAGCAAAATTCCTCAATATCCAAGACCATTCACGAGCAAACCCATGTGAGCGTCTTGGCGGGGCCAAATGGAGGTAAGGGCTCTGTCCCAAAGGGGGCGGGAAAAAGGGCAGGCAAATAATAGGTGATCAATGTCCTCTGAACCATTCCCACAAAGAGTACAACAGGTGTTGGCGGCAATATGGCGGCCAATGAGGAAAGCTTGGGTGGGGAGAGCAAGGTTTAGGGCTCTCCAGAGGGTAAGGGAATGACGGGGGATGAGACCTTTGAACCAAACCAAGCGGGACCAGGGGACAGGGGGATAAGGGGTGCGGAGGAGGTTCCAGGTGGGTGAAGTGGTAAAAGATTTTGAGGGCGATGGGGTCCAAATGGTGGTGTCGCAGGGAAGATTGTAGATAGGAGGGAGAGTATTCCAAACATGAGTGAGGGAGGGAGGAGGGGGGAGGGAGAGGGACCCAAGATCCATTGGAGAGGAAATAGTCAAGGGTGACAAACTTTGGGATGCAGGTATCATAGACATTGCGGGGGCCAAGCAGGGTGAAGAGAATGCCCAACGGATGCCAAGGATCAAGCCAGAAAAGGGTGGAAGATCCATGCAAGATTTGGACAGAGATAGCGGAAAGAGCACGGGGATGAAGGAGAAGGATCTTCCTCTAGATCCAGGAGGTATTAGAAGGGCAAGAAACTGTCCAAATGGAGAATTGAAGCTTACTTTTGTTTCTAATATTCATGTTACGTTTTCTTAAACTTCATGTATTTTTCACGACCAGCTTTTGAAGAAGACTATCGCGACGGGGAGTAATCATGGTGGATAATAGCTCATCATGCAATTCTCATGTGAAAGGGATGTTTTGGTATTTGCAAAGCCATTTGGAGAGTTTATTACAATCAGCAGGATGCAAGGCTCACCATGCTTTCAAGGTGCCAAAACCAACTTACTTTACCCCCTCAAAGCAAATACAGAGCAGTTTGCAGACTCGTGTGTAAAGTTAGAGGTTATTGCCTTGTTATATATATTTTTTTAGATGATTGGATGGAATTGGTACAAGATTTCGGGCTCTGGTTAGCCTCCTTTCCTATTAACGGGGACACAGCTACCTGAGCTTTTTACCTGAAGTAGGTTATGTCTTCAATAACCTCTCTAGTTTTCCCTTATGTCCTTTTGAATAGGAAATTCTTCGGTGTTCTATTTCTTCTATTCTTCAATTCTCCTATTTCTTCTGGAGCAACTAACAAAATCTTTTACTCCTTGGCCCAACCAATCAGAGACGTTGAAGCTGAAATGTGGGTTTCTCACTATATTGAAGAATAGGACTTCAGAACCCAAAAGATTGAAATTTCGGATTAAAAAGGGGGAATGAAAAATGATTGAACCGAAATGTGGGGTTTAGAGTTACATTTGAGAGGTTATTTTTTGTGATAGCATTGCTTCAGTATCTCAAAAGTTTGAGACAGCTAACCTTCTTTTGCAGAGCAGGGTGTGTACATTATCAAATTTGTTAGGAACCTGGAAAAATATGGGGAGGCTTAGTCTTTTATTTGCATTTATCATTCCCATTGTAATAATGGTTGTGTACCTCTCCAAAGATTGCAAATCGGTTTCTGGAATTGTAAAATTTATTTACTCGATCCAGTGTCGAGAGGCAGTCCTATTTCTGGGATGAAAAGAATTCATTTACCAAGTCTGCTGTTGAGAGGCCTCTAGATACTAGTCACCCTCCTGTGCTATGTGTACATATAAGTATATAACATGGCTAATATAACTGTTGGATTGAGCGGATACAATCTGGTTCAGCCATATGTCAAATTGCGGGGAAAAGGTTTTCCTTCATTCCCAGAGTAGGTTACAGCCAAGTACCAACATCCTAAGGTAACTAACACTCCTCCCTCCTATTGGACAAAGTTGACAATACATCCCAGCCCTTGCCCGAAACCCTGTCTAGACCATCTGAATTGCTCAGACTAAGGATTCCTCCCTTGATTGCTGATGAAGGAAAACTCAGTCCAATTTCAGTCTCAATTTCAATCAACTACCCCTGTAAGTCTATCAGTGGCTGTGTACTTTGACCATCACTTTGTACTCCACATTATGATTTTTTGAAGTTCTAATTTTCCACTTGGTGAACTCCATTTGGGCTGAAAATTGACTCAGGAGCAGGGGAGCTTGGGGGTCTTCCTCTCAACTGTTCTGGGATCCTTCTGATTGACCACACATGGCAAATATTTTGGCTATTTTTGTGAAAGGTTTTAGAATGTGCTTTGCTGAATGAATCCACCTTTCCAGGATTAACTAAAGTTTTCTGTATCATTTTAGAATGAAAATGTTACTGAAAGAATACTAAGAGGAAATATGGAGAAAGATGGATTTTATGAGAACTGAATGCATTCCGTTGATATGAAATTCTATTAGTCACCCGTAGAAAGCAAATCCCTTTCCCAGGAGGAGAATATATGGAAAATAATTGAGGGTATGAGCACTTACAGAATAAAAAACTTATGGGTGTAATATTTTCTTCCAATTGCCCTATACTGACACTTATACTGGTTACCAATTCATTTCTTTCTAATCCAGTATGTACCAAGTCCAACAATCAACACATTGGTATTCTGTAGGTAGTGGACATTGATCCTTTATTGACATGGTTCATTCCCATGTTGTCATTTAATAACCATTTCTGTGGAAAATCTTAGAATCATATCATAATATTTTATTTGTATCTTTAATCTAAGTAGATCAGATTGTAATATTCTATTATAGGTATTTTTCTTATTATTGCAATCTTCTATTCTAGGTAGATTTCTCATTGATTGTAATCTTCTATTCTAGGTAGATTTCTCATTTATTCTAATCTTCTAGGTAGGATATTTTTTCCTATTCTGTAGATAGTAGCTGTATAGGATATCTTCCTATTCTGTAGATGGCAGCTGTATAGCTTCTTTCCTATTTCATAGATAGTAGCTGTGTATATATTGATTGTAAAGTTCTGAATAATATACAGAAGAATAAAACATTTCAATTCATATTTCGTCATGGCATCAGAGCCAACCAATCTTGGGATTGCTGTCCAGCTTTCAGGCCTTCATTGCCTTTAATCTCTGGTGTAATCTCTGGTGTTTCCGCCACACAGAGATTATTCTTTCTTTGGCCTTTATCGCCATTCTTTATTCAGCTTTGTTCTGTTTATTTTTGTTTACCTGAAAAACATATTTTTTTCTTTCTCCGCCTTATCTGTCGTTCTATTGCATCTTTGGTTACTGTTTCACATACTATTTTTAAGCACCTACAAAGAGTATGTCAGAACCAAGAGAGGTTACTTTCGGGACTGCATTTGATCAGACAATAAAAAATCTGCAGAATGGAGAATTGCAAAACAAAGACAATCTATGGTGTACCTACTATAAGAAAGCTCGTCACACACAGGAAAGATGCTGGAAACTTCATGGTAAACCTCCTAGCCGAGAGTGGCGGCGCAAAGGAGAGCAATCTGGAAATAATGGTCAGGCGCATGTTACATCTACACAGCAACCTGAAGCCATTAATAAAGAGGTTGCTAGCCTTAATCAGGAGGACATAGAACGTGTAAAAACTCTTTTGAGCAACCTTAACAAAAAACCAGGTACATGTTCTTTGGCATATTCAGGTGAGTTTCCACTTTCTATTGGATTAAATGTCTCTAGTAATTCTCTTCCAAGCCCTTGGATCATAGATTCAGGTGCAACTGACCACATGACACACTCACCAAATCTTTTCACCACATATTCTCCCTGTCCAAGTAGTAGGAAGATAGCTACTGCTGATGGCTTATTAACTACTGTGGCTGGAACTGGAAATATTGAGCTCAACTCATCCCTCACCTTGAAAAATGTCCTACATGTTCCTAGACTATCTACAAATCTCTTTTCTGTGAAGAAACTCACACAAGATTTACATTGTAATGTAGTCTTTCACCATTGTCATTGTATATTTCAGGACAAGGATTCGGGGAGGACGATTGGACATGCTAGAGAAAGGGATGGACTCTACTACCTTGAGGCACCAAGCCAATCACATGCTACTAATGGTAGTCCTTCTCAAACCAATAAAGAAAAAAATCTGGCTTTACCATCACAGACTTGGACATCCTTCCTTTAGGGTAATCAGTCTTTTGTTTCCTTCTTTGTTTCAAGGCATACATGTCGATGAGTTTCATTGTGATGTGTGTGAGCTTACTAAACACAAGTGTGTACCACTTCCTTTAAGCAAGAAAAGAAGTTCCATCCCCTTTTATCTCATTCATAATGATATTTGGGGTCCTTCTAGAGTTCTTAATGTGTCTGGGGCTAGGTGGTTCGTGTCATTCATTGATGATTGCACTCGTGTCTCATGGATTTTTCTACTCAAAAATAAATCCGACGTTAGTTGTGTTCTTCCCAACTTCCATTCCATGGTTAAAAACCAATTTGGAGTTAGTATAAAAAGATTTAGATCTGATAATGCCAGAGACTATTTCAATCAAATTCTAACTCCATTCTTTCAAAGGGAGGGAATTATACATGAGTCATCGTGCGTTGATACCCCACAACAAAACTGTTGAAAGAAACGATTGTAGTAGAATGGCTTATTGATCCATGATCTCAAGCCCTTTTTTTATAATAAACTGGAAAGTAGACTATTACAAGGAATAGAAGTTTACATGAATGCAAACTCTAATTTAACTCCTATACAAACTCTTATTAGACTCCTAATAGAATCCAACACTCCCCCTCAAGTTGAGGCATGGATATCACACATGTCCAACTTGACCAAAAAAGTATAAAACATCTGTCCAGGTAAACATCTGCAATTTGATCTTCAAACTTATAGATTATGTCTGCCTTATAGACTTCCATTTGATTTGTCCTCATCTTTACTGCAACTTTATGTCTCCAAGGAAGAACGCCCAAGTAAAAAAGTAGAATCTTCAAATGTTGAGAAGACTAAATTTCTGCACAAATCTGAGGGAAAATATATTTTTGGGGTAACAATAGCTAGGGTAAAACAACCAAAGTGAAAGTTTTGATTTGTAGCAATGTTAGATCTTTAAAGGGAAAGTTTGCCAAGGGACAATCTCCAAAGGTAGGGGAAAATTTGTCAAGATAAGTGACAATCTCCAAAGGTAATAGAGATCAAGTTCTGCAAAGGTCAAACGACAAGTCTTTTGCAAGGTTAGATCTCCGAAGGGAAGATGTCAAGTTAAGGGGCAAATCTCCAGGGTTAACAGAGATCAAGTTCTGCATAGTCAAAAAGATAGCTCTATAGCAATGTTAGATCTCCAAAGTGGAAGATTGCGAAGGTAAGGGACAAACTTTCAAAGGTAACAAAGATCAAATTCTACATAAGGAAGTCTACATGAAAGGCTTTGAATTGTAGACATCTTCAATCTCCCCCCTCACGTGTAGCGTTACACGTGGGAAGATAATAACAAAGGAAATTCCAATGGGGAAACTTGGAAAGGAAGAAATTGTAATGGTAAGATAAAAGTATCAGGAAAACAAATCTAGAGAGAATGACAAAATTTGAAAGGGGGTTGACCGAGCCTACGGTGCCACTAATGAAGGTCTGATATTACCGAATGGACCGGATTAGAAGATGTAGTCAAAGCAGAAGTAGATCCTCCAATCGGCTAGAGCAAATAAAGTCCATTTACCACGACCAATCTCCTTCCCCAGATCCTGAAGTAGCTAGGTAGGAGTTGGTAGGGGTAGTAGAGGAAGCAGTGGTTGAGGCTGTACCGGCAATAGAAGACTGCATAATATGTTGCGAGTAGTGAACTCCTCCGCTGAAAAACCAACGTCTGCGAGAGGGTGTGGTGGAAAGCTGTCTCGTAAAGATTAGTCTTTGGTTTTCCCTGTCTTTGTGCTCGTTTTTGCTCAAAATCAGCAGGCTTCCCATGTAGTTTCCAACAATTTTCCTTGGTATGATATGGTTTGTGACAGTGCTCACACTTGACAATCTCCTTAGCTAAATCAGATTTAGTGCGAACACAGTGTAAAGCTGATTTCTCCATAATAGGAGTATGAAGCATGACTAATCGACGACTTTCCTCACATTGAACAAGAGCATAAGACTGTTCTAGTGTAGGAAAAGGAGAACGACTTAAGACTTGCACTCTGATCTGATCGTACTCCACGTTTAAACCTGCTAAGAAGTCATATACTCGAATCTTATCAATGTACTTCTTATATGTTGCCACATCATCTGGATTAGTGGGGTGATAATCCCCATAATGATCCAACTCTTGCCAAAGAGATCGTAACTCAGCATAATAGTGGGTCCACGATTAGTTCCTTTTGGGTAGTCTCATGAAGCTTCTTTCATAGCTCATAAACTTGTGCATCATTCCCCAACTGTCCATATGTTTCAGTAGTAGCCTTCCAGATTTGGGCTGCAGTATCATGTAATAGGTAACCCCAGGCAATATTTGGATGCATGGAATTCAAAAGGAATGACATAATAAGAGAGTTGTTTGATATCCATTTATCCTGTAAAACACATGCGGTAGTGGGTTTGATATTAGTGCCTGTAATGTATCCAACTAGTCCTCTTCCAGCAATAGTCAGGTAAGCAGATCGAGACCAGATCAAGTAATTTGTGTCGTCAAATCTTACCGAAAGAGAATGAAAAGTGGAAAAATATTCGGATCCAGTGGGAGCAGTAGTATCATCAATAGTTGTCATGTTGACAAAATTATCTGCAGTTCTTCAGTCTTCAAAATTTTCTCCCTTTTTTTTTTTTTTTTTTTTTTTTTTTTTTTTTTCTTTTCAGAATAGTAGATTATAAGAAACAAAATAACAATATGGTTTGGCCAAATATGCAATGGTCTAGTTTGGTCTAAATTCAGAGAGAACCAAAATATGGTCTAAAGTTGGAGAGAACCAAAATATGGTTCGACCAAGATTTATTGTTTTACCTGGTTCACTCGATTTGTTTTCTCTTCTTCTTCTTGAAGTCCCAAAAGCTGGAGAGACGAAGCAAGTAGCAGCAACGATGGTGTTTCTTCTCTTTCTTCTCTTCTTCTCTTCTTCTTTCCTTTTCTTCCTGGTCTTCCCTAATCGAACCCACCCCAGTGCGGTGGGTCTTGAAAAGAAGAGAAAAAAAAAAGGAGATGGGTTGCGAGGGTTTGCGATGGGTGCGAACCGAAAAAAACAGAACGGTTGCGAGGGTATGCGCGAAGAAAAAAAACGATGGGTGAAAAAAAAAATTCAGGGAATTTCAATGGCTTCTGGCTCGATAAGAGATGCAGCGGTGATGGTATAAGCGGGGTTCCTCTTCTCTTCTTCTTTCCCTCCTTTTTCTTGTTCTTGCGGTGGCAGATTTGCGTCCAAAATCGAAGAATCGATAGGTGCAGAAAATTTCTGAATTTGAATATCTACGATAGTTGCAGAAAAAAGAGGAATTTGAATGTCTGCGATAGTTGCAGAAAAATCCTGCGATGGTTGTAGAAAAAGTTATGCAATTGTTGCAGAAGAAAGAGCTACGATGGTATTACAGTTGCAGAAAATTCCTGCGATGGTTGCAGAAAATCTGCAATTGTTGCAGAAAATCTGCAATTGTGATGGGTTTTACGGTAGCGAAGAAAAGAGAAAATCTGCAAAAATCTGCGATGGGTTTTGCAGAAGGAAAAAATTCTTCAATCGAACTTAGGCTCTGATGCCATGTTGAAAGAAACGATTGTAGTAAAATGGCTTATTGATCCATGATCTCAAGCCCTTTATTTATAATAAACTGGAAAGTAGACTATTACAAGGAATAGAAGTTTACATGAATGCAAACTCTAATTTAACTCCTATACAAACTCTTATTAGACTCCTAATAGAATCCAACAAAAACGGAGTAGCTGAACGGAAAAATGGCCACCTTCTTGATGTAACTAGAGCCTCCCTATTCCAATACAATGTGCCTAAGTCATTTTGGGGGGAAGCAGTCCTCACAGCAACTCATCTCATAAATCGGCTGCCTTCGAGAGTCTTAGGATTCAAGAGTCCAATGGATGTCCTTTCCCAGTTCTACCCAAACCTACAAATGACAAATAACCTTGTTCCTCGAATTTTTGGGTGTGTCTCATTTGTTCATATTCATGGACCACATTGGGGTAAATTAGATCCTAGAGCACTCAAATGTTTATTTATAGGATATTCCTCCACTCAAAAGGGCTATAAGTGCTATCACCCTCCTTAAAAAAGGTTCTATGTTTCCATTGATGTCACTTTTCATGAACATAAGTCTTATTTTTCCACACCTCATCTTCAGGGGGAGCATTCAATAATGGAAGATAAGAATGGGAATTCCTTACTTGACTTAGAGTTCACTCCCAAATACTTCACTATGTCACCTGAGTCAAACTGTGAACAACCTAAACTTGTGTCAAACTCGCCTGTGTCAAACTGTGAACAACATGAACATATGTCAAACTTTGAAATGAATGAGCCTATTTCTGATATTGAGCATGTGAGATTTGGCAAAGGAAAGGTGTTCTCAAGGAAGAAGAATCTTGTTCCGGGAATCGGTGCAAGTTTAAGACTCCAATCCAAATTCCGGAAATGAGGTACAAATGACTAATCCTTCACTACAAACTGAATCTGATGTGCCCAGAGATAGTAATGAACTAGACCTTCCTATTGCCATTAGGAAAGGCACTAGAGAATGCACAACGAAACCCATGTACCCTCTTGCCTAATTCTTGTCCTTTAAACATTTTTCCCCATCTCATAGAGCCTTTACTCGTAAGTTTAAACACCATTGCCATTCCTAACACCTTATCCGAGGCTTTATCCAATAAGGAGTGGAAGCAAGCTATGAATGTGGAGATGGAAGCATTAGAAAGCAATGGAACATGGGAACTTGTAAGATTACCGAAGGGAAGAAACACGTGGGGGTGCAAATGGGTATATACATTGAAGTATCGAGCGAGATGGATCTTTAGAAAGGTACAAAGCAAGGTTGGTAGCCAAGGGCTACACCCGGACTTACGGGATTGACTACCTTGAAACATTTGCTCCAATTGCAAAAATGAATACTTGTCGAGAATCTTACTATCCTTGGCGGCAAATTATGGTTGGGACTTGCAACGATTTGATGTTTAAAATGCATTCTTGCATGGTGAACTAAAGGAAGAAATTTACATGGAGGTTCCACCGGGTTATGAGAAGGATTTAGCTGCTAATATTGTATGCAAGTTATAAAAGGCCTTATATGGACTCAAACAGTCACCGCGGGCATGGTTTGGCAGATTTACTAAAGTCGTGATTAGTATGGGTTACAAGCAAAATCAAGGAGACCATACATTGTTCATCAAGCAATCATCATCTGGGGGAGTCACGGCACTACTTGTGTATGTTGATGACATAATAGTGACAGGAAATGAAGAAAAAGAGAAATAAAATTTGACTCAATGCTTGGCTAAGGAATTTGAGATCAAGGCTTTAGGAAGACTAAAATACTTCCTTGGCATTGAAGTTGCTCACTCTCAACAAAGCATTTTCATCTCTCAACAAAAGTATATCACTGATCTCCTTAAAGAAACAGGAATGGCCGCATGTAAACCAGCAAGCACTCCAATAGATCCCAACAGTAAACTTGGGAATGTAGAAGAAGATGTTGTTGTGGACCGAGAGATGTATCAAAGACTAGTAGGAAGACTAATCTACTTGTCTCACATAAGGCCAGACATAGCATATGCAGTTGTGTAATCAGCCAATTCATGCACAGTCCAAAGGAAATTCACTTGCATGCAGCTCACCGTGTGCTACAATATTTAAAAGGGACGCCAGGGAGAGGCCTTTTATTTAGAAGGAATAAAGGAATGATATTAGAAGCACACACTGATGCTGATTATGCAGGATCAGCAATAGATAGAAGGTCGACCACAGGATATTGCATATTTCTTGGCGGCAATCTTGTGACCCGGTCAAGTGCAGAAGCTGAATTTCGTGCGATGGCTCAAGGAATATGTGAATTACTTTGGTTGAAGATTATCTTAGAAGACCTAAAGGTTGAATGGGGTGGACCAATAAGACTCTATTGTGACAACAAATCAGCAATCAGTATAGCACATAACTCTGTTCAACATGATCGAACCAAGCACATTGAGATTGACAGACACTTCATCAAAGAGAAGTTGGATAGCGGACTGATTTGTACGCCTTATGTGTCTACACATAGTCAACTTGCTAATGTACTTACTAAAGGATTAAGCAGCTCAGCCTTTCAAAAATGCATATCCAAGTTGGGAATGGAGAATGCCTATTCACCAGCTTGAGGGGAGTGTGGAAAATCTTAGAATCATATCATAATATTTTATTAGTATCTTTAATCTAAGTAGATCAGATTGTAATATTCTATTACAGGTATTTTTCTTATTATTGCAATCTTCTATTCTAGGTAGATTTCTCATTGATTGTAATCATTTATTCTAGGTAGATTTCTCATTATTATAATCTTCTAGGTAGGATATTTTTTCTTATTCTGTAGATAGTAGCTGTATAGGATATCTTCCTATTCTGTAGATGGCAGCTGTATAGCTTCTTTCCTATTTCATAGATAGTAGCTGTGTATATATTGATTGTAAAGTTCTGAATAATATACAGAAGAATAAAACATTTCAATTCATATTTCGTCAATTTCATCTTTGAATGTGCATGTCAACTTCTAAATTTGCAACTGGGTCATGGATTATACTGTTCACAAGATAAAATAGTAAATAGTATTAGAGGAAAGAAATGCTATAAGTAAATATGTGGACATAGTTAATGTTGTAATGTGAGGAATTGCTCGTCTAAAAGTTAGTTATTCACAAGACCCCAATATGGTATTTATAGTTACAACCTAGTTTAAGTCCTATACTAAGTAGGAAAAGGAAATATAGAAATAAAACTCTAGACTTATGAGGAAACATAATCTTATTCTAATTAGGAAACCTCAGTCCATGTTTTCAACACTCCCCCTCAAGTTTGAGCATAAATATTTATCATGCCTAACTTGCTCATAATGTAATTGAATATCTTTGTGCTCAAGCTCTTTGTGAGCACATCATTTCGTTGCTCGTTTGAAGTTGATGTGTCCAAAATCTGCTCAGCCCTTAGATCTCCTTGGAATGACCTGCAAAACGAAAGCGTCAGATGTGGCCCGACCGCTGGGGTCGGGAGTCCACCTCTGAAGGCTAAGTCAGTCGATGAACTTAATCACAAATGGCTCTACCAGACACACAGAGCTAAGGAATGAATAATTGGAATATGATCTAGATCGTAAGCATATGAGTGTTTACGTCCAAAGGTGTGTATATGGATTTGATGTCCTCCCTTACCTTGTAGGTAAGTAAGGTTTATATAGAGTGTACCTTCGAATCTTCTTCGTTGGATGCATTTGAGCCTTCTTCGGATAGTCGTTGGATTCTAACAGTTAGATCCGTTGAGCGATAGACTTTTACTAGTTTGAACTAGTAGAGGACTCCTGAGATAACCTCACGGTTATCCGATGATTATCCCTTCAATAGCGATAAGTGACAGCCGCCAAGTTGTGTCAGCCATCATTAGGGTAATTAACCTAATCCATAAGTTGGATTAGGGCGTTCCTGTGGCTGATTTGGTTTTCTTCCTCAGCAAGCTACCTCCTGGACCCGGCTCGCTCGGAAGCGAGTCGATTCCTTTCGTCTTGACCGGGGTCGAGGGTCAAACCAAGTATGAACCAGGTTCGATCATATTTCCTCCATATCACGAGCCCCCCATACTAAGCGTTCGGTCGATTTCGAGGGCTTGGTTTTTAACTGGGTTCTTCGTCGAGCAATAATCTTTGCATATCCCACTAAATGTCATGTCACATTTAATGCGGTGGTCACTTTTCCTCGAGCGTTGTGAGGGTAACGCCACGCGTCTTATTGCAGTCGAATGATCGTGGCTCACGTAACCCAAGCGACGGTTTCCGAACGCCTGTTTTGGATTCGTGAGTTCAAACTTTCAAACCATATCTTGATCTTGATCGTCGATGCTGAATCAATCTCGATCGTTCACGCCCTCTTGTGTGGGTGCTTAAAAGCGGTTCGTTGTCTTCGTAGGTTTCATTCTTCTTGTCTGGAATTTTGAAACTTCGTCGTTTGCTTCGCGCCTTCTCGTTCTCGAGCTTTTTGCCTCACTGAATCAGTAAGTTTACTGATCCCTTTGCAAAGTTAACTTCCTGTCTCTAGGTTTTTTCTTTTCTTTTTGTACCGTACTGAAGCTTTAGCAATGGAGGACAATAGGGTTTCTTCTGAAGCTTCCTTGGTGCCCAGCGTCAGTAATAGTAGTGGTAACGAGGCCTTTGCTTCCCTTCCTTCTGAGCAGTCGGATAGTGATAATAAAACCCTAACTGCTCTCTGGCGTGAATTCACAGAAGTTAACCAGAAAAGATTAGAAAGAAAAGCTGAGACTTTTTCTGTCTTTCCTGAGTCTGGACCATCCAAGACTCCTAGGGTGACCGCCGAGTCTTCTGGGCAGTCAAAACAAACTTCCAGGTCTAATGGTGGACCTGGTTCTGTTCCCTCCTCTTATAAGAAGAAAACTCTTCTTTCGGCCATCCAGGGTTTTGATTTTCCTCCTTCTTATCATCTTAGGGTTCCCAACCCTGATGAGAGGGTTGTTCGACCCTTCCGGGCGAATTTTCCCTATACATAGATGCACTGGAAAGCGAGGTTTGCTTTCCTTTTTTCAATCCTTTGTTTGCAGCCATCCTAAGTCACTGGGACATTTGCCTTGGAATGCTCCTTCCCAATAGCTGGCGTTTCATCGTTGGCTTCTTGGGTTTATGTTTTGAACTTGGCATTACGCCCTCTCTTGCTCTTTTTGTGCACTTTCATCTTCTTTTTATTTCCCATCCTCCTCGTTGGGTTGTGCTCTCCAAGCGTAATAAGACTGAGCTTGGCTGGAGGGGCAGCATTCTTGCCAAAGGAACTTGTCCTTCCAATCACAAAGGATGGCGCGAGCGATACTTTTTCTGTTGAGCGCCTCAGTCAGATCTCAACTTCCCGACCGTCTGGAAACAATATACTTCATACTCTGAATGTAACCGGGTCCTTCCCTTATCCAAAGAGGACGAGACGGCCGTCAGGAAGATCAAATCAATTCCATGGTATCAGGAGATACATGGATTTGAGGTGGAGTACAACTCCATCCTTTAGTATTGGGGGTTGGCTCATTATGAGCTTCTTAACCACCACCTTTCGATTTTCTAAGAATGATATGTCTTTTTGCAATCCTGATTTTTGTCCTTCTTTGCAGTGCCACCAAGAATGAACCCTGAGAATCTTCGGGCAAAGGCTGCCAGGGCCGTTGTGACAGCTGAGCAACGGTCGCCCCGAGCCTTCCTACAAGGGTATCAGGAACTTAAAGCCCGTGGTTGACGCTTCGGGAAAAGGGAAAAAACCAATGGTGGAAAAGCCAAGTATCTCTTCCGCCGCTTGAACCAAAAGGAAGCACGATACAGTCGATGCTTCCTCCCATAAAAAATCCCAAAACTGTGAAGATTGCGAGGAGGTCTTCACGCCTCAGTGGACACTAAAGCAGACTGATAGGGCAACACAAGACCTTGAGAAAGCTGCAGAATGGAGTTCTCTCGGTCTTCTGCTTGCCAATCATTAGGCCTTTGAAGTCCTGGACGATGATGCTCTTGTTAGTCAGTCCACAAGGTACCGGCCTTCCTGATCTTTTACTGATTGTTTCTCATAATCTTTTATAATCTCTTCTGATAATCTCCTCGTCCCAGGAATGCTGTGTTGAGCTTTTATCAACATATGGAGGCATTGAGCCGGGTGGGTCGCAATGACTCCTTGCTGCAGACTTGTGAAGAGAATTTGGCGAAGGCCAATTCTGAAATAGACCGGCTGAAGACAGCGGCCGAAGAGCTGAAGGTGAAGCATAATGAGGAGATGAAATCTTTGAAAAATGATCTCGACTCTTCAAATGCCTGTGCTTCTGCTGCCGAACGTGAGGCTAGGAAACAGAAAGCAGCTGCCACGTTGTTCGGTGACAGACTTGAGCTTAAGTCCATAGAGCACGACAGTATACTGAAGATGGCAGTTCCTAGCAAACCCGAGCATATCAAGTCGGAGCTTCGAAGGGATTGTTTTCGGAAGTACCTGAACAACGTTCCTTTCTCTAACTTGCTGGGCGCCTTCAACCTCCAAGCTTACCGCTTAGAGCAGAATGATGTTTGGGATTAGATCCTCGGATTTATCCCTTCCTTCGATACAACTCCCCTTCGTGAGGTGTGTCACAAAGAGGTCTTCAAGAAGCTTAAGTTGGAATTCCCTAATCGGGCTTTGGAAGAGGATGATCCTTTTCCAGCTGACCCGAAATATGAAGAATATCTTGCTGACGAACCGCCCCTTCAAGAAGAAAATTCATAGGCTGCCGCTGAAAAGGACCCTGAGAATGACGATCCTGAGAAAGGCTCTCCTGTGCAGGACTCTTCGGGCGATAATGAGGAAGAAGGGTAGGGAGTTATTCTTTCTTCTTTTTTTTTTTGTAAAGATTGATCCTCATTAATGAAAAGACTTTTTCAATGATTGCCTCAATATTTCCTCATCTCATATCCAAAAGCTTGTCTTGGAAATCAAATATAAATGATAAAACTTATCACTTAATCTTCTTAACGGGGGATAATCTTTAAGATATCATGAAGAGACGTTTGGGAAAGATGCTTTAGCTTCGTATTCCCCACTTGCTCCTTCATTTATTGCAAAGTCCAAACGTTTCCCTTCATTTATTGCGAAGTCCAAACGTTTCCCTGCCCTTGTATACCACTCACTTCTTTCAATGAATTGGTAATACAACCATTATTTAAATGGTGGCGCGATAGTTGGAGGTATTCTCGTATCAGGTGCATATTACCACGTGGCTTCCTTATGACCGTTGATCTTGCTTGTCAAAGAATTCGAAGCGTTTCTTCGATCTGGGCCTTTGGCTCTCAACCGTCGCCTCACTACCTGAGGCTATTTAAGTCCTTCAAGGGTACTCTCCATCTATCTTGCTACCTACAAGTTAGATTTGCAAAACGACATTCCGTCTTCTTGCTCTGCATCCGTATTCCTTGTACTCAAACAATATTTTTTAGGGTAATTTTCATCTGGACCCCCTGAGGTTTGATTCATGTCATTTTTAGTCCAAAAAAATGGACACTTTGCATCTGCCTCCCCTGAGGTATTCAATAAGATAAATTAAGGACAATTTGTGAGTTTTATGACCAAAATACCCTCACATCTATTTTACCGTAGGATTTGCATATTTTCTTCAGAATTAAATCCAACGGTGAAAATAAAAAAAATGGGGTGCTAGATTTTAGACACGTGGATCATTCCAATCGAATGAACATAAATCCATCTGAAAAAAATGCACATTTCTAAATTCCCAAATCTTTCTCATCTCCTTCTATCGTCTCCATCTCTGGTTGCCGCCATCTCTACTTCTTTCCATTCCTCCCTCCGAGCATCATTGTCCTAAGTTCGATGAAGAGCGAATTAAAAAAATCTACTTCTTTCCATTCCTCCCTCCGAGCATCTTGTCCTAAGTTCGATGAAGGCGATAAAAAAGCACCGAAATCGAATTACAACCTTTCGCGGAATTGCCGATTTTCCGGCGATGACTCGTGTGCGAACTTAGATTATATCGCGACCCTTCCCGGAGGATAAATATCTCAAGCGGTTTAAGACTGAAAACAAGTTCAACGCAACCGAGATTCTTATCTCCGTTTGCTCTTGGTATAAAAATACAAAGAAAACAAATATATTATCTTATATTCATATTTATTTAAAGGAGGGAAAAGCTTTTCAAGATCTTCCGTGCGACACGGAAAATAACGAAACGGAGACAGTCACAAAGTGATCGCATTGCTTGTAACGAAACCGGTGACAGCAAGTAGAAACATCAATATCGAATCAAAGAAATCGAAGCTCATAAAAGTCATCATCAAATGCTATTTAGAAGCTGTATGTAAGGAGAGAGCCCACGAAATTGAAGAGTAGTGAATCACCTTTACATCATCGGGTTCGAGGTAGATGAAGAGAAGATAGCCCGAAAGAGACCAATTGGAATACCCAATCCGGCCGATGAGTCCAAGGAAACTTCCAGTGAATCCCATCTCTCTAAAAACCCTCGAATGTTCAACAGAAATAATCCCCAGGACTAACAAAGAATATAGATATGGAAGAGAGGAGAAGAAAACCATTCAATCGGAGACAATCTCTAAAGTTGTAATGGAAGAATATAAAATCACTCTCGATGAAACCTCGTATCAGAACAGGCCAAGAAGATAATTAAACAAATCCCTCTTTCTCTCCTTCAAGATTTTTTCAAAGACGAAAAATTAATAGAAGTTTTTTAATTCTAAACGATCCTCGTACCGCCAAGACTTTCGAGCGTGCGGGTTAAAAAAATCGGTCTCCTTTGAATTGTCAAACCCCAAAAGCGGATGGCGGCCCGGAGATGGAGACGATGAGGAGATGAGAAGATTTGGGAATTTAGAAATGTGCATTTTTTTCAGATGGATTTATGTTCATTCGATTGGAATGATTGACGTGTCTAAAATCTAACACCCCACTTTTTTTATTTTCATCGTTGAATTTAATTCTGAAGAAAATATGCAAATCTTACGGTAGAATAGATGTGAGGGTATTTTGGTCATAAAACTCACAAATTGTCCTTAATTTATCTTATTGAATACCTCAGGGGAGGCAGATGCAAAGTGTCCATTTTTTTGGACTAAAAATGACATGAACCAAACCTCAGGGGGTCCAGATGAAAATTACCTTATTTTTTATCAGCTTCTAAACAAGTGAGCTTTTTTGCTTTGTCTATCACCAATCTCCTCCTTCCCCTTAAGTGAACTCCACAATAGTAATACTTGGGGTTTACTTAATGGGTATTCTGAGAAGTTCATATCTGAAGAGAACTAGGGTTTTCCCTTTTTCCTTATGTTGTTGGATTTTCGTATTGATACAGCTTTTTCTGTGCTTGCAGTGCCTCCCAGAATCGATCCGAACTTTATTAGGGCGAAGTCCTGCAAGAAGACTGCTCCAAAGATCGACGGAAGTTGTGGCCATGAGAGGTGATTGCATCCGGTGAATCTTCGTAAGCGTAAGGACTTTTGGTGGTTGTTGGTGAGATCTTCGAGTCGATTCCCCACACGCGATGCCTCTCCTACGCTCCCTCCGCCTGAAGAGATCGCTCGGTCTTCCTAGGATGATCTTGATCACTCCGTCGCTGATGGTGCTGCTGATGCCCCCACTAGAGAGAGCATTCGGGCTTCTCCGAAGGAGACTCTTCGGACATCGAGGGCAACTATGTTGTCATCTGATAAAGGCGCGGTCCCAGCAGGTGCTGCTTCTATTTCCAACTCTAGAGCTTGTTTGGCATCCTCTTCCTCTCCTTTTTTGGAGCCAGAGGATTTTGCCACTAGGAAGCGTCGTCGGTTGGTGGAGGATGCAGCTCATCCTTCTCTTGATGTAGCTCATCCTTCTCCTCCCTCGAGGAAGTCTGAATTAGTGTCAAACGAGTTTGACAAAGCGTTGGAGTGGTGCACTGTTGCTCAAAAGTCTAGCCAGAGCATAGTTCTTTCCAAACTTCCAGACGATGACTTTATGAAGTCACTGGTGATGTAAGTTTTTCTTCATTTTCTTTTGATGCTGAAGATTATTCTTTTGCTCTTGACTAACTCGGAAGTCGTTTGCAGGAGTCTCACTAGGAACTTCCACAAGCAAGTGGAAGCAGCCTCTAGATTCAGTAAACTGAGTAATGAAGTTTCCAGGCTTCGGGAAGACTTCGAAGCCAAAGATGCTGATATTGCTCGCCTTAGGAAATTAGCTTGGGAGGTTGCAGGAGAAAAGAACTCTGTGATTGAGCATCTCCGTTCAGACTTGGATGATGCCAGGGAGAAGATCCGGCAACTGGAGCGAGAAGCAGGAAAGTCAGGGGCCAAAGGATCTGAAGCGTTACCTCAAAGGCAAGCTGTCATTCCTTTGCTCGAATCCCTTCCAACTGACGTTCGTAGAACCTGCATCTTCAAATATTTACACAGTAAGCCCTTTGTTGACATGTTGAATGCTTATAACTTGCAGGCGTACCGGGATGGCGAGAACGAAGTATGGGAATCAATACTAAGGAAAGATCCTCATTTTGATACGACTCCCTACAGCGCTGATTGTCATCCTGGAGTGTTTGCCAAGTTGGGTCTTCCTTTCCCTGACTGGACCAAGGATAAGATCGACCCTCCGCCTTTGGATCCGGATATTATGCATTATCTCGAGGATTCTCCTGTTTATTCTCCCCTGAAAGGATTCAGTTATGAAGAGCTTGCCCTGAATGCAAGTTTGATCAAGGACCATACTTCTTTTGGTCAAGCTGGATAAAGAGTATGAAATTGCGGAGGATTTTGTACATACTGAAATGCTTTTGTAATCCCCGTTCCTCCTCTTCTTCTTCTTGAATCCGTGTTGCTTCTTGACTCTTGTGTTTGTTCTGGCAAAGCTGTTTCGATCTTGTTTGATTTCTTAATGATCACCAATGATGACTTTCTTTTTTGACCGAACGAAGATTGTATCCCAACTCTTGTAATCTCATGTGTATGTTTGATGTAAAGGTTGGCCCCTTCCGGTCTTTTGAAGAACTAAGAATTAACTTCATCTTGAACTTTGCCAGTCACTTGAGTTGCTGTTGCACTAGGTCTTAGTTGTTCAGAACAATGCCTTTACTTAAAGATTTCCTGAGAAATTCAATAAGTCTGAGAAGGAACTCACTCGGGTTTTAAACCGATGCCTTTACTTAAGGATTTCCGGAGAAATACAATAAGTCTGAGAAGGAACTCACTCGGGTTTTAAACCGATGCCTTTACTTAAGGATTTCCGGAGAAATACAATAAGTCTGAGAAGGAACTCACTCGGGTTTTAAACCGATGCCTTTACTTAAGGATTTCCGGAGAAATACAATAAGTCTGAGAAGGAACTCACTCGGGTTTTAGACCGATGCCTTTACTTAAGGATTTTTCGAAAATTCAATAAGTCTAAGAAGGAACTCACTCGGTTGTTAAACCGATGCCTTGTGGAAGGAACTCTCTCGGATTTTCATCTGATGCCTTGACTTAAGAAATTCCGAAAAAATTCAATAAGTGTTGAAGGACCCACACGGATTTTCATCCGATGCCTTGTAAAAGGACCCACACGGGTTTTAAACCGATGCCTTGTAGCTGGATCTGTTCTTGAGTGTGGTGTATGATGCCCTTCAATCAAAAGATAACTGTTGAAAACCAATAATTGCACTAATTGAGTTGAAATTGGTTACATCGCGAACAAAATTGAAATCATCAAGGATAAATTTTTTGAGATGCCTGGCATTCCACGAACGATCCAACTCTTTTTGGGTTGTGATGTTCTTCAGCTTGTAAGCTCCTGAACCGACTGGTTTTACAACCATATAAGGTCCTTCCCAGGAAGGGTCCAACCTGAATGGAGTTTCTCCTGTGGGTGTTCGAACCGTAGTTCGGTATGCCCACAGTACATTATGCAGTTCTTTGACTCATAAGGCTTTATCGGCCTCAAGTCTTCTCTTTATCCCCTCAAGTAGCGTTCGGTTAGTAACCTCTACTTGTCCATTGCTCTGGGGTTATGCCACTGATGACATACGATGCTCGATTATGTAAGTTCCACAAAATTGCTCAAATTGTGGACAATCAAATTGAGTGCCGTGATCAATGATGATTATCTTTGGAATCCCAAAGCGATATATGATCGATTCAAGCACAAACTTTTCCACTTTTCTCTTAGTGATTGTTGCCAGGGCGCTGGCCTCAACCCATTTTGTGAAGTAGTCAATTGCTACTATCAGATATTCTCGTCCGCCTGACGCCTTGGTGAATTTGCCCATAATATCAATTCCCCACATCGCGAAAGGGATGGGATCTAGAATTGAAGTCATGGGCGTTTTGATACTGTAGCATGGATTTGACAATTACTACACCGACGAACATACTCCATAGTAGCCTGCTGGATCTTAGGCCAATATAACCCAAGTCTCAGAATCTTGTGTGCCAGGGCTCATCCACCCATATGAGCTCCACAAATTCCTTCGTGTACTTCGGCAAGAGCCGACTCCGCTCCTTCGGGACCCAAACATCTCAGAAGGGGTCCAGGATAAGATCTTCTGTACAACCTTCCATTTTGCATAATGAATCTCGCTGATCGTACCTTGACCAATCTGGCCTCTTTCGGATCCTCTGGTAGTTTATCATCTCTCAGATATTCAACTATTGGATCCATCCAGCAACGCTCTGCTTCAATATAAGAAATTTATTTCTCATGATAACTTGGAAATGTTATCTCTTCAATGTAAACCGACGGGTCTAAATTTTTTTTCTTTGGCATTGGCTAATCGAGATAGCTCATCTGCCACCGTGTTTTCTATCCTTGGAATCTGACATACCTTCAAATTCCTGAATTCTTTTTGAAATGCCTGCACAATCTCTTGGTATTTCTGCAAGCGAGGTTCTTTTATACTATATTTCCCCTGAACTTGGTTGACAATAAGCTGAGAGTCATTATAAATAGTTACATCTGCTATTGCCAATGCTTTTGACAACCTAAGTCCAGTTATTAGGGCTTTATATTCTGCCTCATTATTGCTTGCTTCGAATGCAAATCTCAATGCATATCGGATGATAAATCCTGCTGGACTCTTCAAGAGAATTCCAGCCCATGCCCTGTCTTTATTACTTGATCCGTCCACATATACTTCCCAAATGGTTGGTATAGTGGGCTCTTCAACAAGGTTCTCCATTGGTGCAGTAGTTTTTACTACAAAATCGGCTAACGCCTGAGCTTTGATTGCCGTTCTGGGCTTAAAGCTTACTTGGAACTCACTGAGTTCAACCGACCAGGCCACCATTCTTCCAAACAAATCAGGTTTATGAAGAACTTTACTAAGAGGGAAAGTTGTAAATACCTCTATTGAGTGAGCCTGAAAGTATGGACGTAGCTTCCTGGCTACAGTCATGAGAGCTAAAGCCTGCTTCTCAATCTGCGAATATCATGTCTCCGCATCAAGTAACACGTGGCTAACATAATAAATCGGCCACTGCTTCTTATCCTTCTCCCGAACAAGTATTGCACTGATTGCTGAAAGGGATGCTGCTAAATATAGCTATAAGATTTCTCCCTTCTCTGGTCGGGACAAAAGCGGTGGCTTTCCCAGTGTTTCCTTTAATTCCTCGAAAGCCTTCTGGCACTCTTCAGTCCAATTCACTTCCTTGCTGCTCCTCAAATCTTTGAGTGCTTTGAAAAATGGTAGACACTTCTCTCCAGATTTTGAGATGAAACGATTTAGAGCGGCAATCCTCCCCGTTAAGCATTGTACATCTCGAACAGTTTTTGGAGCTTCCATGTCAATTAGAGCCTGTATTTTGGTTGGATTAGCCTCAATACCCCTCTGTGATACCATAAAGCCCAAAAATTTGCCTGAAGATACTCCAAAGGTGCAATTTTCTGGATTCAGCTTCATTTGATACTTTCGCAGTACTGAGAATACTTCAGTTAAATCTGCGATATGATTTGCTCTTATAATGCTCTTTACCAGCATGTCGTCAACATAAGCCTCGACATTCTTTCCGATTAGGTCTTTGAATATTTTGTTGACGGCCCTCTGATATGAAGCTCCTGCATTTTTCAGGCCAAAAGGCATGACTTTATAATAAAAGCTTTCACGATCAGTCATGAAAGCCGTATACTTTTCATCCTCCTTATTCATGAGGATCTGGTTATACCCTGAGTAGACATCCATGAAACTCAAAGTTTCATACCCTGCAGTCGCATCTATTAAGAGGTCAATCCGTGGCAACGGATAGCAATCTTTAAGGCAAGCCTTGTTGAGGTCTATGTAGTCTGTACACATCCTCCACTTCCCATTCGACTTTTTGACCATCACTATGTTGGCTAACCAGATTGGGCATTCGATTGGTTCTATGAAACCAGAACTCTTCAGTTTTTCGACTTCGCCCCGAACGGCTTCGTACTTTTCTATGGAGAAATTTCTCTTTTTCTAGATAACTGGTTTCACCTTTGGATCTATCCAAAGTTTATGCTCTGCAACAGTCCGATCGATTCTTGACATGTCTTCGGCAGACCATGCGAATACGTCATTATTTTGTTGAAGAAAAAACTTCAACTCTTCTTTGAACTCCTCTAGCTGCTCCAATATAGCCGATATAGGTAATCCTTTCTGTGTTATCCGTAAACAACTAGATTTGCTTTAGCTTTTCTACCGGTTCGGGCCTTTGCATTTTTGCTTCTTCCCGATCATCTCGAACTTCTTTTGGTAGGGCAGTCATTTTCCTCAGGCCCTCCTTGTCCTTTAAATAGGCAACATAACATTGCCGAGAGATCCTCTGGTCAGATGAAACTTGACCAATTCATCGGGAATTTTATCTTCAGGTGCTTCGTCGAAACAATAGCTCCTAACTTGGACAAAGATGGTCGCCCGAGGATAACGTTGTAGGCTGGAAGTTCCCGAACCACCAAAAAATTGATTTGGACGGTAGTCTCCTTGGGAAAACTCCCAATAGATAAGTCCAACTGGACAGATCCCTCTACTATTGAAGACGATCCTGCAAAGCCATATAAATGTGTGGATGACGGCTCCATCAAGTCTTTATCCACCTTAAGCTTTTGATACACTTCATAAGATATTAGGTCAGCTGCAGACCTTGTATCAACCAAAACTCTATGTACTTCGCGGCGCGCGATCTTTACCTTGATGACTATGGCATCATCATGAGGTAGACAAACGCCTCTTTCGTCTTCTTCGCCAAAGGTGATAGAATCTTCACCATTTGGCCTCTTACCGTCTCTCCGGTCCCAACAAATTTAGACTTTGCCTTCAACCTCCGGAGTGATTCGGGTTCGGGGCCTCCAAATATGGTAAGGATTGGTGACCGAGTAGCATCAATCACCTCCTTACCCTTTTTAGATTTCGGAGCCTTCTTCGGTTGTTCTGAGCTAACCGAACGATCCCTTTTGGGGCCAGCTTCACGTGGCTCCTCTCTTCTCTTGTTAACAAAATTGGACAAATGTCCCTGAGATATCAATCTCTCAATATCTGCCTTCAAATGACGATAATGACCATAATCCTTGTGGAAATGACAATATTTTTCTCGATCCTGTTGCTCTCCAGGCTTTAAAGGAATTTTTGGAGGCCACTTCAAAATATTTCGCTTCTTAATGATATTCAAAATATCAGCCCGAGGAGTATTTAGTGGAGATACTCACTTTTACCGGGAGATCTCTGCCGCCATGCCTGAGGCTTTCCAACTCGATCTCGAACATTCTGCTTTGGCTTCTACTTGTTCTCAGGAGCCTTTTGTTCTTTGGTGAAGGCTTTATTGTCCCCCTGGTGTGCACCTAGGATCTCCATGACTTCAGCCTGCTTTTGGCATCTCTGTACCAACTCCGCATAAGTTGTAGGCATATCTTGAAGTAATAACTCCAAGAGTCTTTGGTTAGTGAGTCCAGTGAACAAAGCAGTTTTAGCTACTTGCTCATCCAGATTCTCTATCTCCATTGTAACTCTATTAAATCTTTTCAGATATTCTTTGATCGATTCGCTCCTTCCTTGTCTGATGGTAAACAAGGTTTCCTTTGTTTTCTTGACCTGGATTCCACTCTGGAGTTGCCTTATGAATTTGCGCGCCAACTCATCAAAATTTACGATCCTTCCAGATGGGAGGTTCGAAAACCACTTCTGCGCCGCTCCGGTTAAAGATGAACCAAAAACCCTGCAGAGAATTTCATCAGAATTACCTGCAACTGCCATAGTCTGCTGATAATAACTGATGTGGGCCGTAGGATCTCCGGAGCCATCGAATGTAGAAAAAGTTGGCAAGCGGAAATTGTGAGGAAACTGATATCCCGCAATTGGCTCGGGAAAAGGGGTCTTTCGAATAACTGAATAAATATCATCAGTTATCCTTCCTCTAGCCAATTGTCCCAGTTTCTGATTAATATTGGCTAATTCCTGACCGATATGTGTTGAATGATCTTCTGCAACACGATCACGACCTCGAACAAAACGATCATCACGAGCTACTCGATCATCACGAACAGCCCGCTTGTCACGAACATTCCGCTCATCACGAATTGCTCGATCCTCACGAAAGGCTCGTCTAACAGTTGGTGAGTGAGTCTTCACTCCTGTATCCAACCTCGTATTCGAATCGGTTGTACTTTCCTTTGTGGTCAGTCAAACCGATCGTTTCGCTTAGGTAGATCATCGACTCTCCTAGGCACTCGGTCACCTTCACGAAAGTTCTGACCGATATTCCGATCTTCAGTCAATCTTTGATCCCGTGGTAATACACGCCTCCCTGCATCGCGATGATCAGGTTCTTGTGGTAATACCACTCGTTTAGTTAGCACGCGGAGTGCTTGACTTACTTCCAAAAGTTGGATCTTCACTTGATTCAATTGATCTTGGAATGTCTCTGGAGGATCGTGTCCCTCTTGACCACCATCTACTTCGAGAGGTGGTAAACTTCCCTGAGGAATGTCTGGATTATTTTCTTCAGGAATTTGGACACCATTATCGCGTTGTGCAGTGGCTGCTGCTGCGGCTGCTGCCGATCTAGTCACCATAGCTTTTTGAATCGATTTCCCACAGACGGCGCCAAATGATGCGTCCAAAATCTGCTCAGCCCTTAGATCTCCTTGGAATGACCTGCAAAACAAAAGCGTCAGATGTGGCCCGACCGCTGGGGTCGGGAGTCCACCTCCGAAGGCTAAGTCAGTCGATGAACTTAATCACAAACGGCTCTACCAGACACACAGAGCTAAGGAATGAATAATTGGAATATGATCTAGATCGTAAGCATATGAGTGTTTACGTCCAAAGGTGTGTATATGGATCTGATGTCCTTCCTTACCTTGTAGGTAAGTAAGGTTTATATAGAGTGTACCTTCGAATCTTCTTCGTTGGATGCATTTGAGCCTTCTTCGGATAGTCGTTGGATTCTAACAATTAGATCCGTTGAGCGATAGACTTCTACTAGTTTGAACTAGTATAGGACTCCTGAGATAACCTCACGGTTATCCGATGATTATCCCTTCAATAGCGATAAGTGACAACCACCAAGTTGAATCAGCCATCATTAGGGTAATTAACCTAATCCATAAGTCGGATTAGGGCGTGCCTGTGGCTGATTCGGTTTTCTTCCTCAGTAAGCTACCTCCTGGACCCGGCTCGCTCGGAAGCGAGTCGATTCCTTTTGTCTCGATCGGGGTCGAGGGTCAAACCAAGTATGAACCAGGTTCGATCATATTTCCTCAATATCAGAAGTAACAAAGGTGATATGGATCAGCCCAGCCTCAAGCTTCTCTTTGATGAAATGTCTGTCAATCTCCACATGCTTAGTCCTATCATGCTGTACTAGGGTTATGAGCTATGCTGATTGCTGACTTATTATCTGAGTATAACTGTATAAGAACCTCCAAATCTGTCCCAACCTCTTGAAGCAGCCCTTTAAGCCATAGCACCTCACAAATGCTTTGAGTAATCGCCCTAAACTCGGCCTCGGCACTGGACCGTGCAACTACAGCCTGTTTCTTGCTTCTCTAAGTCACAAGATTACCTCCCACATATACACAATACCCAGAGGTAGACCTCCTATCATTTGGACATCCTGCCCAATCTGCATCTGTATATGCTTCAATCTTCAAATGTCCATGAGCTGAAATTAAAATTCCTTTTCCTGGAGTAGTCTTCAAGTATCTCAAGATCCGATATACTGCATCCAAATGTGAGGAATAGGGATCATGCATATATTGGCTAACAAGACTAACTGCAAATGTGATGTCAGGTCTAGTGTGAGATAGATAGATTAACTTTCCCATTAATTTTTGATACCTTATTTTGTTAACTGGTTCTCCTTCCTTTGCCTTCAAGTGTAGGTTAGGCTCAATAGGAGTCTCAGCAGGCTTACATCCTAGCATTCCAATTTCCTCAAGAAGATCCAATGTATACTTCCTCTGGGATAGAGATACATTGCTAGTAGAATATGCCAACTCTAAACCTAGGAAATATCTTAGTTTTCCCATATCTTTGATCTCAAATTTAGTTCCCAAAAAAGTTTTTAATGTTAAAATCTCATCCTCACTACTGCCTGTGATCACAATATCATCCACATATACTAAAAGTATAGTAGTGTGGCAACCATCTCTTTTAATAAACGAAGTGTGGTCTGCATTGCTCTGCTTATAGCCATTAGATATCATTGCCTTATGGAACCTTCCAAACCACGCTTTTGGAGATTGCTTCAGCCCATATAAAACCCTCTTTAACTTGCACACTTTCCTATAAGTCTCTGTAGTAGAATAATCGGGTGGTATATCCATATATACCTCTTCTTGGAGTTCTCCATGCAAAAAGGCATTCTTCACATCTAATTGTTGTAAACTCCACTCTTTATTAATTGCACATGAAATAATAGTACAAACTGTGTTCATCTTGGCAACAGGGGCAAATGTCTCCTGGTAGTCAACGCCATAAGTTTGAGTGAAACCTTTGGCCACCAATCTTGCCTTGTACCTTTCAACAGTCCCATCTACCTTATACTTGATCACAAACACCCATTTGCACCCAACAGTCTGCTTTCCTATGGGCAAAGTCACCAAGTCCCACGTTTTGTTTTTTTTTCCAGAGCTTGCATTTCCTCATCTATAGCTTTTTTCCAGTTTGAGTGTGATAATGCCTCCTGCCAAGTGTTAGGAATAGAAGTAGAGGACAAAGAGGAAATAAATCTTTGAAATTCTGGAGATAGAGACTGATATGAAACATAATTGGAAATAGGATGCTTGGTGCAAGTTTGAGGCTGCTTTCTTAATGCAATTGGTAAGTCTAAAGTAGGATTAGAAGAAGGGTCAAAGACAGACTCACCTGGAAGAACAGATTGTTCAGGGCCAGGAACTAAAGCTTTTGACTAGCTTGGTTCAGAAGGGGTCACTTGTTGCTTTTTTTTATAGGTCTTCAGAGGTCTAGTCTCCCCCTGTATATCATCCACCAGCTGTTCCTGTCCGGTCATTCCATCTTCCAAAGGAGGATCATCTGTAGGAATCTCAAGAGAAATATCGAAAGGAGGAATCAACATTGGAACATCTTCACTAAAACTCCCCCTGAAGAGGTGTAGGGAAAAAAAAAGAATTTGTTCCTGGAACGCAACATCCATAGAGACGAAAAAACGACGAGAACTAGGATGATAACACTTATACCCCTTCTGTGTAGGAGGATAACCCAAGAAAATGCACTTTAACCCACGAGGATCTAACTTTCCATGAACATGGTGGTTCTGGACAAAGGCAACACATCCAAAAACCTTAGGTGAGACTGTAAAGACTGCTGTACCTAAAAGAACCTCAAGGGGATAGCGTTGGTCTAAGACTCGGGAAGGCATTCGGTTAATTAGATATGCCACAGTAAGAACGGCTTCACCCCAAAACCGAAGAGGCACATGCATAGAAAACAGGAGGGAACGTGCTACCTCAAGTAGATGTCTATTCTTGCATTCGGCAACCCCATTTTGAGGTGGAGTGTCGACGCAACTAGTTTGGTGTATGATGCCATGGTTTGCTAAGTAGGAAGGGAATGTGCCACCCAAGTACTCAGTTCCGTTATCCGTACGAAGGATTTTAACTGTCGCCCCAAACTGAGTCCTAATCATATTATGAAAATTTTGAAAGCACGAGAAAACGTCACTTTTTTGGTGAAGTAAGTAAACCCATGTGGTCCTAGTACAACAGTCAATAAAGGTAACAAACCATCTATGACCAGATACAAACACGATTCGAAAAGGACCCCACACATCAGAGTGAATGACTGAAAAATGAATTTTACTACGATTATCTGAAATAGGGTAAACATGCCTGGTCTGTTTGGCAAAATACATGCCTCATAATAAAAATCATTTAAATTGCACCTTTTAATCAAATCAGGAAATAATTTGGACAAAATAGGTAAAGGAACGTGGCCAAGACGATTATGCCACTGTAATAAGGTAAAAAGTGCAGGGGAGGTGGAACTAGAGACCGTAGAAAGAACTGATGGGGACCCATCCATTAAGTAAAGCCCCCCTTTTTGTCTACCACTGCCAATCGTAAGCCCTGTTTCCAGGCCCTGAAACACACAATGAGAAGGAAAGAAAGTTATTTTGCAGTTCATATCACGAGTAAGGCTACTAATAGATAAAAGATTAGCCGAAAACTTAGGAACATGCATGACATTAGGTAAGGTAAGAGAAGGCGAACATATAATGGATCCTTTCCCAGCGATAGGGGAAGAGAGCCCATCAGCCGTTCGAACGTCCCGAGCAATTAGGATAAATGAATAAGTATGAAACAAAGTAGATGAGCCTATCATATGGTCGGTTCCCCCAGAGTTGATTACCCAGGAGGGATAAGTCAAATTGACATTGTGACAACCAAAAATACCTGTGGGGATTTGCGGATCAACAGAGGGATCAATGACAGAGGCTATACTTGTACTGGAAGTCGGTATTGAAGAAGATGAGTCAAGTCTGGACATCAATTGGCGAAGGTGATGGAGCTCATCTGAGGAAAGAGGTGTTGGAGTCCTCAAGGTGTCAGAACTGGCTTGATTTGCAGATGTTTGATTGTTGCACTTGATTCCATTTCTACCTCCTCCACGGGAATTTGTTGGACGTCCATGCAACTTCCAACACTTGTCCTTTGTATGACGCTCTTTTCCACAATACTCGCACTTTACTGGAGGGCGAAAATTACCAGAACTAGATTTATTATTGCTATAACCAGCCACCGATGCATATCTATCAGATGTTTGAGTATGTACCATAGCTGTCCTTCGACTGTCCTCGGTATCTACCATGGCATAGGCTTGAGCCAAAGAAGGGAAAGGCTCTCTAGAAAGGATCTATGCGCGAATTTGATCAAATTCTATATTCAATCTTGCCAAAAAATTATAAACTCTCTGTTTATCTTCCCATTGTTGATAGGCAATAGCATCTTCAGCATTCTTTGGTGTAAACTTCCCATAGAAATCTAAAGTCTGGTAATATCCCCGAAGAGTGTTATAGTACTGAGAAAGACGAAGATCCTTTTGCTGTAACTGATTGATTTTCCATCTAATTTCAAAGCACTGTGCATCATTGCCAACTCTGGAGTATGTATCTTTAGTAACTTTCCAAATTGTTGTCGCATCAGGAAGGAGGAGATAACTCTCTGCTATGCTAGATTCAATGGAGTTGATGAGAAAACCCATGACCAAGCATTCATCTGTATACCACTTGGAAAGTTGCATACCAGGTGTGGAAGGTTTGGTAGAAGTTCCATCAAGATGGCCAGTAAGACCACGAGCACCAATAGCGAGAGAAACTGAACGAGACCATCTAAGATAATTTGTCTCATTAAGTTTCACAGTGGTTATTTGAAGCGGAGAAAACTCACGATCCTTATGAATGGAAGACATGGGAGACTCTTCAAATGTACCAGATAAATGAGATATGGGATCATCCATCATCGTAAGGAGAAATTATTCAAAAAGTCCCTGAACTTTTTCAAAATTTACGAAAAAGTCTCCTGAAATATTTTCAAAATTACTCCCACTAATTCACGTGAAAAGTATCTCCTCAGGTTACCTCCAATTGGTATATTGTTGAATCAAAGTACACTAGGAAAGTTTCCAGGAAATACTAAAGGGACACAACCGGTCCACTTAAATACCAGACTCCTTAGATAAAATTTTCTTATACATGCATTTAATCACCAATATACATTTCCAAGGTATCCGAAAAGAAAACAAAACATGTGAATAGCGACTTCAAAAAAATTTCTACAGCACCTCTGTAGGATGAAAACAAAACCGTGTTATGATAGTGAATAGCGACTTCAAATATTTTTTTCACACAGCACCTCTATAGGATGAAAACAAAACCTTGCTTTGATACCATTTTGTAATGTGAGGAATTGCTCATCTAAAAGTTAGTTATTCACAAGACCCCAATAGGGTATTTATAGTTACAACCTAGTTAAGTCCTATACTAAGTAGGAAAAGGAAATATAGAAATAAAACTCTAGACTTATGAGGAAACATAATCTTTTTCTAATTAAGAAACCTCAGTCCATGTTTTCAACAGTTAAGGATATGTATGATGGTTCAATGACAAGTGTAAGAATGGTGGGAGGACAACGTAGTGAATTCCCAATTACAGTTGAGTTGCATCAAGGATCAGCTTTAAACCCATATTTATTTGCACTTATTATGGATGAATTAACCAAAGAGATTCAAGATGAGGTTCTTTGGTGTATGCTTTTTGCTAATGATATTGTGTTGATAGATGGGATTTGAGTAGGGATTAATACCAAGTTAGAATCACGGAGAGCAACTTTGGAGAATCAGAAGGTTTTAAACTAAGTAGAACGAAGACAAAATATCTACTTTGTAACTTTGGTCATGATCGGGCGGACGATGAGGTGGTGAAACTTGATCATAAAAAGATTCCTCAAAGCGATTGTTTTAGGTGGTTTAGTCATAAATAAAAAAGGTGATATTGAGGATGATGTTTCCCAAGGAATTAAAATAGGGTGGATGAAGTGGAGAGGTGCATCCGGGGTATTGTGTGATTGATGTTTTTCTCTTTCAAGCTTAAAGAAAAATTCTATAATATCGTCGTCCGACCAGCTATGATGTTTTGTGCAAAGCGTTTGGTTGTTAAAAAACATCATATAGATAAGCTCAATGTAGCAAAAATGTGGATGCTAAGATGGACGAGTGGCAAAACTAAGAAGGATAAAATAAGAAATGATCATATTAGAGTTGTTCTAGGAGTAGCTCCGATAAGTGATAAGCTACAAGCAAGTTGCTTGAGGTGGCACAACCACGTTCAATGGAGGCTTGTAAATGCCCTTGTATGGAGAAGTGATATAATACAAATTGAAGGAATTAGAAGAGTTAGGGGCAGACCTAACATAACATTAAGAGAAGTGATGAGAAAGGATACACATAGCTTGGGCCTTGTATCTAGCATGGCCTCAAACAGAGCTGATTAGAAGGCAAGAATCCATGTAGCCGACCCCATATAGTTGGGACAAGGCTTCTTCTTGTTGTTGTATCTTTGAAAAGAAACTCCATTTTCTACTTGAGGTCCTCACAAGTTCATGTATAAAGTTATTGTTCTTGTATTTAGGGACTGTAATGGACTTGCTTATTGCCTAGCCTAGGATGCCCTTAATTTGGCAAGTAAGACCGAGTGGCCACTTTCTACTACGGGTTCTTAGGAATTAATTCTTGCTAAAAAGCCGTCTTTCAATTGCCTCTTTGAATAAATTTGTTCCTTACCCGAAAATTAAAAAGAGCTTCTGGAGTCGTTTGCAATTAATGCACCATATGCAGGAGTGGTTTAACCTAGGGACTATAGGTGTATCCTTTTGACTGGATAAGCTCATGTATCTGTTAGAACATGTTTACAGGATAGGTAACCATAAGGTTGAGGGGCTTTCCTGCCTCTGTTTCTCCAGGGACCCCTTGGAGTCTGTTTTGTTAAATTATTATTTAACCAGGTATATTATTTATCTGATCGGCACCAAAGTAGAATATTAAGTAGCAAGGTGCATTTCCAGGTATAGATAGAATTGTCAGATCTTTTATTTTTTGCATGTGAATTTCTCCATTCCTTAATTTTTAATAACCTTATACCAGTCTCTGATAGACTTTTTTAATATCTTTCTCCTCTCTATGGTCCCAAGCCAAAAAATAAATAAAAGACAAAAAGATCATGCTTGAAGTTTTATGTATGCATCAGTTAATTGCTTTCCATTGCGTTACTGGTTGAAGACTTGTGTGACCTTTTCATAAACTTAAAGTAATTGTATCCTTTCTTTAATCTGTATATTTACAACTTTATGACTTATCTCACTAGATAAGCAGATGCATTTTTGACATCTTGGAGGGAGAAAACTTGGAATCAACATTCGACACTGAAGAGAAAGGTAGTTCTGTTTCTGGACTGCAGCGTGTTGGAACTTCTGGAAATGAACTTTGTCAAAAGCAAATGACAAAGGAACTATTCACATTAAAAAATGATGACGGTTATCACAACTATAAGAAAAAAGCAACTATAATGTTGGAGAGGTGGCAATTTTTAGATATCATATGCAATTGTCTTGAAGAATATCATTATGTAGGACCAAGTCAACGTCCAGATATAATCCTTGGCTGCAGGTACTTTTTCCTGCTCCAGTTGACAGTAGATGCTTGATAAGTGTAGAAGATACTCTGGTAGCATAATATAACAAGCAAATTAGGCATTCAAAATCTCCTTTTGTTTGTTCTTTTATTCCAATCATCATCTTCACAACCTAGGAGAAAGAATGTGGATGTCTGTAACTATTTCGTCATCATATTAGTTTCTTTTAGTTCACCAGTATTCGTATTCTCTAACATGGTACCTCAATCTTATTAAGTTTATTCTTCCAAGTTCTATTCCTTGTTTTGGGGTGTCTTCTCTGGTTTGTAGTATATCAGGACAGACCAAGAGATTGATTGAGTTCTGATTCATCTGCATAGCAAGAACTAGTTCTTTTGTAGCAATTGATTCCTTAATCTGTAGTTCTTTTTTTACTTTATCAGAGATGCATGGACTAATTTGTTATTGCATGTAAGAAAAAGACAAAATTTAAGTTTTCTGTTCAATATGAAATAAAATCACCAACTACTGATCACAGAATTGAAAAACTTGGAAGTTTGTTGGACACATACAGAGAAGTCTTGCCATTGGCAAACTGTGTCTTCAAAGGATAACTGTATCCATCCATCACACGGGATCTGCTTGATGACTTGAGATGAAGATAAAACATAAGCTTGTCAGAATCATTGCTTCGAAGACAAGACCCCAGTAACATTCATCTCACACTGTTTTTGACAATTATAATGTCTGGAAAACAAAGGACCAACAAACCTCGCTATTTAATATTACATGCTGCAAAATTACAAATTTACAGTCTATTATCTGGGATGCCAACAGCTTCCACTCTGGATATTACTTTTGTTGCTTGATTTGTGCTTAATACAAGGCAAAAATTAGAAATTTGGCGGCCAGTACGTTGTCTTGGAAAATTTTGAGGTTTTATGGTGAAAAAGAGTCAAATGTAATGTCTCCATGACTAGCTGGGAACCTCTATTTCAAGTTTCATGCAAGTACTTGAATCACATATTGTGTTGGTCAACTTCTCAGATGGTGTTCATTGATCATGTGGATGATATGTCTGAAATGAATTTGTTAGTTTACATTTTGAATATAGGATTGGTTCAGGTAAAACTTTTTGTTGGATCAGTTGGGATTTTGTTTATAAGATGGAAATGGCTTGCCGTCCAGTCTTTACATCAGACTTCTCCATGTAACTTGTGTTTTTGTTTCTTCTTCATTGTCATAGACTTTGTGAACAGAACGAATCTGTTTGGCTTTGCGGAACTGGTGGATGTGGGAAGTCAACTCTTTCAACTTTACTAGTACTGTTTCTGTCCCCATTCCAACAAGCAGTTTTCTGCTTCTTGTCAATCACTTTTATGATTTGTTTTATTTGTCTGTGGATTTAATAGCTGAAATTTCTGTTGTCAGCATCTCAATCTGAAATGAATCTACAATTTTCATCCTTCAAGTCATGCATTACTTGTGTTTATGGTTATAAACCTCTATTTAATGTGCAGGCAAGCAGGTTTGGCATTACAATAGTTTCCACTGATTCTATTTGTAATACTATGAGGAGCTTTTCTGATGAAGAAGAGAACCCATTATTTGCATCTACTTATCATGCTGGGGAATTTCCTGGATCCCGTAGCAGTAGCCAAAACGAAGAGGGAAAATGAAGCTAAAAAGTTATACAAACCTTGGAATGGCCAGGATGGTTTGAAATCAGCAAGAGTCGTTCAAGGATCAGTTGATGCAACTGCCTGTATCTTCTCAGAGGCAGGTTAAGCAGATGGAAAATGTACAGAAGTGAACAGTTCTGATGAAAAAGATGCTGAATCCAACCTCACCACTGAGCTAGTTGGTTCCAAGGTACTGGCAATCGAGGGATGCAAGGCACAAAGTGAAATGATTATTGCTAGTCTTGACAACCTAATCAAGGCCTGGGAAGTGCGCAAAGAATCAGTAGTGGTTGAGGGTGTACATTTAAGAACAGTAGGGGGGGTGCACCTTCCAGCATTTGCTTCTTGTACGCTGGCTCCTGATTCTATTCTCTATCTTTGTTGTATTTCAGATGAGGCTTATGAGGAAGCATCCTTCAATAATTCCTTTCCTCACATACATTTCAGATGAGGAAAAGCACACAGAAATTGCTATTCAAGAGAAATATATGACCCTGGATCCTTCAAAAAATAAGTATGTAAAGTAGATCAGCAATATATGTACGATACAAAACTACTTGTGCAGGAAGGCTGACAAGCACTTGGTTCCAAAGGTAAACAACCCCAATATGGACCAAAGTGTGGCATCTATTTACTCAACAATATTTTTCTGTTTGAGGAGGAGACAATTGGGGGGCTTCCTTCGATGCTGCAGCTACAAACACTTGTAAAAGTGGTGAGGAATACAGCAAGCATATAGATGCAAATTCTATCAGTTCAGAAGGAGTTCCATTTGATACAAAGACAAGGGTGGTTGCAGCATTACATGGCTATCGTAAATTCTGATGGTTCAGTTTCCAAAGCATGGCCATTTCAGGATGCAGATCTAGTGCTACTACCAGTGAGATTGGGAATCCAATATAGGGTCCCATCCAAGTTTATGATGTAGAGCCTGTTATTATACGATTTGGTAATTTTGGGCTAGCTTCTTGGCCTAATGGAACAGAAAGTACAAGCTGCATGGGCAGTTTAAATGATTCTGGAGTGGAAGAGGGTGAAGTGAAGTCTCAGGTTCCTTCTTTATCAAGTTCATCTTGTTAACATGAAGTGCACGCAAAGGAGGTATGTTTGCTTCTTAATGGTCTTTCTTCTGTCTGAATGGTAGATATAAACAGGCATAAGGCTTTTGAATTCCTTATATAAAGCCTTCAATGATTGCACAGTGATGTGTTGCTTGCTTTGTTTTAAGAACTAATTCCATTATAACTGCATATTCCAACAGAGGCCATGGTCTGTGGTCATATATGAACATATATTAACAGAGTTCTTGTGTGGACCTGCAGCTTGCACCGATTTGACTCGAGGCAAATTTCTTTAAAGGGAAAAGCGTAACTTGGCTTTTATAATCACATTGTTGAAAGAAGTAAATGCTTTCTGAATGTTGACAATGAAATACCGCACCAAAATTTTTTTTTGCTAACTGATGAAGATGATGGATTATTCCATTTTACATCAATACCCAGTCTTTTCCCTTTCATAGTTGCCTGTTTTAGAAAAATCATAAGAGAAGTGCTTGAACGAATCATTAGGGGATGAAATTATCTCCTTGTTGCGCCTATAAGCAACATATAATATGGAAGAAATCGAAATTCTATCTTCTTTTCATCCCATGTTTTATAATACACAATATATTCCCCAGAACCCTAAAGATGGAGCCTTGGGTATTGGTAGAAAAATTTGGGTGCTGTGAAATGCCTACCATTTTACTGATTCTGAACCTTTCTCCCACTTTCTTTATGTACGTTTCTGAATTACAGTTTTTAGATTTACATGGATAGTTTTACCAAACAAGTTAGCTTCTCATTCAGGGTGATCTTGACAAGTTCACGCAATTGCAGGCCAGCGCATGATATACAGTGAACTCCAACCTGAGTTATCTTCAAGATATGTCTTCTAAATGAATAGTTTCATATGCATTTTTCCTGTTCAAAGAATTCATGGTGCATGCTTTAAGATGCCAGCATGGTACCCTTATTGGTTTGACAGCCATAGCATTCGTGGCATCAATGTGAATAAGGTGACTTGAGGGGTATACCAAAATAAAGCGCCCATCTAAAAAAATGCATCTGATGCCTAAACATTGGCTTCACAGCTATGTTGACAGCTTAAACAAAATCCTCATGCATACAGAAAGGTCAGTTGCTTTCATTTGCAGCAATCCACATTCTATATTCTGTGTTCTGTGACATTTTATTGATACCCTTCTGCGCTTCATTTCGGGGTTCTTTTGATCACATCAGGATCTCATACCTTAATCAGCTTGCGGAAGAAGTTGCTGCATTCAACAGTGAGGAGGAGGCTTTTCAAGAAGATAAAGATGATTATTTGTGATGCAATTGGAGAGAGTGCAGATGAGGTTATAGTACTTCTATTGCTTCTGAAGAGCTATGTTAGTTAAAACAAGCACCCACAACTTCCAACCAGTTTTTGCCTGAACATATCATGAAATGTTAGTTTGTTTCTACCAGATGGAACGTTCCGTTGCTGATCCACTGCCACTATCTGGTGAAGAGCATGAGACATTCACAAATGAAGGGATGAGTGATGATGCTACAAGCATGAAAATGCAGGATCATTCCATCAATCTTCTTGCTGATTCTTGCCAACTGCTTAAGCTCTCAAAGCAGCTCCAAGGGAAATATTTTGGGCGCCTGCTGAACGGGCACTATGCTCAAGTGTTTTTTAGGCAAAAACTCAGGTCCTCAATCAAGACGGACCTATGTATCTTTCAAGTCCTTAAAAATGGCAGAGGAGCAATTTTTGGGAGGGGTATTCAAAAGGATCTGTGATTAGGTATGACTGCTGAATGGCAAGTACACTTAATATACTCTTTTCTGCATTCACAGATCCTTGATGAACATGTACAGTGTAAGGCTATTAATAGGTCATGTGCAGGTTCTGGAGTGATAATTCTTGTACATCCCATTCAATCAGAGTTCTGGCCTTTCCCCTTTTTTATGTAAATAAACTTTCCAATTGGGACTAATGTTTTGCCACCTACAGCCTAGGACTTCAAGACTCTCTCATCCCTCTAACGAATGTAAAGGAAGCTGATCTCTGTACATGTTTGGTTTAAGCAATGAAACTTCTGTTATCACTTTAAAAAAAAAAGAATCTAATGTAACTAACATTTTACTTAGATTCTATAATAACAATATTTTCAGCAGCCCTCCGAACTCTGGTTTTGCTGAAGCCTTCAGCACTGGGTTTTCACTTTTTATTTTTTATTATTATTTTTAAATAATTGAACCTTTACATTTCACCAGAAAGGCCTTATAGTACATAAGAACCACGGAAGTTAAATCAAAGGCTTCAGATACATTTAGTAAACATGTTGATACCAGTTTTTTGGGAAAATAGTTGGGTAGTTTGATTAACAGACTGTTAAATTACATATCATTAAACCTTTTTTTTTTTTTTTTTAATTTAATATTTGAACTTTTTGTCCCATTGATCTTTGCTTCGAATCCAAAATAAAAGGGATCAGCTAATCTAAACTCCAAGGGAGTTCCCTTTTGAACCCCCCACCCAAAAGAAAAAGGTCTAAAATCCAAACTCCAAAGGAGGATCATGGTAATATTGGAGGCATAGTTATTCTGGGAAAAAAACAATTGTGCCTGGAATATTGTTAATAAAGAATCAACCCAGGAATTTCTAGGATATTACTCAAAAGAATTCACACCAATACATGAATGCTTGAGTCTATTGTCTCAAACATACAACTCAGGATCTTGGGGGAAAAAGGAAGAAATACAGAATGAAACAGAGTAAGGCATCACTGTGTAACGACATATGTATCCTTGTAGCTTCCAAAATTCTGTTTTAGCTTCTCTCGGCCCACCTTTCTGCTTGGTTCTTCACAGTTTCACTTCTCATAGCCTTCTACTTTTGGTGGCATTTAAGAGGGTCAAGAAGGCACATTCAATAATATATAAGCGAAGGCAATAGGGCAATGGAAATGCAGCCACCACATTCCACAGATGAAACAGATGCATCAGCAGCAGGACATACCAATTCTGGTTAAGAGGAATGAATTAGAAGACAACATATCCTCTTTTTCCTCTTCTGCTATCATGATTACAAATGAGTTGGCAAGGACGACATACAAGACGCTGTTGAAGTGTCTAACCTAAAAGCCTAATCTATTGACCAGAGTTATCCAACTGGTATATGAACTATGATGTCATTCAAGGTCTCATAGAATTTCCAGCCTGGGGTTTTTCCAACACTTCCCCATCAAATGCTGCTCCACTTTGGGTGGTAATACATGTGACATATGTTCCACTTATTTTGAGTGACTAACAAGATTTATTATAACGCAGTGCGACTCGATGAAACCAATACCAACTAATGCTTAAGCCAAAATTAAAAGCTTAAATCATTAGGTGGAAATGCTTGAAAAACTCCCAAGGTTCCAAGGTTTTCTAAGGTGAGATTTTCCCAAGACAACTAAAAGCCTAAGTTATTATCTAGATATGCTCAATTGATATATGATGGAATCCAAATTCAAATTTCCAAGGTTCCAGAGTTTTCTGAGGTAGAACTTTTCACAAGACAACTAATTGGATCTTGCAGGACAATGGGCAGATATAAATATTAGGTGAGAATCTGAATCAACCATGCTGTATCTACCTACTTAAACTCCACAAGTTATATAATAAGCCAGATGGTAAAGCAAGAAAACAATCCCTAGCAGGACGCTTGTGCGCCAGTAGGAATTTTTGGACCAGGAAGATCCCATGAGGAGGACTCATCAATTGCTAGGAGTCAACCAGGCAGTAACTACCTACTTAAACTCCACAGTTATATAATAAAGGATGAAAACAATCCCCAGCAGGCGCTTACGCGCCAGTAGGAATTTTGGGACCAGGAAGATCCCATGAGGATCACCTGCTAGGCCAATCCTTCATATGCATATAACAGATGAGGCAATCAATAATGATTGTTAGAACTTCAAGTAGAAGGCATCAAAGAATGAAAAGGATCCAGTAAAGATTCTAGACCCTTTATGGCATGGGAAAATCATAAATAAAGGTTTAGTGAGAAGTTAATCATCATTTTACATGATTTCTATCAAGACTTGGGTTTTCACCACATTCATCCCTAATTTGAAAGCCATGAAATACAGAAATACCAAACACTGAAATGAATCCAAAAATTTGGAACAAGACATGGTGACACTGAAACAAAGGAAAAACAAGTATACTATGATGGAAAATAGTGTATACTAAAACAATCTTATAGCAAGAGTGTATTTTTTTCTTCATCTTTCAGTTGGGTTCTTTATGAGTGCATACTTTGTCACAAGCACAAAAGATCCAACAATATGCAAATACTTCTTCTAGGAGGGATAACCACAACAAGTCCTCATATGATTTCCCCTACCAGATATGCTGCAAACTTGAAGAACTACACATCAAAGCTCAAGTACACCTTCTCAACTACAAAATCTACCTAAAGGGGCTAACTCATTTGAATTGATATAGCATAAGATTCTAAAATATTTATGCTTTGGCTCTTTCTGATGCATACAATATCATTTGAGAGTTCAAACTCTTGACAATTTCTAGTTTCTTAAATACAGTTCTGCTTTGAGATTAAAAATATTTTGCAGCTGAAAGAGGCAAGATATATTACTTCATAGTACATGCTAAACCAGAAGAGTTGGAAATGCATAACAAAAAAGAGTTTTTTTCAAGTCCATTGAAATGATTGAGAGGTCAACATCAATGCATGATTAATGTATAAACTCATGATAACTCATATAAGCAGATTGATCAAATTGAATGGAAAAGTGCCATCAGCATTAGGCTGTCAAACATAAGTGAAGACTATTTATGTTAAGATCATAAAGGCAAAGAACAGTCACTTGAAGAAACTATACAATGTTGGTTACCAACTGATAGAGATCATTGAAACCATAATCATGTAACAATTTCTTGGCACAGAAGTTCAAGCTTTCAGGTATGAAGGTACATATCAATATCCCAACCAGTTTCACTTCAGTGGGTAATGAATAACACAAACGCCATTTGAAGTTATGCTGTTTATTAAATTTCAGTGAACCATGGGATCAACATGAACACAGAATACAAACATTTTAAACTGCAACACCTTTTCAACCTTCTCAATTCAATGAAGGGCGAGGAAAAACAAAACTGTGAAAATCTCTTTTACAAATAATCGTAATCGGGTCCTACCCATTTCTCAAACTATTCTCGCATTTCGAATAACTTCAAGACCTCATCTTCTCAAATCCGCATTGTCTGTTTCACGAAAAAACCCACCAATGAATTCTCTTCACAGACCCAAATAAAATATGCAACACAGAGTAATCAAAATAAAATTGATAAAAACGCTACCATTGTTTTGAGGGTTTATCGAGCGTTGATTTATCAACAGATGTAGCCGCTGAGTTTGCAGATTCTTCAGCTTCAACAAGCTTTCGGAGTCTCTCTTGAAGAACTCGAACCCTGTCCTCAGTTTTCCGAAGCTTTCTCCATCTATATGTGGACCATAAAGCGAGTCCACCATAGACGAAGACGTAAGAAGCCCAAACGTAAGGATAAGTCTCTGCGTGTTCTCTGATCTTCCGATACTGTTCTTCTACCTTCCCCTTCCACTCCGCTGGTGATGACAACTTCGCTATTTGCTGTTCTTCTTCTTCTCTCTTCTCTTCAGTGGCCATTTTGTAAGATACAGTTCTGCAAGTCCTTTTCTTGGGTAAGAAGACTCAACTGTGCTTTAAAACTCGGAGAATCGACTCACAAAGCCGGCTATTATCTCCGAGTCAACCCACCGAAATACCTTCACATCAGTTTACTTCGTAGTTCATACTTCGCAGACAAGAACAGAGAGAATAGAAGATAGGGTTTTATTTGGGTGCGTTTGTTAACTCTCTCAGAGAACGTTTTCCTTGTTTTCGTGTGCTGTGAGAACAGAAAACAGTTGAATTGTTTTTAATAAACTGGTTCGTTTTTGTGTGCTAGAAAAACGGACAAAATGAACCGGTGATTGCGAAACATGTCCGAGTTGCTTCTCTGTTTTCAAAAACAATTTTAAAGAAACTGTGCCCGATAATTCACTGCAACTCTGAGGTCTCTCTTGTCGATATGCTTAGGGTTCAAACTGGTTCTTCTTCTCCTCTCTAAGTCTCATCTGGCGACACTTGCATTCCAACTTGGGGCGAGATATTGCCTTGTTTGATCGTTTTTCACTGCACCTGAGGTAAGACTTGAGACATTCTTCCTCTTACTGTTTTAAGTTGTTGGTTGCGTCTCGTCTCTCCCCCAATCTCTCTCTAATGAGGCTGTAGCCATAGTTTAGATAATGTGAAACTAAATTTGAAACGTGAACTGACTCTTAAGAATAGGTTGGTTCAAGCTGAGGGTTTCAATTAATCGGCTTGATTTTATTTTTAATCTGTCTAATTAGTTATGATCTAGCATTGGGCTTTTCTGAAACCAAGACTATAAAAGAAATTGTCAGTTTTGATTCAGGTCTGCTTTGAATTTTGCATGCATACATGACCTGAAGGATTGGCGCCAATTCTACCATTCTCTATTCCTCCATATTCACTTTCGTCAATATGATCTGAGTGAAATTGAAGAGCCTTTTATGACGCCGTCACCCTCCTTCCAACATTTCTCTGAATCTAAGGAAATTATCTGACATTTAATGTTGCTGTACTCCTTTTATTTTCTTCTTCCTTTCTTGATATTTTGCCTCTGCCGTGTTCCATAAAGTATAACAACCTTTTTTCTTCTTCATTCTTTTGATTGGGTAACTACTTACAAACCCATCTTACTTAAGTTTCTAATTTATGGGGGGAAGAAAAAAACAAGTGAGGAAGAACATATTTTCTTAGCATATGAGCATAAGTATGTTGGCTGGGAAGAGGTCAAATCTTCTAAATCCTACATGTAGACTTTTCCTTACCCACCAGATTTACATAGTATGTTGGCTTGAACAGTCTTCCCATTTTCAATAGCCATCAGGCTCAAGGTGGTTTGGCCTCCTGATAAATTTGAGCGACCAATGGAGAGAGAGAGAGAGAGCCAATCTTCAAGGTGGGGGGAGAACAATTCTTTTATTGTCAATTATTTCTAGCCTTTAAGTGAGGGCGCAATTGTCCTGTTATGAATTGATAGAGTCATTTTAAAAGTTGGCAACCAAAGTAAATGAGCGCTAGAAGGTTTACCTAGTTACTTAAAGAAATTGGATTGAAAAGGAGTGAGAGTTGGCTGAAAGGCTTAGAGACTTGAAAACCTTTCCAACTTTATGAATCCTAGTTTCTATCCATTGTCAGTTTAGTTTCTACTTGTAACTAGGGAGTTTATCCTCGTCTCTCGTTATTTTCAATATGTCCTTGTTACTTCCTAGATGTCCATCCCACTACATCATACCGTCTTGTATGATTGTCTGTATATTTCCCTGAGTTTTAGGGTTTTTTGTTTGTGGTACACTCTGTTTGTGCCGCTCCCCTTCACCTGCGTTTAATTTTAGTGCAACACCATCTGCTTTGTCACCTTCCTTGTTTATGATCGAGCCCTGGTGTTTGAAATAATCACTTTACTAAGTTTCTCATTTATTTTTGCCATTTCATTAGCCATCCTATTGCAGCTGAAGTTACACAATATATACTTTGTCTTTGTTTTACTTATCTTAAAACCTTTTAATTCTAAGGTTTTCTCCATATTCCAACTTGTTGATACTCCTTGCCTTTGTCTAATCCATCAATGCAATAACGTCAACAAAAAGCATACATTGAGAGACTTGATCTTTTTTTTTTTTTTTTGGATGAATAAATAATGAAATTGAAAACAAAGAAGGTACAAGAGAAATCAACCTTCAAGAAGAAGGCCGGAAGGAAGATCTGAGGCCCTAGGAGACAACAATGAGCCTGTTCCTTGGGGTATCATCAACCAGGGGGTGGGGAATGGAAATGAGTCTAATCGAAACATCAAAATAGATGGCATTCCAAATCATATCTAAAGAGCGGGATTTGGGTTTCCATCTTCCAAAATTGCGCTCCCACCACAAATGGTGGATAGTGGCACAGAAGACTACCTTACCTATCCGGTCACAGATGGAGGAGCTAGAAAAGTTTCTTAAAACCTAAGACTAATCTTGAGCAAAGCCAAAAGAACGCTTTGAATGGGGCCAAATGGAAGCTAGGGCTTTTCCCCAGAGGGGACTAGAGAAAGGGCAAGAAAAAAAATAGGTGCTCAAGGTTTTTTGAGCCATTCCAACATCGGAGGCAATTGGGGCTAGCGGGGATGTGGCGGCCAATGAGGAAGGATTGGGAGGGCAAGGTTGAGGGTCCTCTAGAGGGTGAGAGAATGACGGGGAATGTGGCCTTTAAACCTAGCCAAAGGGGGCTAAGGGGGCTTAGGAGAAGGGGTACGAAGAAGTTTTCAAGCTAAAGAAGTGGAAAAGATTTTAGTTGGGGACGGGAGCCAAACAGTGAGATCAAGAGGGGAGTTCAAAAGGGAGGGAAGAGAATTCGAAACCAGTGTGAGACTGGGTGGGGGGAGGGGCACAGGAGCCATCGGTGATGAAGGTGGAAAGGTGGATGGATTTGGGGATACGGGTGTCATAAATAGCACGTGCACCAAACAAGGTGAAAAGAATGCCCAACGGATGCCACGGGTTAAGCCAAAAAGAGGTGGTATAGCTAGTGGAGATAGAGGTTGAGATAACAGGGAGAGCACACGATCTCAATAAGAGAAGCTTTCTCCAAATTTATGATGGGTTGGAGGGCATAGGGACGGTCCAAAGGGAGTCGAAGCGGAGAAGATAAGAGTAGACCCAATTAACCTAGATGGAATCATGCTTGGAAGCAAATTTTCAAATTAATTTAAGGAGACAGGTCATGTTGACATCAAGAATTTGACGGATTCCCATGCCACCTTTGGAAATTGGACGACAGATGGTCGACCAGCTAACATGGAGAATAAAGCGTGTGGCTTCCGGACCCTTCCAAAGGAAATCACTTAAGAGGGACTCCATGGCGTGGATGGTAGATATAGGGATGGAAAAAATTTCACACCAATAGAGATAAGAGGATTGGAGAACAGAGCGAATGAGCACCACTCTACCAGCGAAAGAGAGGAGCTTGCCTTTCCAAAGTTGGAGCTTCTTACGGATATGGTCTAGCATGGGGGAGCAGTCGTGACAAGTGAGTTTGCCAGGGATATAATCGGGAGACCTAGGTAGACAACAAGAAAGGAACCTGGCTTGAACCCCGTGAGATGGAGGAAGGAGGTGCACAACTGATCAGAGACACCAGAAAGAAAGAGGGTAGACTTGTTAAGATTGACCCTAAGGATAGAGAGGGAATCGAAGAGGGAGAGGGCTGAGAGAATGGAGGAAATGGACATGTGATCGGCTTTGGAGAAGATCATTAAGTCATCAACGAAAGTAAGGTGGGTGAGATTAAGGGATTTGCATTTGGTAATAGGGGAGATGAGAAGCTGGTCAGTTTTAGATTGGAGGATGCGGGAGATAACCTCCAAGGCCAAGGAGAAAAGATAAAGAAAGAGGGGGCATCCTTGGCGGATACTAACACCAGAAGGGAAGAACCTAACAGGGGAGCCATTGGGGATAATGGAGAAGTGGGGGGTGGAGATGCATATCTCAATCCAATGGATAAAGGGAGGAGGGAATCCCAATGGATAGAGTCAAAGGCTTTGTGGACGACCTTAAGAAGGGCAGCAGGGGAGTGGGAGGATCTGTCAAATCCACAAACAATCTCCGCATAAAAGAGGATATTATTTGCTATACTATGGCCAGAGATGAAAGCGGGTTGGTTCGAACTCACAAGGGAAGGCATAACCTTTTTGAGTCTATTTGCTAGAATCCTAGAGATGAATTTGTAAAGGAGATTACAAAGAGAGATAGGGCGAAAATTCGAAAGGGAGGAGGCTCCCTGCTTTTTGGGGATGAAACAGAGGAAGGTTTGGTTGATGGAAGAGAGTTGAGACGGGTTAAAGAAGAAGCTACGTATAGCACGTACAAGGTCTTCCTCGATAAAATTCCAAGTAGTAAGGAAGAAACCCATACTAAAGCCATCAGGGCCCAGGAGCTCGATTAACTTTATGGGATTGGATGGCTAAGAGAATCTTATCAGGGGAAGGGATAGCATGGAGAGAGGCAAGAGAAGAAGGGTCAATGAATTTATTGAGGTGGCCAGAAGGGAGGGGGGAGAGGAGACTAGAAAAGAAGGAGATGACCTCAACCTTGATGCTAGGAGGATTAGAAATCCAAGTACCATTACTGGCGAGGAGGAAAGGGATGGAGTTGAAGTTGTGGCGAGCTTTAAGCGATTGGTGAAAATAAGCGAAATTAGAGTCACCAAGCTCAAGCCATTTGATTCTAGCTTTCTAGCAGAGAAAACTTTCTTCTTGGGAGGTAAGGGAGGAGAGATCCAGGGAGAGGGCCTTCTCATCTTCTGCCAAGGAAGGGTTAAAAGGGTCATCTTGGAGGAGGGACTGAACCCATAAGAGGTCCAATCTACAAGAAGAGACCCTAGATGAGATATTACCAAACGAGGAGGAATTCCAAGAACGGAGATCATCCTTGGTATTGCGGAGTTTGTGAGCAAAGGCAATGAGGGGGAAGGAATGACAATGGACAGGCTTTAACCAAGCCTTTTTGACTATAGGAATGAAGGAAGAGTTAGAAATTCACACGTCAAAGAATTTGAAAGGCTTGGGACCAAAGGAGGCAGGGGGAAGAAGATGGACGAGACAAGGGGAGTGGTCGGAAAGACTAGAATGGGAGAAGGAAGTGTGGGAGGCAAGAAAGCAAGAAAGCCAGGAATCATTAGATAGGAAAGGGATCAAGTTTAGAAGCAATTTTGGTAGATCCTACTTGACGATTTTGCTAAGTAAGGGGTAGCCCGACCAACGAAGGTCGGAAATACAAGAGGCATCGATGCATGAGTTGAAAACATCAATTGTGGCAGGGTCAGGGGGAGAGCCTCCAACATGCTCATGAGAATACTGGATAATGTTGAAGTCCCCATCAATACCCCAAGGAAGACCCACAGTGGAAGAGGAGATAGAACGGTTATCCTCCCAAAGGGGGATACACTCGGAGGCTCGATTGAAGCCATAGACAATGTTAGAAAGAAGGGGGGGGGGGTAAAGTATGGGCTCAATTCAACAGCTAGCTATCAATCGCCTTTTCTTTCTTCGTGCTATTTTGGATTTTTGAAAAAAATGGTTGAAAAGGCTCATGTAAGGCTACAAAGTGCCACCACGGGAAAACTTAAATTGATCCTCCCAGTGCTTTAAAATTACTTGCATGTTACATCTAATATTAACTGAGGTTTTGTGTTACGAGTTTTAGCCTGAAGATGGATATACTTGCATGTCATGGCATTAATAAGTTATAATCCTTATGTTTTTATTTTATGAGTTTTAAGTGCCTCGTTTTTATTCATGTTGCAGTTTGATCATATTGCCATTCAAAGACCACCCTTGTGGTATCAAAACCCTTTAATGTCTACAGGGGATATTGACTCTTACGACGATAGAAGTCCGTATTATTCCACTGAATCCTCAAACAAGTACTTGGTTTGATCACTGCATGCAGATGAGGGTGTATGTTTGAGATTGTCTTTCCTTCTTTCATGGTCAATGTAGGAATTTGATGTGTTGGATATGTGAACTCCATACCAGTTCTTTAGTCCTAAAAAGGTCTATGCCGGGGCTGGATCTTAGTTTTGCTTGGGTTTCTTTTATGCTGCTATCTCATCCAAGCTCCTCCTGCAATTTGGAAGTCAGATTGTTTCAGCCATTCAAAATGAAAGGTAGTCATTTATTTCTTTGCCATTGTTTGTTTCATCCCCAAATACTTTTGATAACCGGTTCCAAATTGATGTGGACAGATGTCCTTTTAATTTTTTTTTCCTTTTTTTTTACGGGGATCTTAATCCTCAGTATTTGATTATTTTGAGTGTATTCAATAATGTGAAATTGCATAAATTAAAGGGGATCTACGCTGGGGTTGGATCTTTGTTTTGCTTGGTTCGGTCTCCTTCTTGGGTTTCTTTTATGCTGCTATCTTATCCAAGCTCCTCCCACAATCTGGAAATCAGATCGTTTCAGCCATTCAAAATGACAGGTATTCATTTATTTCTTTGCCATTGTTTATTTCATGCACAAAATACTTTTGATGACTGGTTCTAAGTAGATGTAGACAGACATCCTTTTAAAATTTTCTTTTGGCTCTTATTCCTCAGTGTTTGATTATTTTTAGTGTATTCAATAATGTGAAATTGTTTAAAATCAAAGTGGACATACAAACATCAGGGGTGGAAGTCCCTTTTCCTTTCCTCTTTCGGTTTAATTTTCAATTCTTCCTATTAGTTTAAGAAGATATGCATGTTTGCTGGTCATAGACCATTGGCCATTTTCATTGAGAATCCTGGGACCAATGTTTTTTTACGCAAGCAAGTCTAGAGGATATCTCATTACTAGCACCAGGTTTGCCACATGGAAAGTTGATGTGAAACTTCAACTGTGTAGAGATCCAGAGATTGATCTAGGCTGGCCAGATGTCTAATTTCAAACTCAGATCTACTGATGTAACCACGGATCTAGGGTTGGGGGTAAAACTGGAATTTCCCTAGAATGTGGCTGCCCAGGAAATTCCAGCAAAGGATAGATAACAATCCAAGCCTGATGAGAATGATTTTCAGATTCGAATTTTATCGGTTCTTGAAACTCAGATTTGAATTTTGAATTTTAGGGCAAGCTAGGGTTTCGGCTAGGGTTTGGGAATGGTCTAGGGTTGGTTGTCTTGCAGTTCAGATCTGAGATTACTGCTGTGTGCAATTCAAAAGTTATTTCAGAAAGTAGGGGCTGGAGTTTAGGTGTTTAAGATTTATCTGGAATTTCTCTAAATTCTGCAGATTTTTCTTGAAGAAGATGGAGTGCCGAAATTCTAAAAACCAAAAAATAGGACTGCTTTGGGGAAACTAGTGTTAGGACTGATACCTAGAGGATTCTGCAATTCTAATGAGGGTAGAATGGGTTTAAACAGAGCAGGGAATAGGGGATCCTAATGGGGTTGGGATTTGGAGGCAGTGGAGAAGAAGGAGAAAGGGGGAGGGACTCTCCGGTTGGAGGAACTGACTGGGGCTGCAGGAGATTGAAGGGGAAGGGGCAGGAGTGAGTTGTGATGGAGTTGGGGGGTTGGTCTAGATCAGACAAGGGGGAAAGGGCTGGGGAAGGTGGCATAAGGCAGGGGAGGGTGTAGGAAGGCTTGTGGACAGAGATGGGGGCTGGGGCTCTTGGACTTAAATACTTGCTGGAGTTGCTGACTGATGCTTCTGAGCTTGAAGATGGAATGCTAGAATTGAATTAGAAAGCTTCAAAGACAACTGCAGGGTCCCCCCCTTAGGAACCCTCCCAACAGTCAGGCAATTAATTTAAATTCTTAATTCATCAAATCTGAAAATAACTTACATGAAAAGGCTATTTATAGCATGAAAATAAGACTTACTCAAACTGGGATCTCCTTACTGATGGGTCCCATTATATATAGAACTGGACTCTTTATCAACACTTAAGAAAATGAATAAAATTACTACGAGTTTTCAACCCTTAGATTGGAAGCTCACTAACATACTTTAAGTTATCTTTTAAACACATGCTAATTAGATAATTCAAGATTGAAGCAAACAACTCAACTCAAGATAAAATACTCAAAACAAATCCTAACTGGACTCAAACTGACTTAACAAAATTCTGAAATAAATTCTAAATTAACTTCAGGAGTAAATTAAGGGCTAAAATGCCCAAAATTCCCCTCTTGTGGGGTTCAACCACTTTATGGAGGCTTCTTTGATCCTTCTTTGGGGCCCCACTTAGGGTTTAAGCCAGGGGGCTTTTTTGTTCAGTGTTCACATCATCTAATTTCATGTGTTGGTATATACCCCTGTATAAACTATCCATTTCCCTTTAGAAAATCTTGTCTTCACTGGATTTTCAAAGCTTTTTTTTTATATGAAAAGAGTTTTCAAAGATTTATTTTGCCAGTTGGTCAATGTCCGTTTGAGGTCTAACCATCCACAAAATTTCATCTCTCATAATGTGTTGTATGAGATATTTCCATTGAATCTCTAGACCTGCTGGACTACTTGCTGCATTAAGAAAATATCATTACTAACAAATGAAAAACAGTCAGTCTAATGACACTGCTTCTTCTGTTTACTCGTAGTCCTCAAACATGACCCTTTTCAATATGATTTTACCCAACAAACCTGCTTCTTGTAAACCATGCATCTCTTAAAACTGGTTTACCTCAAATTAGTATGAAAATTAAAAATATTGTTTCAGTTTTGCTTTGTGACGACCTCTCATTCGAATTTTACTTATTGCCAGACTTTGTTTTCTTTACACGTGCATTCGCTTTTGTATGTGTGTGAGTATGCAACACACAGATGCACACTCTTTTACTCTCTCTTTATGCACATGTATTTGCATATGTATTCTGACATCTTCTATTTCAGGTACTACTGCTTATTGGTTCCCTTGACACTCCCAGTGCTCGTAGTTGCTGTTTATTTCCATTGGCTTAGTATGAAACTCTTCAAGCATGCTTGATTTATCAATTTGTGTCAGGTTTGAAACTAGCCCATTTTGATATTTTCAAGTTCCAAGTTGAGAACTAATGAGAAAACTATTGTACTCATTTTGCCTTTCCTTGCCTTCACCTGGCTTTTGATTGTCAAGTAGTGCATCTTCCCCAAAATGACCATTCCCACTGAAATACTTTTCCATTTTTCACTACAACGCCTTACTTCTTAATATTTTTCGTCCATTTTTTTCCCATGTAAGCTTTCTTCAAGATGGGAATTAAAAATGAATGTGGTGATCAGTGCAAGATGAAAAAATAGTAAAATTCATGGTAGGTCATTATTTAATCCATGAGAGGGACAAAAAATTTGGGACAACCAAAAAAGGGGGCGGGGACTATCTTTGTAGGTCAGAGGTTGCGCAAAAGGAAACATTCTTATTGTACTCTGTACATACAACAAATAATCCATTTATATTCTTTAATGACTGTTTCAGGTTACATGCACCCAAACTTAAATGGTTGGCCTTTTCTCTTTCGGTTGGGGTATCAGGCCATCATTAAGCTGACAATATTGGGGATCATTTTGTTATGGAATGTCATGGCTTGCAGGGAAATTACATAGCAATTCATTTGAATTAACACCTACCCTTCACATCACAGCCATGCTCTTGTGGGTCCAGATGGGAAATTAAAATCGCTTTTCAACTCGATTTATGCTGTGTTGCTATTAAATGTTAGACATACAGCTACAAATTATTAAGTCAATCCAATTTCAAAGAAAAAGTACAAAAATAGAGTACATGCTGCAGTATCGCATAAAAGAAACAAGTTGCAGGCAAAGTCCATTGAGGTGCAGTGCCTTACTGTTTCAGCAGAAGCTGCTGCACATTTGTTAGGGTACATGGTATTTAGCTGTTGAAGCAATGAACTGCTGTTGGCAGGTTCACCTGTTGTGTTGGATGAAGGTTAAGCCTTCAGGACTGGTGTTCAGCTCTTGTATCATACTGGGAAAGCCTCATTGTAAATGTTATACCTACTGGTTTACGTGCTCTGCACATCCACCTGTAATATTTTCTCTAATTATTATGCCCGGTGTACATCCAGTTAAGGTTGAGCTGAATCCTTGCTTCCAGATTATTAAGGTCCTACCATTGTATAACCAGGATTTAGCTTAACTCTCAACAGAAAGGCTTATTCAATAGAATGGTCAATGTGTTTCTGTTGCCTGCAAAGTTGTTTTGAGTTCTTTAGTAGGTTGGGCAAATTGTTCAGGGCTGTACGGGTGACTACTGCTGTATTGTGCTGTTAAAAGATAGTTATTTATATAGTCATTGCTGCCTATGCGTACGATGCAAAATGGACTCGGATAAGTACTGCAGGAGCTCATCTTTGGTTTTGAAGTTGTTTGGTAGGTAGAAGTTAGCAGTTTCTTGGAACAAGTTAATTTGTACCTGCAGGGCTAAATTCATCACCTGCATGATAAACCCATTGCATAAGAAATTCCTAGAACCTCCTTATAATTAAAATGTTCGTCTCAAATATTATAAACTGAGATCTCTACTTATGTAAGTTTAATGCCTTAATCTGAACTCTATACTGACACTGTTTCCTGTTGCAGTGTAGTTTCTTGCCAATGTAGTTCCTATTTCTTGGAGGATGTCAGTCAATCCAGAGGCATGATTTGTTCCTAGCCACTGAAAGACTCGGAACACCAGGTACACCTAGAAATGCAATGCAATTAAAGACCATGGGGGAAAAAATTAATCAGATCGAAAAGGGTGGTCAAAGTGATTAGCTACGAAACTAAAACAAACATTACAGCAAATGACAAACAACTAGTATGAGGATAATGATTTTGTTAAATTCTTTTGTAGATCATTTAGAATAGTTCCTCCCCTCATTTCGATGTAATCACTCCTCTCCCCAGTTTGTTAGCCATAATGTGCATGAACCACTAACAATGTTCTGTGGTTTTGGATCATGTGGTCAATTTTATTTGTCTACTTGCCTAGAAAATCTGCAGTAAGTGTTGCCATTGCTGCATATGCTTGTTGGACCATCTGGGAAGTCCATGATGTATGGATTGTAGATCACTTTCACAAGTGTGTAAGGAGTATTATTGTGGCCACAGTTGGGAAGTGAATGTCCAAATATAAAAGTAGCTGGGGTAAGGGGACTTTGAGCATTTTGCTAGGAAGAGAAAAAGAAGCAAGGCGAAGTGACAGTGAGATGGCAAAGGTTTTAGCCATGTTCTATTGCATATTTCTCACATGGTTTTTGCAGCAATGAGAGGCTCTGATTATAATTGTTGTTTGTATCTCAAAAGTGAAAATATGTACGAATCAATGACTGGGTAAAACAGGCGCTTCAACTTCAGTGCTGCCGACAGTCGAGTTTCGATCTTTGGCAGCAGGTGCTACACCATTAATGTTGCAAAACAAGGAACACTGACAATTAGCTTGTACTCTTGTGATCATTTCTATTATTTCTTATCTAGAAATTCGTTGGTTTTCTAACCAAAAAAGATAAACACAATCCTCTCTGCTGGCTAGAATCAGCCCTTGAGATTTTTAAGATGAGGAAGTGGATATGAATTGGGTTTTGTTGGTTCTGTTAAATCCATTGGAATTGATGAAAAAATTTGTTGAGATCGGTAAAATTTGGAATAATTCCCGGCAGATATGCCCTACCTGATTTGATTTGAATCTTTAGATTAAACTGGTGAAAATAACAATAAATGAAGATTTGATCCTTAGACCAAATTGGTGGAAGAAACAATAACCGAAATTTTTTCTTTGAATCCTTAGACCAAACTGGTTAAAGTAAGAATAAGTGAAAATTTCTTCTCCCTTAGTATTATTTGAATAGACCAAACTAATGAAAAGAACAAGGAATTTTCCCCCTCTCTCCTGTGTATTTGCTCTCTATTTACTCTACTCCTCTCTCAAAAGCAAGGAAAGAAATTTCGGATATTTCGCCCGGTTCGCTACCCACAATTACTGAATTACGCCGATATCTCGGCGATATTTCGCCCCCTATAGAAATTTCGCCCTAATTTTTTTTGAGTATTTTTATGCAATAATTTTGGTAAATTTGATGCCTATCCTAATCTGATGCAAATATGTGGTAAATTTGAATTATTTCCTAAAAATTATTCCATTTAAATTCTCTTACCTAGTCACATTTAATATGTTACCTTATAAAGCGTACATCATTAGGACATAATTGGAACGATTATCAAATCACTCTGAAGATTATTTTATAAGATTCATTACTAATTTAAATTGTTTCCATAAATTATTTCATGTATACACTCTTCCCTAATCACATTTGGCATGTTTGACTTTGATAATTTAAATTATTTCTTAATATATATTTCCATTTAAATCTCCTTCCTAGCCACATTTAATGTGTTACCTTCTAAGGCCTAAATCATTCGGACATAGTTGAAAAGATTAACCGACGATTCTATTACAAAATATCTTCATAATTAAATTGTTTCCATAAATTATTTCATGTATATATTCTTCCCTAACCACATTTGGCATGTTGACTTTTGAGGACTAGATCACTAGAATATAGTTGGTAAGATTGCTCATTAATCTTGATGATTTTACTATAAAAAGTTTTTCTATTTATAAGTTATTCTATGTAGATTTTCTTCCGAATTACATTTAACACATTAACTTTTGAGTCTTGAATCATTGTGATAAAATTGGTAAGATTGTGATACAATTGCGAGAAATCGCCTAAAAAGTGCAAGAAATAGTATAAAAAGCATACACAAAAAAAATTAAAAAAATATTTTTTTTCCGAAATATCGCGATATCTCGCGATATATCCCCAGATATCGCCGATTTCTCGGCGATATCTGGTAAATGTCGGTTTCGCCCCTGGTTTCGTTTCGCCAGGGCGAAACTGGCGAAATTCGCCGAAACTTCTTTCCATGAATAAAAGTATTACCTCTAACATTTTAAAATTACTGAATTACTCTTTCATTTTTATTTGAACTGGAATTTTTTCTCTTTCTCTTGTATTTGCTTTCAAATTTTTTTTTCTTGATCAAATTCTTTTTCTTTCTTTTCTCTTTTTTTCCCCTATAAGAATTCATTATATGTGATTTAGGTGTGTTTTTATTTTTGTCCTTTCCTCTTTTTTATAATTTTTTTATTTTTAATTTTTATTAATATTTTCATTTTCATTTTTCCTTCAATGTGTTCTTACAAAAGAGGGGGAAATTGAAAAAAAATATGTAATTGACGTTGATAAAAGATGGAATAAGAACAAAATATATGTAATCACATTTAATGAATTCTTATAAAGAAAAGAAAAGAAAAACTAAAAAAAAAAAAAAAAATCTATAAAAGATAGATAAAGAACAAGTAAAAAAGTTTAAGAAATACATTCAGGTATGGATTCCTACAAAAAGCGAGAAATTGAAGAAAAAGAATAACAAAAAAAACTTGAAAAATCAATATAAATGTTTAAAAAAAAAAAGAAAAAAGAGCGGAGGGGGGCAATTTGGTTATTTTAAAATATTCGAAAAAGATATGTAAAATTACACTTTTTTTGGAGAATCAGAGGTAAAACTTTTGATAGGGAGTAAGAATAAATAGAGCATTTTTCACAAATTTTTTTATTTTTTATTTTTATTTTTTTTATTTTGCCCACTTAAGTGGCAAATATTTCAGGCCCGATTTATTAACTTGAAATATTCTAAAAAATATTTTTTTTATTTTATTTTACAAAACCTTACTTAATTTTTCAAATTAACAAAAAACACTCTATTGCTGGTAATTTTGAAGTCAAAGTTAACAGAAAATTAATATTGGGTTTTTTGTAATATTTCAAGTTGACAAAAATGGACCAACTAAAATATTTACTACTTAAGTAGGCAAATAAGAGTTTGGACCCAACTTGAGAGGGCAAAATGAAAAAAAAATAATAACTAGAGAGTAAGTATAGAAAAACATAGAAATCTTCCTTAACAACAAAACCTAGAATCGAATTGAACCGGTTGACATGCATCCCTAAAGAGTTGCATTAATTTGCATTGACCAAAAAAATGTAGTTGTGTATGAAAATTCCAAGAAAAAATGTTTTTTTGAATTCACTGATTCATGACTTTCCATTTACTGATAACCTTTTCAGTGCCATCTGAAAACTAGTCATTTATAAGTGTCCACATCCATTTTGGAAATCCAGCTTGACAGGAACAGAACCATTCTCATACCTTCAAGAGTCAATGAATGAAAGACTGGTAGATGTAAATTGGTGTAAGCTGGAACTTGAAACCTGGAACGACTAGTAATCTTCTGTATTTACCTCCTCAACAACAAGTCATAAGCTGCAACCTTGATTGCAACCTCATCCACCATGAAAGGACACTCTTTTAACTGTTTCGGTTGCAGTAGCACATGCTGAAATCTGTATATTGATTTTAATTTCAAGGATAAGAAATGATTAGAGTCTCTCTTTTTCATCTATAAAATCCTTTGGGCAAATCCTGAATATGCATGAGAAGCATGGGGAAGACTTCTTCTGTGTCCCTTCTCTCAGTTTGCTTACTTCTTTCTCTCTTCCAGGCAAAGTGCTCAAGTCCACTTGCCACTGCTCTTTACGTATTTGGAGATTCACTTACAGATAGTGGCAATAATAATTTCCTTGCAACGATCTCGAAAGCAAATTATTACCCATATGGCATAGACTTCCCAGAAGGTCCAACAGGCAGATTTACCAATGGCAACACATTTGTAGATTTTATAGGTAAGCAGTGTGTCTAGTTGACTAGTTCATCTAATGGGAAGAATGTAAGTTATTTGTTGCACTGTGATTTTAGTTTTGCAACTGAAATACTTGGCATTTTCCTCCTGATCTTATTAATCTTTTTTTTTTCTCTTGTGGTCTTTGTTGAAGCTCAATTTCTTGGGTTACCTCTTGCTCCTCCATACTTGGGTCTTTCAGTGGCTCAAAAGAGCAAAACGGTTACTGGAATGAATTATGCTTCAGGGTCAGCTGGTATCCTTAAAGAATCAGGAACTGCAGATGTAAGTTGATAGAGTGTAAGCTTTTAAATTTGAGATTTAGACAAGAAGAAATTGATGTAATGGGTTTACTGTGCAGGGGGAGGTTCTAGCCCTACCGACACAAATTGAGATGTTTCAAGAAACTGTTGAGCTTTACTTACCAGGGAACTTCAATACTAAGGATGAACTGTTGGAGTACTTAGCCAAGTCCATTTTTGTTGTAGATATAGGCAGTAATGACTACATCAACAACTATCTCCTACCAGAAGAGTACATCAGTAGTCATCTATACAACCCAGAACAATTTGCAATCCATCTCTTAGAAGAACTCAAACAACATTTGCAGGTAAGGAAACCAAGTTAACCCTTCTACTGATATAAGTCTTTCTGTTAACATTCTATCAATCATCTGGGCTTCACTTGTACAATGCCAGGACCTTTATAAGCTGGGAGCAAGGAAATTTTTGGTATTTAATATTGGCAAAATTGGGTGCACACCAGGCATGAAAATTATAGAGAACATTACAAGTGGATGTGCAGAGCATATAAACCAAATGGTGTACCTTTACGATGAGGGTTTTCCCAGTATGATACAAGAGCTGAGCAACAGTCTTGAGGGCTCAACTTTTGTCCAGGGAGACATTTTTACCACAAGCCTTCGCTTAGGCCAAAACCCTTTTAAATCTTCCCCTGTAGAGCTCACAGACGCAGAGCCCTGTTGCCTTGCAAAGAATTCAACTTTCCTATGCTTCAAAGATGTTCCACCTTGCATTGATAGAGACGATTTTAGCTACTGGGATGAAGTTCATCCAACACAAGTGGTGAATCTGGTTATTGGGATTGATTGCTTTAATGGCTCAACGTTCTGCAGTCCAATAAATGTGATGGAACTTGCATTGAAAGAAGAGGCTTCGTTGCAGAGTCTCTTTCATTCTACTTGAGTGTGTAATAATTTCAATCGTTGCAAAGTACTTGTCTCTCCTTCTTGAAGTCAATATCTATCAATAAAGTGTAGCCACCCATCGACCAAAATCTTGATTCAGAATTCCAGATAGTGAAAAGCTTTGCTTCAGGCATTAGCCTCGTGCAGTTCGACATTGAATCCTTGTGACCCCTACAATGTAATCGATGAAATTCCTCTACCACACATTGTGGAGTTTTCCATGTCTGTACCCCCTTGTCTAAATGTGGATTTAGCATTTGTATTTTTTGAAACAGCGACTGTATTGTACTTCTTTTCTTCTTTTGTCTTCTTTGGCGACTTTGAATGACAGATAAAATGTGTTTTTTTCACACAATAAGGACAAAATCCACTTCTGAGTGTTGTCAAAATAGATTAGAGATAAAACTGTTGGATCCATCAAGATTTATATAATTCTTATAATAATTAAAGCATAGGTAATGAATAAATCACGAAAGCATGGATAAATAAATACCTCTAGTGTTCTTGTTATAGATTCACCTTCTTTGATCCTTTGAATCTTCCGAAGCTTTTTACTATTTGGAATCCTTTGTTTGAGAGTTTGTGGAAACAATCTCAAACCCAAATATTACCATGACGGTTACGGGGACCCAAGAATTTATTTATAATATAAAACCCTAACCTTTAACCACTCCCATAATAGTAAAAGTTAGTAATACCCCTAAATGAATATAAGCCCAGATAAAAGACCAGTGTTAGTTAAGCCCACAAATCGAACAGAAATCCCATGTGAATTGTCGTCCTAATATGTGCTAGAGAGGTGTCAGAGGATCCAGACTCTTCATCGTGTCCAATTCAAACCCCTCTCTCCAATGTCACCAACCCCAAGCGGCTTCATCGGTTGGTTTCTCAGGCATTGCAGAAGAAGGGAGTAGAGGGCTTAGTACCCATAAAAGAGAGGTGTAGGGAGATGTAAAATTGACAAAGTGCCAAAATAGAAAAGAAGTTTGGGCCAGGGAGACTTGTATAGTTAAGTAATTATAAAGCTATCTTTTGAGGTGTAGTCAAGGTGTAGGTAAATTGTCCTAGACAAACCTCAGTTCTAGAAAAAGAAAAAAAGAAAGCTTCAATAGACCTTAAAGCATTGTGAATAATCTTCGACGAAGAAAACATAATGTAAGCGGTTGAAATCTGCCAAGCTGAAAAGGCCTAAAAGCTTTCAGATATATGCTCAAAGTTTATGAGTTCATTGTGAACCAAAAATGAAATACACAAAATTACAGCAACAAGAAGTCATACCCCAATTAAATGAGGTAGGTTACATAGATCTTGCCTTAATATACAAAACTAATTACTTTCAAAAGAGAGAACAAATTACATAAGTCAAGCTGACAAAAATGACAGAAGCTGTGGATTATGGTTTCATGGCAAGCCCTAGCAGATTAATTGGAATACATGTTACAGGACCATAGAAACAACTAATTGCAAGCAACTTGTTCACTGCTTGTGTTGGATGAATTCCATCCCAGAAGAGATGTCTATCCCTATCAGTACAAGGTGGTGTATTTTCAAGGCATTGGTGAGTTACATTGTTCGTGAGACAACATGGGCTTGCCTTTAGAATCCCTGCAATTCAAGGAGATATAGATAAGTAATGCAATACAAGAAGAATTGAGTTTCAGTAGAACTGAATCAAAATCGCAATTTCTCACCATCTTTAACAGGTCTATGATCCAAGAAAAAGCTCGACTTCATGTCTCCCTCAACAAAGGTTGACCCTGGAAGACACCTCAGCTCTTGTAGCATTCCAGAAAATCCCTTATTGTAAGAAGAAGCCATATCATTTAGATCATCTGCACATCCCTGTTGTATATTTCTTTCTTGTATCATGGCTGGTATACACCCAATTGGGCTAAGGTTGTATACCAAAAACTTCCTTGCTCCCAAATGATATAGTTTCTGCCATTGTATATACTGATGAGATTAAGTTGTTAACCAGAGAAGCTTAAATAAGACATCAGTTAACATCTTTCAATCACCTGTAAAATTTGTGTGAGTTCTTTTACAAGAAGTGCTGCGAATCTTTCGGGGTCGTATAAGCGACTACTGTTGTAGTTTTCTGGTTTCAGATAGTTGTTGATATAGTCATTGCCTCCTATACTAATGGCGAAAATTGAACGGCATAAATGATGCGAGAGCTTATCTTTGTTTTTGAAGTTTGGTGCCAAGTAATGATGAATTGTTTCTTTGAATGAATCAATTTGTACCACTAGAGGTACATTTCTTCCCTGCAAAAGATAAAACAAAACCATCAAAAGATCGTATTCAGTGCACAAGGCTCTCATGTTTCGCAGGAATGCTTACCAAAGCAGATCCAGATTCTCGAAGAATACCAGCCGAACCTGATGCATAATTCATTCCAGTTAATGTTTTAGCCCTTTGAGCTGCTGAAAGGCCATTATATGAAGGAACAAGAGGTAACCCAAGAAATTCAGCTGCCATTGAAGATCACACGAAAACAAATCAATAAGATCGGAAAGAGAATGCTATAAAGTAACAATGGGTGATTGAGAAATCTATGAACTTTCTTTTGTAAATCATGTATGATTCATTTACTTGTTTTCTTTTCTCAGTTACCTATAAAATCAACAGAAGTCTTGCCATTGGTGAATCTTCCTGTTGGACCATTTGGGAAATCTATGCCATATGGTTTAAAGGGAACTTTTGCACTTGTGTGGAAATTATTATTATTTCCATTATCTAGAAGGGAATCTCCAAATATATAGAAAGCTGGGGCTAGGCGAGGATGATGAGCTATGCATTTTCCTAGGAAGAAATGAAAAAGGAAACAAAGTGAGAAAAGGGATTTGGAGATAGTCTTAGCCATGTTTTCTTGCATTCTAAAGGAGTTTGTCAAATGGGTTTTTTATACTGAGAGAAGAACCAGATGATCTATTTCTGCATATTTATATCTGGATTTCCTTATTACATGCTTGTTTATCCATTTCTACCTATTTATATCTGGATTTCCTCATTCCATGCTTGTGTATCCTAAGTTATGTTTGTGGAATCGATTTGCTCGATTACAAGGGTCATTGATCTATGAAGAAATGGAAAGACTCCAGTCATATGAGCCGTATAAAAAAAAAATTCAAATAAGAAAGAAGAACGAAAGACTTATTCTTGGTCAATGAAGAAAATAGAAACTACAACAACAATAAAATCTTATCCTAACAAAATGGGTCAACAAAATGAGTTTTTTACATTCACTTGGAATTTGTAGAGTAAATATCATAATTTGTTCTTTGTGTTTATTTTTGAAGTTTCGAAATATCCTTCTTCAATCGAATAGATCAAATCCTCTTTGAAACCGATATTTGACCATGCTTTCATGGTTTAAGAGCAAATTGGTCGTCGCATTTGATTTGTGATTCTATTCCACTTGATTTTATCAACCCTACCGTTATTAGCAAACATATAAATCCACTATATAGAAAAAGGGTTGCAATTTTACAGCACTTGTAGCAAGAAAATCTGTTTGGTGGTTGACGTTTCTTCTTCCTGATTCGCGATGCATTACCGGCGATGTTAGAAAATGTTATACATGATCAGTTGCACAACCAGATGATCAAAATATGAAGAGGAGAAATGTCACTGTGGGATTACTCTTTATAGAGGAGGGCTAGGGTATCATGGGCTTGTCTTAAATCTTGATTATTGACAGTGATTAGACCTAGTTAGCTGGCCTTGATTGACCTTGACAGGTTTTATATTATTAGCCATTCAGTTCTTTAAACATACAAGTAAAAAAAATTAAATATGACACTTATGACATTATACAACCATCACAATTATATTTGATTAACTAAATGTATCTTGGATTAGGTTGGAAGAAGCTTTTCAATATCCTAATGGTTTCTTCATCTGCTTATTGAGAAAATTTTTCGAAATGACGACGAACACTACACTAGCATAAACATTTTGCCAAATCGTAACATTTACAACCTTGTCTGAATAATTGATCAGTTAATCGTGATTTATTTAATTCCATATATGTTTAGATTTAATGGTCAAATTGTACTTTTGGAATGCACTTTGTTTTTGATTTTTCACATCTCTTTAAACTTCCCTCATCCATTAATATTTCCAAAATTGTTGGTCCCTTCTTATTAATTTCCTATATACACTTGGAACAATAAATCAAGAAATAATCAGACCTATTATCTAAACCTCAAGTCACGAGGTCAAAACTTTTTTTAAAGAATGAGAAAAATTACTATACCAGAAGGGGTCTTAGGCTTGTTAATTGAAGAGGGAAAGAATGAGAAAATTACTATAAATTGGATGGATACAGAATACATTCACGTTTCATAAATTATTTAGGAACCCAAAAGAAGAAAAAGAAAATACAAAGTCAATTACCTTCATATGTTGGAACATATTTAGTTACTATAAATTTGAAAAATGAGTTTGTTGAGGAGCTATTTCCACTTTTTTCTGTGTAAGTTGGAACACATTTATTGGAGAACATGGAAGTGGAAGATAGAAGCAACCAAACGCAAGCTCAAAGTTCACCACCTGTGTTGGATGAATTGCATCCCAGAAGATATGTGTTAATCTATCCTTGCAGGGTTTTACATCTTTAACACATTGATGAGTTACATTGTCTGGAACACAACATGGGCTTAAGGAAATCAATCCTGCAAAAATATATTTCCATTGTCATTTTGAAGATCAATTGATGTGGATACTGTGATATGAAAAAAAATAGCAATCTCTCACCGTTGGGAGAAGGATTTTGGCTCAAGAAAGGAAAAGGATTAATGTTTCCCTGAACAAAAGTTGAGCCTGAAAGAGTAGAGCTCAGCTTATTTAACATACTGGGAAAGCCCTTATTGTAAAAAGATACCATATGGTTTATATGATTGTCACATCCAATTGTTATATTTGTAGTCATGGCTGGTATACACCCAATAGGACTCATGTTGAATACCACAAATTTCCTTGCTCCCAGATTATAAATCTCCTGTAGTTTTCACAAATCCAGAACTGAATATTAACTTCTGGACAACAAAATGCTTATAATCATCTATATAACCAAAGGTGATAAAACTGTTTGTCACCTGTAAATGCTGCTTGAATTGTTTTAAGAGAAGGCTGGAGAATTGTTCCGGCGTATATAGGCGACTACTTTGGTAATCTTTTGGTTTAAGATAGTTGTTGATGTAGTCATTTCCTCCTATGACTACCACAAAAATGGATTCGGATAAGTAATCTGAGAGCTCATTCTTGGTCTCGAAGTTCTGTGGCAAGTACTTGTTTACTGTTTCATTGAATGATTCAACTTGTACCTTTAGGGGTACATTCTTTCCCTGCAAAGCAAACCGTTTTGTGTAAGATATTCAAGAGGCCCTTCAGTGATGAATTTCAGGACTAAAACTCATATATTCTATACTTACCAGTTTAGAACCTGATTCAGTAAGGATGCCAGCTGATCCTGATGCATAATTGATTCCTGTTAATGTAGTGCTCTTTTGAGCAACTGAAAGACCATTGTAAGGAGGAACAAAAGGTAACCTAAGAAACTCAGCTGCCATTAAAGATCAAAAAATAAACAAATAAGTAAGGTGTGGAAAGATTGAATAGAATCCTACCCTCAAAAAAAATCAAGAAGAAAGATTGAGTAGAAGAGGATCAAGGAAAGTAGCTGAATTTGCATGAACCATGAAGCTAACTCTTCTCCCACTTACCTATAAAATCTACAGTAGTCATGCCATTGGTGAACCTTCCTGTTGAACCTTTTGAGAAGTCTGTGCCATATGGCTTGTAGTTTGCTTTTGCACTTGTGGGGAAATTATTGTTGTTGCCACTGTCTACAAGAGAATCTCCAAAGACGTACAAAGCTGGAGCAAGGGGAGAAGTTGAGCACTTTGCCTGAAAGATATGAAGAAATGAGCAAAGTAAGAGAAGGGAGATGGGTTGAGTCTTAGCCATGTTTTGATCTTTCATTCTAGCTCGTCTTTTTCAAATGGATTTTATAGAAAGGAGTGATTCATGATCCTTTCTCTTCTGATTATTTAATGTTTTCAACGGTTTATGCCTGAATTTCTGCCAATGCGCCCTATGCAGCTGGAAGTTTTTTTGGGTTGAAAGGATATTATATGAAAGCCCAATTTTTTAATCTTTGCATTTTCAACAAAAACTATTGGACCAAAAACCCTAAAATGACTTATGTCAGGTGACAAATGTGAATTCCAAAGATTTAAATGATAACAAATTTGACTATTGGTTTGGTCAGGACTGCATTTTCTCAAGAAGAAAATAAGCGTGGCATTTAATTATAAGTGTTTTTATTTTCTTAGTAATCAAGGGGTAATATTATATTATAAAATATAGTATCAATTCTGTCATTATTTGACTTCGATTTGAATATCTCAAATCGTTTAAAGGCTCAAATCTTTTAAAGGAGGAGAGTTGATGCATTAGGCCGGCAGCTAGTATCGAAAATAGATGCCGCCAAGCTCTTTTATTATTTTATAAAGGATTAGTGTAAAGTGATTTTCATTCTTTCATATATTTTATGATTAGTTATAAAGAAGATATTTCTTTTATCAAGATGATGCAACTATAATGCTCAGGTCGCAAACGTGAAATCCATTTAAATGATAAAAAAGTTTGACTTTTGATTTGGTCTGGTTATGATTGCATTTTTTAAGAAGAAAATAAACATGACATTTAATTATAAATATTTTATTTTCTTAGTAATTCAGGGGTAATATTATATTATAAGATATAATATCAATTCTTGCCAATGTTTGACTTCGATTTCAAATCGATTAAAGGAGAAGAGTTGGTGCAATAGGTTGGCAGCCAATATCGAAAATAGATGCAGCCAAGCTCTTTTATTATTTTATAAAGGACTAGTGCAAAGTGATTTTTCATTCTTTCATATATTTTATGATTAATTATAAAAAAATATATCTTTTATCAAAAAAAAATTTGACAAAAGTTCTTACGTGCTTGTCTAGAAATGAAACCCATGTCCCTATCTCTTCTTTGAACATCGGATGGAGATGACATTTCATATGGGATGTAAAGAGAGACTCGAGAAAATACTAACATATGCCAGAGTCTTTGATAGAGTTATTTTTCCAAAGTTTACGTAAATTCTCTTTAAATTTTTTTTTTTTGCTTTAATCACAGGTTGTTCCTTCGCCCTTTGTTTCGCATGTCTCTCACTCTCATTTTTACATGTGTTTTTCATTCATGCTTTTCACTTGTATTCTTTCTAAGTTTAGATCCTCTTCCCATTAGGATAAATACCTATGCCTCACACTTTCCACCAAATATTAGGAGAAATGAAACATGTGGGGGCCATTGAAGCTTGCTCTTTTAATTTATTTTGTTCATACTTAAGGTGGGCTCCATCCAATGTGTGGAGAAAGAAACTTGAGAAAATCCTATTATAAACCTCACCCCTTGATAGGCTTTTTTATTTTTTATATTCACATAAATTCTCTCTTTCTTTGCTTTCATCACAAATTCTTCCCTCACTCTTTGTTCCGCATGTCCTTCCTTCATTCTCACTTTTAACACATTTCTCTGATCCCATACTTTTCTCGTGTTCTTTCCTACTCCTCTCTCCTCCCCACTCATGCAACTTTGCCTTCCCCCCAAATGGCCCTTACCTGAGAACCTCCTCTCCTTCAAATCTCATAAACGTGATCCTCTCTCAGAGTCTCACACGTATATCCATAGGGAGAAACGTAATATTGTTGTAGTTTTCAAATCCATAGAGAGTCTCTCTCTCACACACGCATAACCATAGGGAGAAACATTGCTTTCAAATCTCTCAAACGTCTTCTCCCCCTCTCTAAGTTGCACCAAGAGGCATAAACATAGGGAGAAACGTTGCTTTCAAATCTCTCAAACGTCTCCCTCTCTCTCTCTCTAAGTTGCACCAAGAGAATGGTTAGCTTTGTGATAATAATATCACCTGCTTTTATTTTGTTGAAATTGATCCCATTAACAGTATAATTACATATCTTCTAGAATAATGAATAATTTAAGATGAAGACATGCAACTTCTTGTTTCAGTGCAAGTTACAACACATGAACATTTATTGGAGCACATGGAAATGGACCATAGAAGCAACTAAATAGAAGTAGCAAGTAAATCATATGAACTCCATCCCAGAAGATATGAACATCCCTATCCATGCAAGGTGATTCATCTTCAAGACAAAGTTAGGTTACATTGTTTGTGACACTAGCTACATGGATCTGCATTAATGAAACCTGCAATAATACATTGCTAATTATTAGAACGACTACGTAGAAATCACTAATAGAAATAAAAACAAAATAAAAAGAATACAGAGATTTAACGTGGTTCACACAACAATACGATGTGCTACGTCCATGGATGAAGAAAAGAATGACGTTACAAGAACTCCCACAAAAAACCCTAAGGAGAAAAATCTCAAACATCTCAATGACCTCGTAGGCGAACATAGGTTACATACTTATATATTTTAATTAGGTAAATAGGTCAATCCATCAGTGTCTTATACCATACCGAGGGGGCTACTCTCAAAATAAACCGAGATTAGTCATGGGCTCTAAGATTGGGCCTAGATAGGCCATATACTTCCTTCACAAATCTCCCAACTTGGATCATTCAGGTCACCTACCGAAATTTGTCAGTGTCAGTCCATCTAACAATTTAAGTACTAGAATTTGGGTGACAACATAACACAATAGTAATAAATAGAGAGATTGAAAAGGATTTTCTTTTACAAAAATGAATCAAAGTCATGAAATCTCACCATTTATAGAAGGATTTTGGTCCAATAAATAGCCTGCAAGAAACTAATATCTCCCAGCACAAAAGTAGAGCCATGAAGACTACTTCTCAGCTCTTGCAACATATTGGGAAAGCCCTTGTTGTAGGGGGATATCAGCTTGTTTATATCATGGGCACATCCACTTGCAACATATATTGTTCATTTTTACTATGGCTGAAGCAGTGGCGGAGCCACGTTGGGACCAGAGGGGCCATCCCCCCCCCCCACGCCCCCCCCCGATTTTGAAATTGTGAATATCGTTGTTTTTCCCCTTATTTCTCTATCTTTAAATGTGAAATACCACTCTTTGGCCCCCCTCCAAAAATTAAAAATAAAAATTTAAGATAAAGATGATGGGTACAAATGTCATTCATAATCTTAATCTAATGGTTGTCATTAAATCCCTAGTTTTAAGGAATAAAAGGTTAAATTTTAATTAAAAACTAACTAAAAACTAACTCACGATCCATGAATTTCTTCTTATATATTCTCTCATATTTTCATTTTTATTTATTCTCTCATGAATCTCCTCTTTTATTCCTATTTTTTCTCCTTTTTTTTTCTCACACGTCTCACAAAATATTGAAGCAGTTAGCAAACTTTGGAATTTTCCTAAATCTTCTCCACATCAGGTATTCACTCTCTTTCTCAAATTATTCCTTTCTCTCTCACACTCACGAATTTTCTATTAATTTACCTCATTTTTAATGTAGAATCCACATTAAAATATAATAACATATTCTGAGATGGGACCTACAGTGGGTCCCACATTGGCCCACATACATTCCCCCCCCCCCCCAATGTTCAATCCTGGCTCCGCCCCTGGGCTGAAGCACACCCAATTGCAAGAAGGTTGAATACCAAAAATTTCCTTGCTCCCAGATTATAAAGGCCCTGCAATTGTATAACCAGAACTGAGATTAACTTGGTAAAATAGATATACTTATAATCAGTAGAAGAAGGTTAATCAAGCTGTTTCAGTCAACTGCAAATGTTGTCTCAGTTCTTTTAAGAGAATGCCTGCAAATTGCTCTGGGTTATATAGGAGACTAGTGTTGTATTGTGCTGGTTGAAGATTGTTGCAGGCATAGTCAATGCTTCCAACGAACACTACAAAAATGGATCTTGTTAAGTACTGTAAGAGCTCATTTTTTGTTTTGAAGTTCCTTGGCAAGTAATGGTTAACTGTTTCTTTGAACAACTCAATTTGCACATCTAGGGCTACATTCTTTCCCTACATAACAATCCCATTCTTTGAATTAAATTAAGTTTGAATTTGAAAATCTAAATCACCCAATGATATGTGATATTTATTTCAAGACACTTGGCACACCGTCCTTGCTCGGCTGAAGTATGGCCCACACATCTATAGCTATAGATTATTTGATTCCTTCTTCACAAGAAAAAGGTTTCAGCATTTACCAATGCAGGATTGTTAGAGTAGTAAGATCCATACTTCTCAGTGGAAAAGTCATGGATTTGACCCTTACGGACGACATGTAATATCTCATATATATATATAAAAGTTTCAGCATTTACAAATTTCTTATTAACAAAATGGTCAAAATCGATATCCTATTATATCATAAGAAATATTATTTTTATAAAGAACAAATATATATATATTTTTTAATAACTTTAAAAATTGGAGATCAACCGATTTGAGTACTTGACAGTAGTTGACATGAGAAGGATTTTCATGAAACAAATGAATAGAAATCATAGTATTTCACCCTTTTTTTTCACTTCACACATCTCTTCCCCGTTTTGCATTTCACAGAACTGTTGCATCCCAAGAACCTCTTGGGTAGTATTTCCTATCTCAGTCTTTTGAGCCCATCTTACATGCATGATATTGCATTTTAAATAAACACTGTTACACAAATTTCGACACCTGTTGTTCATGACACTTTGCTCTACTTTCTCAAATCTCCCCATGCTTCATCTGCAAGCATTGTTCCTTTAGGAATGTAAAGGAAAGTCAAGTGAAAATTTTTAAAGCAGGAAAAAGGAAACCTTACCCACGTAATTACATAGATTATATAAACTTTATATCATATGTAATGATAATATATTTTACAAGTAATCTTTATTTACTGATTAAAATCAAAGGAAAATGGATGCCAAGCGAAATCTGATGACTCAATCATGGAATTTATAATTTTCAAAAATTTATACCTGAATTTCTGGTAATGCACCTTATGCAGTTGGAAGTTTTTTTAAGTTAAAAAAAGAAGAAGTTTGACATTTATTTACATATGACTCATTTTTTTTAATTAACCAAGTGGTAATGGATAAGCATTTTTGGGGGAAAAAAAGAAGTTTGAAATTTATTTACAAATACTTCATTTTCTTATTAACCAAATGGTCAAACTCAATATCATATTGTATTATAAGAAACATTATTTTTATGTAAGAAAATTTTTCATCAGTGCTTACTACTGGTCTTAAGTCCAAATAAATAAGGAGAGTCTGCATTAAGACGGCAGTTGACACCAGAAATAGACCTATCCAGATCCTTCTAGTATTTTATAAAGAACAAGTGTGAATTGGTTTCTGATTATTTGACATACTTGATGATTAAGTTAGAAAAATATTAACTTTTATCAAAAAAATTACTTAGTCAAAATTTCTTCTCTCATTTAATATATTTAGAGAAATAAGAAATGTTTTTCTAGGGATATAACCCATGTCTTTATTTCTTCGTCAAGGCAGGTATAGAGATGTCATTTCATATGAGACGTGGAGAGACTAGAGAGAGACTCGAAGAAATATGCTCTTTTTCCTATGTTCACTTAAATTCTTTCTTTCTTTATATACTTTCGTCACAGGCTATTCCTTTGCTCTCCCCACATCTCTCTATCATATATTAGAAGAAAGTGCCTACATAAGGACCACTGAAGGTCTTGTTATGTATATGGGCATATTATATGAAACTCTTTTCATAAATAGACATTTTTCTTCCTTCTTAATTTGTGCGTTCTCAACAAAAACTATAGCTCCAAAAACCCTAAAATGACTCGCAAACGTGAAATCCAAAGATTTAAATGGTAGAAAAATTTGACTTTTGGCTAGGTCATGACTGCATTTCTAAAGAAGAAAATAAGTCTGACATTTAATTATAAATATTTTATTTTTTTAGTAACCAAGTGGTCAAATTTAATATCAAATATAATATTAATTATGCCAATTTTTGACTCTAATATCAAATCGTGTTAAGGAAGAGAGTTGGCGCATTAGGTCGGCAGCCATCACCAGATATAGAACCAGCCAAGCTCTTTTAGTATTTTATAAAGGATTAATGTGAAGTGATTTTTCATTCTTTCATATATGTTATGATTAACTATAAAAAAAAAATACTTTGACAAAAACTCTTACATGCTTGTCAAGAAGGGTAACCCATGTCTCCATCTCTTCATTGAACATCAGGATATATAGAGATGACATTTCATATGGGATGTAGAGAGACTCAAGAAAATACTAACATATGCCACACTCTTTGATAGAGTCTTTATTTCTTCCCTTTCTGCGCTTTCATCACAAATATTGTTGCTTTCAAATCTCGCAAACGTGGTCCTCTCTAAGAGTCTCACACGCATTTCCATTGTTGCTTTCAAATCTCTCTCTCTCTAAGTTGCACCAAGAGAATGGTTAGCCTTGTGATAATAATATCACCTACTTTATTTTGTTGAAATTGATCCCATGCATTAACAGTATACAGTGATAATTACATATCTTCTAAACTAATGAATAATTTAAGATGAAGAATGACTTTGCTGATCAGAAGCTGTGCCTGCTTCTTGTTGTTTCAGTGCAAGTTCCAAAACATTTATTGGGGCACAAGGAAATGGAGCATAGAAGCAACCAAATGCAAGTAGAAAGTAAATCATTTGTGTTGGATGAACTGCATCCCAGAAGATATGAGTATCTCTATCCACGCAAGGTGATTCATCTTCATGGCAAAGGTAGGTTACATTGTTTATGATACAACATGGATCTGCAGTAATGAGACCTGCAATAATACAGTGCTAATTATTATAATGAATACATAATAGAAATAAAAACACAGCGATTTAACGTAGTTCACACAACAATATGATGTACTACGTCTATATATGAAGAAAAGAACATTCCACTATGTAGAAGAAGAAAAAAAGGGTGTTACAAGAACTCCCACAAAAAACCCTGAGGAGAAAAATCTCAAACCTCTGATGACCTCGTAGGCGAATATAGGGTGGGAGGACGTTGCAGATGTCTGGGACGGACACGACTTGTTCTAATGCTAGAAGACCAGAGGAAGACACCTGGACCAGAGCATGTCGTGATAGAAGCACATTGCCATATCGAGGGGGCTACTCCCCCACAATGAACCTAGATTAGTCATGGGCTCCAGGCTTGAGCCTAGATAGGTCCTCTACTTCCATTACAAGTCTCCCAAATTAGGTAATTTAGGTCATCCCCCAAAATTTGTCGGTTTATGTTTCTTTTCAAATTCAGGTACGAGAATTTGGGTTACAACATAACACTAATGGTCATAAATAGGGAGATTTAGATCAATTGATTTGAATAGCATGATTCAAAAGGATCATCTTTTACAAAAATGAATCAAGTCATGAAATCTCACCATTTATAGAAGGATTTTGGTCCAATAAATAGCTTGCAAGAAAACCAACATCTCCCAGCACAAAAGTAGAGCCATGAAGACTAGTTCTCAGCTCTTGTAACATGCTGGGAAAGCCCTTGTTGTAGGGGGATATCAGCTTGTTTATATCATGGGCACATCCACTTGTAACATTCTTCATTTTTACTATGGCTGGAGCACACCCAATTGGAGGAAGGTTAAATACCAAAAATTTTCTTGCTCCCAGATTATAAAGGTCCTGCAATTGTATACCAAAACTGAGATTAAATTTGTCAAATAGATAAACTTATAATCAGTTGAAGAAGGTTGATCAAGCTGTTTCAGTCACCTGTAAATGCTGCCTCAGTTCTTTTAAGAGAATGCCTGCATATTGCTCTGGGTTATATAGGAGACTAGTGTTATACAGTGCTGGTTGAAGATAGTTGCAGCCATAGTCATTGGTTCCGATGAATACTACAAAAATGGATCTTGATAAGTACTGTAAGAGCTCATTTTGGGATCTGAAGTTCCTTGGCAAGTAATGGTTAACTATTTCTTTGAACAACTGAATTTGTACCTCTAGGGCTACATTCTTTCCCTGCATAACAAACCCATTATGTGAGAAGTTCAAGAATCTCCTCAAAATGTTATGAAAACATTCAAATATTTGTAAATTTAGGTCCATACCAGTGCAGATCCTGTTTCAAGAAGGATGCCAGCCGTTCCTGAAGCATAATTGATTCCGGTGACTATTTCACTCTTCTGAGCCTCTGAAAGACCATTATATGGAGGAACAAAGGGTAACCCAAGAAACTCAGCTGCCATTAAAGATCACAAAAGAAACAAATCAATAAGATCTGCAAAAATTTCAGTAGAAGAGGGTGAAGGGAAGTAACTAATGAAACTTGCATGAACCATAAAGCTCTTCTTCCAGTTACCTATAAAATCTACAGAAGTCCTGCCATTGGTGAATCTTCCTGTTGGACCATTTGGGAAGTCTATGCCATAAGGTTTAAAGTCTACTTTGGCAATTGTGGGAAGAAGATTATTGTTGCCACTATCAACAGAAGAGTCTCCAAATACGTATAAAGCTGGTACAAGGGTATTTGAGCAGTTTGCCTGGAAGATATGAATAGTATGTAAACAAAGGGAGAGAAGGGATATGGATAAAATCTTAGCCATGTTTTGATATTGCATTCTACAAAGACTTTGCCAAGTTCTCTTCCTTATTTATTTCTATTCATGGATCTAAGATGACTTTCAATGTTCATATCATGGCTCAAAAGTTCAAAAAGTTGAATGATCAATAAATTGATTTTGATTGGAATATTCGTCTGCAGCCACAAGATGTGGAATTCAACTAAGTAACCTAAAGACACTTGGCACGCGGTCCTTATTCAGCTGAAGGATGGCCCATACATCTATAGCTGCAACCAATATTAAGTTCCACCATTTGCAAAATTTCTTATTACCCAAATGGTGAAAGTCGATATCCTATCATGTTATAGGAAGTCTCATTTTATAAAGGGCAAGTATATATTTGTTTTTTTATGTTTTGCTAACTTTAAGAATTGACAAAAATCTAGAGTCAATGAACATATTTAGGGAGCAGTTTTTCTTCTGGGTAGAGCCTAAGCTCATAAGATTTATAAAAATAATCCATCATCGAAGTCATAGCTATGTTATGTTTCATTGTTTATGATACAACATGAGTGTGTGCAGTAATGAAGCCCACAACACTAGATTGTTAATGGTCAATTGGTAGGAGCAGATGGAGATCAACTGACTTGAGTACTTGACATGAGAAGGATTTTCATTAAACAAATGAATAGAAATCGTGGTATCTCACCATTTCGTCCCTTCACACTTCTCTTCCCTGTTTTGCATTTCACACAACTCTTGCATCCTAGTTACCTAACCTCTACTATCTCCTTTCTCTCTCTTTTGGGAACCATGTTACATGCATGATATTGCATTTTAAATAAATACTCTTAAACAAATTTCAACACTTGCTTAGGTTCATTACACGTTGCACTCCTTTCTCTCTTCTCCCCCTCATGATTACCGGAAGTTTTTATTTTAAGCATAAAAATTTCCCTTCCATCCCCTAAACTCCCTTGATAAAATCAATAACAAATATGTAAAGCTTCAGCCTCGAGCAATTTCCAAATGACCAACCAGTCAGGATCTGATCTGATAGCCTTTGAAACTTTGAACAATGCACAGGGTTAAAGGAAAAAATTAAACTAAACTAAGCTCATCTCCTCTATATAAAACTCAATATTTTGCTAATGCAGAGTTGATAGAGTAGTAAAGCCTCATACTTTTTAGTAAAGAAGTTGTGAGTTTAACCCTTACGTATGGCATATATAATACATTCCCCTATATAAGGAGCTTCATCAAAACTGAAAAACAAGCTGCTTCAAACTCTTAATGTCGAGCTGCAAATGACCGCCGGGTTCTAGCTCCATTCTCCATCAATTGTTCCAATGCTTTCCGCAACAGAACTTACCATTCAATATGATGATGAGTCTTGGCCTCTTGTTTGCACCATTTTATAATATACAGCTCAATTTAGTTTACATCAAGGATAAGACAAAATTGTGATATATACCACATAAAAATTGGCTTTACATCACAACAGAAGCAAAATGGTTTCCAAAACCAGGTCCATCAACTGCAGGTTAGAATTCAGCAACTTTGTTGTTCATGCTTGATATCCAATCTCCAATCTCGAGGTTATGGTTTCAAAAATGCTTACCTAACAAAAATAAGACAAAATTTAGAAAGGAAAAAAACAATATTCCAATTGCCACTGCTGATAAAACAACCATCGTTTCAGGGCAAGAATAATCATGTCTTACCCAGAAGCAGGAATGGCAGATGTCCAAGTGCTATATATCCCATGCTCTTTTACCCTACCATAAGACCACCATTCATCAGCTCAACACAACTACTTAAATTAAATAGATAGCTTCAAGTAGCAACCACATCAAACTGCAAGTTGGACTCTACTCTGGCCCTAAGTCTGTCACACAAAATGTGCACATATAAATCCCCATGTTCTTTTGAGGAAGCAAAGCCATATCTTGTCCCATTTCCCACTACATAAATACCTTTATTATAATTTGTCTTGAGAAGAGAAACAGATGACATTTTGGTCCCGTCATGAGTAACCAAATTCCAATTGCAATGAAATCTTTAGGAGGAATCAATGAAAAGATATAAAAAATTGACAGAGTATCTGATTTTTGTTAAACCGCAAGGGGTCCAGATGAAAATATCATTTTACATAGAGAAAATTGCAAATCAATAGAATGAGGTATACAGATTTGTTACTTACGAGTGCATATTATTTGGATCAATATCCTTGAACACATTAATGAAAAACCGGAAGCCCTCGGGGCTGATGTCTCGGCATAGTAAACCTGCAGATAGTAGCAAAATATAAGAAGTTATGCAAATGTAAACAATTTATCACACAATAAAATGGAAAATAGTACCTTGGCTTTCAGCAGTCAACAAATGCTCCTTGGCTAGTGCTGGAGCAATGCCCAGTGTAATTGCAGCATCACTTGGACTTATGCCAGTCCAGAGGGCACTGGGTTTTAGAGCAAGAGACTTAATTCTAGCAAAAACCTGCAAGGCATATAAACTTCATTACCAGGTCATGCCTTTGAAGGGTACCAAGTACAGCTGTCAAAATATGACAATAAAAGGCACCAGATCACATGCATGCACGATGGTCTGTGGATGGTGACAATCATCAGAAATAAAAAGCAAGAATAAAGAACAGGTTCAAGATAATAAACCGTACCTCCTCATCACTGTGGGACTTATTCTGGATGACCATGACTCCACTCTCAAACTTCCTAAGGATTACAGAACTGTTGAACAAAACAGATTATGAAAATTAAGGGCCACAAGTGAACACTTATAAGCAAATGAAGAGAACTTGCACGAAGTGGACAATTTAGAACTGTTAAATAGGGAAGCCAACAAAGAATTTATTTTCAAACATCTAAAAGACTTGATCAAATGACTGAAAGACTGAAGAAGATTGAGTTATACATACACATCAATTTTCTCCCATAGAGCACAGGCTTGTAATAAGTCCTCCGGTGAAATCAATTCTACAAGAAAGGCAGAAATAACAATCACAAATCACTTAAATGTTACAAGCAGCAACATGAATAAAGATACATCAAGACAAATACCTGTTCCTCGAGCACGATTGAAGAGACAGTAGACATCTACTACAGCAATCATACCTCCACCTCTTTCCAAGGGTATCTTGACAAAATCTGCCAACTGTAAGCAGGTCCGTTGGTTTCTTTCTTTGTGATGGGGGATAGTGTTGAGGGAAGAAAGAAGGAAATAGGAAACAGAAAATATAGAAGAAACCAAAGAATGACCTGACGTGAAAGCTGCTGATGATATTGAGCACCAGCAGAATCTTTTGTAACTGGAGACACAATACCAACACTCAACAACCAATCTTGCATATCTTGCTTAGAACCTATTTCCTCATCATTAGCTGCATTTGCTTGGCTATTTGAGCCAGATAAGAGCTTCAACCTCATTTTCTCTGCTAGCATCACCATCTCTTTGGCCTTACTCTGAAAAATTGTATACATATAAACAGATAATCTGTTAAAAGCAAGGAGAAGCAATGGAGAAAAATAGAGTGAAAGATGTATCTGACAATTCCATAAACACTTAGTATGGCATAGAATCCTACTTTCGGCAATAAAAATAATGACAAAGTGACAGAAGTGTGTCAGATTTTTTATAAAAAAATCGATAAAAGTTCCATGATATTACTAAAGGCCTTACAGTAAACATGGACAATGACATACAAAAATGAATGGACTTTTAAGTACTATAACAGATCCAAAGGATAGGATGCTGAAATCTAAGAAATGTAACTCCAAAATCCAAGTTCAAAAGTTAGAGTTAATGCAAGAGACAGAAGCACAAAATGAGAAGCAAGAAAAATAGTTTTTCTTGTTTGGAGAAAGTTTTCATCTCATCTAGGGTAAAAGCACAGAAGGATGTTTTCTCGGTAAATCTATGGTCCATTATCGTAGTACATCACTTGTGACGTTCTCAATAGATCTATGGTCCATTATTGTAGAACATCAGTGATCTTTTTCAGTAACTTTTGTTGAGGCTCTGTCAGGTTAGATTAAAAATGTTTAAAACAAATCCAAAAATGAAATTTCCGACTAATTCCTTCCAACTTTATGTTTTTTTAAACTAGTAATCTTCATATAAGCATATAAAAATGATTATTTTACTTCGTTTTTCAACTGCTATATGACATAGTACTGTTTTCTATGACGCAGTTGGGCTGCTCATCTTGAACCATATTACTTAGGACACTAACATCCAACCAAACAAAGCCTAAGTGTTTCCATAATTACAAATTGTGGGATCCATGGGCGGCTCAAGAAGGTTTGAAATTTGGAAAAACATGAGCAAAGACTATTGCATAGAAACTTTTCTAACAAAACGCAAAAGCTAATGCAAGTTTGACCACGTGCAGTAAAGAACTAAGTAATAAGAGAAGGGAATAAAAAGCAAAAATTAGATATATGGTGTAAAAAACATGCCTATGTCGGCTCCTAAAGAGATACTAACACTCCAGAGGATTTCCTTATCTCAATCACATTACTTGGTAGCATTATAACCTACAAATATGGTTCTCAAAATGCCTCACTGTCAACCTTCAAGAGTGAATTCTTTTTGGGGGTGTACTCAATGATCACCTTAGTAATTCTATTTGTCTAGGACAAAGTTGACAAACAAGGACAGCAGTCTTTAGGAAGGAGTACCACAATAATAACCCTACAAAGGTAAGTTGTAACAAGTCAAAACGCCTCATGGCTTGGACGGCTGTCAGCAAAATTGTCACAAGTTAAAACAACTTTTGGCTTGGGCGGCTGTGAGTTACTGCAGCCATCAGGCATGTCCTGTGGACAACCATGACAACTCATGTACATACTTCAGATAGAGAACCTCAAAGTTTTTATTGACACTCTCCTTGGTTCAAATGCTTGTCCCTGTCACTATCATCCGCGAGACAGAGGACCAAGGTCCAAGCTCCTTTTATGTCACTAGGCCAACCTCCTAATCTGGGGTATTGTTCCACTTATGATTCATATTGACTTACTTGTGAGCGTTTTAGGCAGGGAAGAGATGCATATAAGATTATACAAGATTCTCAAATCAAAGTACAGGTGTGTTATGTGTATGAAGCTTGAATTCACAATAATGCTTCCAAGTCTAGAAATCTTCAACCATTTGGATGTGAGAGTTGATGAAGTTTTCCAATGCTACTCCACAAGCTTTGGCAACACCTTGCTCATTACATATGGAATGGCCTCCATTTGGTCAGCTGAATTCCAGTTTGATGTGTGTACGCTTGGGATTGCATAGAACTTATAACACTTACAAATGCATAAATAATCCCATATACCACATCCCTACGATAGTTTCATCACCAGAAGCCAGGTAGAATTGTTGGACACCAATATGTCAACACAAATATCCATTACCATTAGAATACACTGAAAACAGTAATACTATGGCAAAGTGATTGATACAGGAACCAAGCCTTCCTACACCAAATGGAAGGTCAAAACTAGAATAAGTTCCTAACATTGCTTCCCAGCATCATTTTTTTTTAATGCTTAGTTCGATTGGGGGGTGGCAGTTTTGTAGTGCTGCCCAATTTGAGGGTTATTTTAGCAAATCTTTAATTAGCTTTTTAAATCATTAAAGGGGCCATGAAGTGGGCCCCAGTTCATGTATAGGTCTAAGTTGCAAAGACCTTTTACAGTTAGTATTTTTATTTCCGTGTCTAAAGCAATTACTTCATATTTTCGGTTAGAGTTTACTTTGGAGTTCTGTTCATATTAGAATTCAGCTAGTTATGTATAAATAGTCCCACTACTCAAAAATGTCCTTATTGAAGAACAGTAAAGTCCCTCTACACAATGGGAAAGGCACCCAATTTCAGATCATCAGTAAAGTCTTCTCAATTTGAGAATCTCTTACTAGTGTTGATGCTATGTCTGTTTGTTCAATTTGGAGAGTCCAAGATTGAAGAACATTAAGGTTCAAGGTGCAGTCAAGCCTCAGTTCTTGCTTTGGCTGAGAGGACAGCCTTATACAACACCGACTCCACCTGGTTCAAGCACCTCCAAGCCCCCCCCTTCCTGTGATGCCCCGTGTCTTTTTATATTATTATGTTATTATCGTATGTGAATGTGTCAGTCTTTAAGATTATTAACGGATTCGATAATTGATTTGACGGTTTAATTAAATGATTTGAGTATAATTAAATGATAGTTTAAATGAGGCTAGATCCAATTGATATTGGGTCGAGGTCAGACATCGCTCGTGGATCCCACAGCAGTGGAATTAGACTGAACTGAAAACGAGGAAATGATCGGCATGATCTTCTGAACCTGGAGGTACTAATATTAGCACCTCAGTGTGGGCCCTGCATAAGATATTACAGCGGGCCCACAAGCCCATAACAAAGCCCATTAGTCATATAATAAATGTATACTATATGTATTATATATATTATATATATTATATATATTATATGTATTATAGATTAACCGACTTAAGAGGACCGACTTAGGAAACTTAAAGGAAAAGGTTGATTGTTGCGTAGGGGAGAAGCAAGAGAAGAAGAGTAAGAAAGGAGAGAGAAAGAGTGGAGAAGTAAGGGAAACAGAAGAAGAAGCCATTAAAGAGGATTCAGAAGAGAAGATTCAGGTTTCAGAAACGTGTAGAAGAGGAGTTAAGGTGAGAGAGAGAGCTAGCATAAGAAAGAGAAAGAGAAAGTGGGTGAGGTCATTAAAGAAGAGAGAGGGTAGAGTTGGGAGAGGTGAGTTGTGTGTGAGGTGAAGTTGAGGAACAGGGGAGAACGTGGAGAAGAGAGAGAGAGAGAGAGAAAAGGAAAGAGGAGAAAGCCTAGAGGAGAGAGAAGGAGTGGGGAGAGAAGAGGAAGACAAGAAAGAAGAGAGGAAAACCGTGGGGAGGAGAGAGAAAGTAGGAGAGAGAAAATAAAATAAAATAAAAGGGGAAAATCTACCGTTGGTTCCTACGCTTTCGAAATAGCCAGTAATTGTTCGGAGTACCGGAGGGAAAGCGGTTTTATCAGAATCAGGGTCAAATCACACACACATGGGACCGGGGACAGTTAAGTAATATTGACCAACCTATGTATGATAAGTGGGTGTTTCCCTTTAATAGATATGTAGCATGCACATGATAACATAAAAGCTATTTTATGTATTCATTGATGCAATGTGCATGATATATGTTTATGTGTATTGTGCGAAAATGCATGGATTGGATGACGACTCAATGACTTGATTGAAGCTGCTTGAAATGGAATGTTGATAGCATTCTTGAACTGTTAATTATGCATTTGAAAGAATGATTATGCATGTTAAATGTAAATTATCATGCTCTCATATTTAAATGATGGAACTACATGAACTGTGTTCAGATGAGATTGAATGATATCATGCTCTCATGTTTAAATAATTGAATTGTATGGAATTGTGTCCACCTTTTACTCATATGAGACTGAATGATGATTGAAATGAAAAATGTATATTGAAATTGGCGAGTATGGTAATGCAATACTGAAATGCGAGATGAAAAGAGTAAAAGAAAAAGGAATATAATGTAATGGCTTCTGTAAGTCCTGGTGCCTATGTACCCAAATGGGAAGGCATGAAGCAAGACTGAAAAGTGAAAAGATTGAGTCTGTGCCGATGGCAATCCACGAGGTGTACAAGGCCTTGTGCCTAGAAGCCACTTCGGTGGTGAAGAGACAGAAGCCACTTCGGTGGTGAAGAGACGAAGCCACTTCGGTGGTGAAGAGATATGTGCATCCTCTGGATTTGCCTAGGCTCAAGACTATAATGTCAGATAACTGAAATGCAAGTAAAAGAAAAAGGAAAAAGGAAAAAGAAAAGAAAAGGAAAAATGAGCAGGAAAAGGATAATGGAAAAGGAAAACGAAAGAAAAAAATTGGAATGTATGATGTTATATGATTATTGATGCATGATGAACTGCCTGACTTACTTACATGGTTGTCTATATTGCTTACATGGGGCATAAAGCTCATTATTGAAAATGTTGACAGGTCCTCAGACACGCGATAAGGGCAAGGGTGCTGCTACTTGACAGTACCTTTAAAGTTGAAGATGGGAACATTTTCTTTTTGTTGCAACTAATGTTAGTTTGAATGAACTGTGAATGTATATATTTCTTTGAGACTGTATGTACTTTACTAAACACTGTTGTAAGGTCAAATGTAAGTATAACAGGACTTTAGACTGTGTACATATGTGTATGAGTCAAATTATCAGACAGGTTGTTTGTTTGTTCTAAAGAATGTTTAGTCTGGTTTTAGTAGTTAAAAACAGGTTTATTTTAAGGAATGAACTGTCACGTGCCCCAGTTAAATGTCCATAATGAGGGCCCCACCAAGCCTGTGACAACTGGGGTCGTGACACTTCCCCCTTCTCATTCCCCTTTAATTTCTGTTTGAAATCCCCAACAGGTTCAGTTCCCACATTCACACCACAAAAGATGACATCATTAACTCCATACCCATCCACCATAGGGGTGTAAACGGACCAAATTCGGATCGGATAGTGGTAATACCATATCCGCATCCTATTATATTCAGACGGATTTAGATAATATCCTATCAGTTTTTGGACAGATTCAGTCGGATTCGAATGATAATCAGATAGTTATTTTCTTAAGTAGATTCTTTTAAATGGACATGAATATAGATTGAGTACAAGTTTTTGACTACTTGTTTACATCTTTACCATTTTATTTGTGAGGGCCAAGTTTGAAATTTAAGAATTTAGCAATTTTTTTTTTTTTTTGGATGAATGAATAATTATATTAAAGCAAAGAAGAAAACAAAGCGAAATGAATAAGAGGGGAGGGGGGAGGGAGAACTTGCAAGAGGAAGCAACACTCAAGGGGGGGAAATAAAAGAGCAACTGAGCCCCAGGGTGCTAACAATGAACATATTCTTGGGGTTATCATCAATAGGGGGATGGGGAGAGGAGAGCATCTAGAAGACACATCAAAATAGATGGCTTTCCAACTCAAATATATAGATCGAGATTTGGAAGTCCATCTTCTAAGGTTATGCACCCACCAAATGTGGTGTATGGTGGCAATAAAGACTAGCTTGCCTATATGGTCGCAAATGGAGTGTCCGGCAAAGTTCCTCAAGAACCAAGGTCAATCACTAACAAACCCAAATGAACGTCTCAAGCGAGGCCAAATGGAAGCAATAACTATTCCTAAAGGGGACGAGTAAGGGGACAAGAGAAGAAAAGGTGGTCTATGTCCTCGGAACCATTCCAACAAAAGGAACAGTTAGGGTTAGCAAGGATGTGGCGGCTAATAAGGAAGGACTGGGTTGGAAGGGCATGGTTGAGGGCTCTCCAAAGGGTGAGGGCATGACGGGGGATGCTGCCTTTGAACCAGACTAAGGGGGACTAGGGGGCCGGGGGGTTTGGGGAGCGGATAAGGTTCCAGGCGGAGGAAGCGGTAAAGGATTTAGTTGGAGAAGGGATCTAAAGGGGGGGGGGGGGGGGACTAGGACCCATTAATGATGAAGGTATCAAGGGTGGAGGATTTGGGGATATGGGAATCATACACCGTACGAGGGCCAAGAAGGGTGTAGAGAATGCCCAAAGGATGCCAGGGTCTAGCCAAAAAAGAGTGGAAGATCCTTAAGAAATTTGTATAGAGATTGCAGAGAGAGCTCTAGGCCGAAGGAGCAAGATCTTCCTCCAAATCCAAGATGGATTTGAGGGACACGCAACTGTCCAAACGGAGTCGTGCCTGAGGATGTAAGAATAGACGCAAGAAACCCAGATAGAATCATGCTTAGAAGCAATCTTCCAAATGAACTTAAGGAGACAAGCTAGGTTAACGTCAAGGATATGACGAATACCTAGGCCGCCCTCAGATTTGGGACCACAGACTGCAACCTAAGAAACAGGATGGAGGAAGCGGGAGGATTATTGACCTTTCCAGAGAAAAGCACAAAAGAGAGCTTCCATGGACCGGATGATGGATTTGGGAATGGAGAAAATGCTACTCTAATAGAGATATGAAGATTGGAGGACGGATTGGATGAGCACCACCCTACCCACAAAGGATAAGAGCTTCCCCTTCCAAAGTTGGAGGTTTTTCCTGATGTGATAGAGCATAAGGAACGGTGGTGGCAAGTGAGCCTACCAGGAATAAGGGGCAAGCCAAGATAGGTCACAAGAAAGGACCTAAGATTGAATCCCGAGAGCTGAAGGAGGGAGGAACGGATGGAGTCCGAGACTCCAGAGAGAGGGAGTATATTTGTTCAGATTGACACAAAGACCAAAGAGAGCTTCGAAGGAGGAGAGACAAGAGAGAATGGACGAGATGGAGAGGTGGTCAGCTTTGGAGAAGATCATGAGATTGTCAGCAAAAGCGAGGTGGGTGAGATTAGAGGATCTACACTTAGGGATAGGAGAGATTAGGTGTTGATCCATTTTGGATTAGAGGATGTGGGAGAGGACCTCGAGCCCCAGAGTGAACAAGGGGAGAGGGGATAGCCTTGACGGATTCCTACTCGAGAGGGGAAGTATCCAGTGGGAGAGCCATTGGTGATGATGGAGAAGTGGGGAGTGGAGATGCATACCTCCATCCAGTGGACAAAGGAAGGGGGGAAATCCATGGCCAAGAGAACCTTGCTAATGAAGTCCCATACTCCCATCAGATAGAATCAAAGGCTTTATGAAGGTCCACTTTCAAGAGGGCAGCAAGAGAGTGGGAAGCCTTATCGAATCCTCGGACAATTTCCACACAAAGGAGGATGTTGTCTGAGATGCTACGGCCCAAAATGAAGGCAGATTGGTGGGAGCTCACAAGCAATGGAATGATCTTTTTTATCCAATTGGCAAGGATTTTAGAGATGAATTTGTAAATGACATTGCAGAGGGAGATAGTGCGGAAGCCAGAGAAAGAAGAGGCCCCGGGCTTTTTAAGAATAAGGCAAAGGAAAGTTTGGTTGATGGAAGAGAGTTGGTATGGATTGAGGAAAAAGCTATAGATGGCATGGACGAGATCATCCTTAATGAGGTCCCAAGAAGTCAGGAAGATTCCCATGCTAAATCCATTTGGACTAGGGGCACAATTGGCTTTGTGGGAGTGGATGGCGGAAATAATTTCTTCATGGGAAGGAATGGAGTGGAGAGAAGATAAAGCTAAAGGAGGGACAAATTTTGTTGAGGAGAGAGGAGGGAAGGGGAAGCCGGGAGGGGAAGGAGGACGGGGCAAGAAGGTTGGAAAAGAAAGAAACAATCTCGACCCGATTATTGGGAAGATCAGTGATCCAGGTGCTATTCCTAGAAAGGAGACAGGGAATGGAGTTGAAATTCATGCAAACTTTAAGGGAACGATGAAAATAGGTGGTGTTGGCATCCCCAAGGTCAAGCCACTTGATTCTTGCATTCTGTTGAAGGAAGCTTTCCTCCTGAGAGGAGAGAGAGGAGAGGGAGAGGGAGAGGGAGAGAGATCTTTCTTCCTCAGCAAGGGAGGGGTCAGAGGGGTTGCCTTGGAGAAGGTGTTGGATCCTAGAGAGATCACAACGACAGGAAGAAACTTTTGATGAGATATTGCTGAAGGTGGAGGAGTTTCAAGAACGAAGGGTGACCTTATTGTTTCTCAACTTTCGGGTGAAAGCAATGAGGGGGAGAGACTTGCAGTGAACCAGCTGATTCCATGCCATAGAGATGGTGGGGAGGAAAGAAGGGCTGGAGGCCCACATATCAAAGAATTTGAAGGGCTTGGGGTCGGAGGAGGGAGGGTCGAAAATATGGAGTATGCAAGGGGAATGATCGGAGAGGCTAGGAGGGGGGAAGGAGGCATGGGAAGTAGGGAAGGCAGAAAGCCAAGACTTGTTGACCACAAAGCGATCAAGCTTGGAATTAATACAGGCATCTCCAATCTTGCAATTCTGCCAAGTAAGAAGATGGCCAGACCAACGAAGATTAGAGAGGCTCGTATCCTCTAGGCATGAATTAAAGTCATTCACAGCCGCTAGGTTCGGAAGATTCCCACCCACTCTTTCGTGAGAGAACCAAACGATATTGAAATCACCCCCGATTCCTAGGGGAATCCCTCAGTGGAAGGAGTAAGAGAGCAGAGATCATCCCACAGAGGGGATTGATCGGAAGATCGGTTACAACCATAAAAAATAGTGAGGAACATGGTAGAGGGCGAGATGGGAGAAGAGAGTCAAAGATGCATAAGTTGAGAGGAAGAGGAGAGAAGATTGAGATGGAATTTTGAGGGGTCCCAAAGGATCCAAATGCGATCATTGGGGGCAAGATTAGAATTAGAGAGGAAGGACCAAGAGGGAGCTATAGACTTGGCACTCCGAAGGGCGTTGTCGTTATGAATGTGGGTTTCAAAGATGGCACAAATGGAGGCTTTTGCATCACGAATGGCAAACATAACATCGGCTTGTTTGGAGAGAGTATTTAATCCTCTAACATTCCATATGTGATGATATTGGACATAATTACTGATGGGATGAGAGAGTGGCTTCAAGTTTGTTGTTGTGGGTAATGGTAGCCGCAGGAGAGGGGGGAGGGGACACAATGGGCCAAGCGTGAGGGGTTAAAATGGGAGTCTCACACAAAGGGGAATGCAGGGGAGATAGAGTTTCAAAGAGATTTGGGTCAATGGAGGAGTTTGAGTTAGGGGTAGAAGGGGAAAAAATGGAGATTTTCCACTTGGTTAACCAGCGTAGGTTCACTGGGAAAGGAAGTGGAAGAAGGGGTTGGGGTGGTCTAGTTCGAACGACACTGGTGGTTTGGTGAGGGAAGGTCATTCGGTTTACTGGTTTGGTGTTGGGGAGGGCCAGACTTAATAGAAGGGTGATGGTTTGGGCCGAAAGTCTAGCTATTTTTGTAAAAAATCTAGAAAAATAATCATACATCTCAAGTAAATTTTTTTATAAAAATAAGAAAAATAAATTTAAATAAGTGACTTAAACGGATAATTTTATTGGACGGATAACAATCGGTAAGAAAGGGGTATACCATATTTGCATCCTATTAGTAATCGGACGGATTCGGATACCCCTAAACAGATGTGAATACGAATTTGGAAGCAAATTTTGGTTATCCATTTACACCCCTAATCCACCACGCCATCATACGACCACCATACCACTCACCTTTGATCCCCTCTGCAGCCCCAAACAATTAAACATACTGAAGACTCACCAATTCTTGATTTTGGCATCCCTTTTTCCCTCCAAAATCAAGATTAATTACACTTTACATTCCAGCATCCAAATAAAACTTGGCGAGCATCTCCTAAGCAAATAGCCCTAGACTGAACCCAAGTTTCATCCCAATCATCATCATTGGGTCCCTTTAACCATCTCAAGAATTTTATCTCAATTGGAGCTAGACTGGATCCAAGTTCACCCCATTCCATCATCATCAGGTGCCCCCAAATTATCTCAAGCTTTCACCCCCAAACCTGTTGTCATATTTCTTGAAGCAATCCCTAAACCCTCCAAACCCATCCAACACTACACCACATGAACCAAATACAATCTCTCAGCCCAACCCAGAGTTTCAGAGAGCATTAGTTCAAACCCATTTGGGATCACCCCAACCAAAATATCCAAAATTAACTAAATCCTTTGTTTTTGGGCCTGGAGATAAGCTTGACATAAAGATCTTGGAAGTTTAGGGTCTCATTCAATTGGAGCTACTCATTGCTTCTAGATATCATATAAACACTACGTAAATGAGCATCTACTGGACTCTGGATTAAAATCCATATAGTAATAAGTCTACTGAACTTAAACAATACGAAAGCAACGTGATGAATGGAAAACTTAAATTTCTTAAAGAATTTCATGTTCACATTACCGATAAAATTACCCAATTCACAGCATTCTCACATACTAACCCTTAGAGAATTAATAATTTGAACTTTTTATAAGAGCCAAGCAGCCTACAAATTAAAGGTTGATAGTCAAACAGCCAGAGTTCTTTGACACTAACATCAGCAGATTAATCTTCAGCCTTAATGTTCCATAGGACCTTTACTACCACATTTACGAATGCTATCAACTGCATAAACTTAATTGCTATACACTAGAACCACAGGAAGCATCTCCTCCACCAAGCATTCTAAAATCACAAACAGTAATCTGGAACAAGATGGAGTTGTCCAGGTATCACGTGACTCAACCAAACTAGTAAAAACAGAAGTCCATAAAAGAAAAAGACGGTTCCAAAAATAGAATCCAAGAAAAAAAATACAAAATGATGAGTTAACTTCACCAACCGCATACACCTCATTTTAAACAGAATACAATCCTAAAGACTTCAGCTGTTAATCTTTCTCTATGGACATTAACCTAAGTCATTTACCAACTCAGACAGAAATTTATTTACCTCTGCATAAGCAATGTTCTAAAACTTTTGGTTATGAGATTTTCAAGTGAACGCATAGAAATACACATAACTAAAATAAAATTAACAAGCACATGACCAAAGTCCAATCATAGAACCCTAGGTAACCCCAAAAGCATCTGTGCTGGCCGGTGTTCTTCCAATAGCTGATGCATTGCCACACCAGTACTCCCACCTCCTACTCTGGTAACACTAACACCTACTTAAGTCGACATCCCATACTACTGGAAAAATGACACTACTAAATAAGGAAAAAGAAAATTAGTCTAATGCGAATTAGTCTTGATTACAATATTAAAAATGCCATAGATTTCGAAGTAAAAAGAGAGTGCCATAATTTCGAAGTAAAAAGAGAGTAAAACAGAAGTCAAAGTCACAACTTCTATCGTTTGGTCTTCATTCATTACAAAACTAAGAAACACTCATTCCCATATTTCAGCAAAAAACCACATATGCAGAAGTTCAAATGTTATGGCAACAAAAGCCTTAAGCAAAACAGAAATTTATAGCCCCATTTACGGATAAATACATACCATGAGAGCATTTAAATCCTGAAAAGCATCATGCAAGCTCTTATCAGTATTCTCCCAAGTCTCCTGCTCCTTCCTTAGAATCCCAGAAATACCAACAACCGGCATCCTCACTACACTAGAACCTTCAATAGAACCCCCACTTCCCTCAAGCCTCGATTCAGAACTTCCAGATACATTCACAACCTCCCATGATTTCGACTTCCAAACCTCCCAAAACCGATTGTAGAAAGATTCAGGATCTGACTTGCCTCTCAAAATAAGCATGATCACCATCGATGTCGATCCTTTCTCATCAATTCGCCCGTCCGCCAAGGTAGATACCTGAAACCGAACCTTAGGTTTACCAAACATGGTTTTAATCGATTTCTTTAGTGAAAATATGTGAGTAACAGCACCAAGAGGGATCGATGCTGCACCTTCCTTCTTCGTTTCATCGATCCATAGAATCCGATGCGTGGTCAGAATCAAAATCCCGGTTTTCAAGTGAGGGAAATTAGGGTTTTCTTCACATACGAGGTCGACGGAAGAGAGTGTGGAGCGTTCCAATTCGCCGGAAAGGAGAACCGGTCGGCCGCTGTCAGTAAGTTCTGCCGGTGGTAGCCATTTTCCGGCGGCCATGGAATCGCCTGAAAAGAACTACTGAATCATCGCCTGGTTGTATGAATTTGCAGATGATAGTTTTTTTTTTTTTTTCGCGGGGAATTTGAAAGAGAGAGCTGAGAACGGATCGACTTCGACTGAGAGTTATGCACAAAACTACGGAAGAACAATAAACACATAAACGTGGAACAGAAATGTATCAAAACTTTCGGAAATTAGATGATTAACTACTTTTAGTTTTTTTTTAAGAGTTGTTTAAATTGGGTCACTGTAGATCATAAACTCCTGTAATATATATATTACGTGTGGGTCCCAAACAAACTAACACGGTTAGTTACCATTAAATATCCTTAAATTTCAAATGTGAATGGACCATAGTGCTCCTCCTGTTTGGTTGCATGAGTCTAGAAATTTCAAATATTTAGAGATTTCGAATCTATAGATTTTAAATATATGGAGTCATAATTTATAAAATTAATTGTTTGGTTAACCAAATATGTGGAATGAAATTTGTGGATTCATTTGTGATTTTTATGAATGCACAAATGTTTAGCGTTTTTTTAGTAGGGATGAAATCTCTAGATTTCACCCCATATCCATAAATCTACATATTCACATTTTTAGTGTAAAAAGATGAATCTCTAGATTTCACGAATCTAAAGATTTTCACAACCAAACGGGTATAAATCTCGCATTCATGAATTCAGAGATTTCAAATCTTTGGATTCATGTAACCAAACAGGCCCAATTTTGATCCCTTCACGTTTGAAATTTGAATATATTTAACAGCGATTATCGATGTTAGTTTGGTTAGGACCTATACCTAATACATTGCATGTAAAAAACTCTTTCTTTTTTACAAACAAGTAGCCATTATGTTAGCTGATAAGTATCTATATTGGATATAACTGCTAATGGAGGAGTAGTAGGATGGTTAGGAACCTGACTTCTCAGTGGAGAGGTCATGGGTTCAACTCCTACCGGGGGCATATGTAATATCCCTATCCCTATATATAAAAAACGCCTTTGTACCAAAAAAAAATCTATATTTGATATAACTGATATGCTACATATCGATACCTCTTGCAGTAAACTACAAAACCTTTGAACAAAGTGTTTGCAAACCCACCACGAATATTAAGGCTGTGTTTGTGGGGAAAAAAAAAACATATGGGTCCCATGTGTAGTGGGGTGAGGGAAAAGGAAAGCGTTTTGTGAAAAAGTGATAGGGGTGGGTCCCACTTTTTACTTTTCCCAAGTTTCCCACAAAGTCCCACCAAATATGTGGGGTTTTAAAATGGCATGGGGTGGGAAACTTGGACTTCCACATCAGCAAAACTTGTCTCCAACTTTCCCACCCCAAGAAACCAAACAATATACAATTTTGGGATTTAAAGGAAAAAGTAAGAAATCTATACGTTTTTCAAGAATTTTCCCACCCCATCTTTATTCCAGCAAACAAACACAGCCTAAAGTAATGTGCTTCACATAATATCAACCGTTTGCATATTATTTGCATAAGCAAAATGTGCATGTAGAAATTGAGAATTGCCATGAAAGTCAAGAGTATTTATTCGAAGTTTATGGTAGAAAGAAGCATGATAAAAAAGACTGATTTGTAGTAGCACAAACCAAACAAAGATGTGATCGGGTACTCTTCCTAAAAATGAGTCACCTAAATACAAGAGCCTCATGAGAGGTTTTCTATAAAAAGTGTTTGATTTTTAAGAGAGTGGCCTGGTATCCCAAATTAATTTCTAGACTGAGGAGCTCAATCAGGAAGATGCTACATTACCATGAATATCAAAGATTGATAAACATAAGTGGTATGCTGAGCCTAGAGTGAATAGACCTTGTTTTGCCTTAATCCTGATCCAAGTATTTGGGGGATCAAGAGAGAGTATTCGAATGGCTTGAATTGCTTCCCTTTCCTGTGGCGTGAATCAAATGGGGGTTATCCCTTTTGAGAGGAGATGAGGGAGCCAAGGATCAGTTATCCTCTTTCCTCTTTTCAGTTTTACAGCAATTGGGTTATCGTAGTCATGTTAGCAATCATATCTATAATCCCTTAACTCTATTGTGTAGTTCCAAGTAAAGCTTCCAACAAATCAATTAAAATAGCCTTGTTTTAAATTTGACTATCTTACCTAACAAGCTGGTAGATCATAGAGTGCCACGTGTACGGTGCATATGGCTTGGTGTATGTTGGTTTATATTCTATAAATTGATCTCCTGTACTGAATCAAAACAATAAAGAAGTGAACAGAATTATCTCACATGGTATTAGCTTTACACAGTTTTGATTTCTCCCAGTTCGGTGTATTGTTGGAGGTCTTCAATATTTGACAATAACTAGACTGGATATTTCTTATACCGTGCATCATGTTTGTCAATTTATGCATGCTCCATCTATTGCTGATTTTTCCTTGGTGAAACTTTTTTTGCGGTATGTTAAGGTACAATGGATCAAGGTCTTTGTATTCATCGTCATAGTTCCCTACAATTGTATGGCTTCTCGAATGCAGACTAGGCAGGTTGTCCTCTAACTCGTCGTTCGACAACGGATTATTGTACTTTTATTGGTTCGAATCTTATTTCTTAGAGTGCCAAGAAACAACCAACAGTGTATCGCTTTAGCACTGAGATGACATGGTTGGGTTTTCTCCTTCGTGACATTGGTGTCCCTCAACATGCACCGTCTATATTGTTTTGTGACCATATTGGAGCCTTTCACATGACTATCAATTATGTTTTTCATGCTCGGATGAAACATATCGAATTAGATTATCATTTTGTAAGGGAGAAGGTGGCTTTGGGTTTTCTAACGATCATTCAATATGTTTTCTCTTCACATCAGCTAGCGGATTTGTATACTAAGCCATCGTACCCAAAGGAATTTCAACGCTTAAGTTTCAAACTTGTCTCATGGGTCGGCCAAGTTTGATGGAATTTAAGATCATAGATTGCCACGTGTACGGTGTACGTAGCTTGGTGTATGTTGGTATACATTCTATAAATAGACCTCTTGTACTGAATCAAAACAACAAAGAAGTGAACAGAATTATCTCACACAAGCAACCTAGAACATCCTTTTGAATTCCTTTTAAGATTATCACGAATTCGTTCTAGTATTAATAGTTTTAAAAAAGAATTCTTAAACAAGGAACAGTTTAGTAGGAAATTACACGAACTTCCAATTGTTTAATAGTTATGGATGGTTATCCATGATTGAGGGAGCTGTCGGTGATTGTCCCGAGGACAGTTATATGTAATGTATAGAAAGTTAGGTTAAGAGTGAGAGACGTATCTGTTTATGTTTGGCAATCATATGTTGTCTCATCGTTCGTCCCGACCAAGTAGAGGGTCTGTATGTGCCCGAGTTTGTATGAGTTGGAGATACCGAGATACTTCCAATTGTCAAGTCAAAAACATCTTGTCCCGAATGTTGTTCTACTTTGTTCGGGAGAATAAGGGAGTTTTGCCGTCGGGCACATTAAATGCTTGGTATTAAGTGACTAGCCGTTATCGTAATGGTTTTCCTCGAAGCCCTTGTCCAGTCTGGCCTTGCCACGTCAAATGGCTATGCCTATAGTCATAATGATTACCTTGGGGAGTTACATGATTACATCGTCTCTCTTCCTAAACCATCGATCACGAAACGCAGTAACCGTTCGATCAGGAAGAGTAACACTTCTTCCGATAGTATAAATAGCACATTTCCTTCTTTGTTTTGATCTACAGTTTCCATCGCTCTCGACTAAGAATTGCCCCTAACTAAGCTCCCGAGATCCTTCAAGTCTTTAAGCAATAAGTTATTTTCTTTCCTTCCATGGCTCCGAAGAGACCTAGATTGAGTTTGAGAGGTTTTAGGCATCAGCCTAAAGTTCCCATCCCAGTCTATTGTGAGAGGAGACGTTCCCATCCCAGTCTATTGTGAGAGGAGACACCGTCGGGGCGAGGGGAATGCGAGTGAGGGTGATAGTGATCAGACTAAACGGCTTAACTTAACCGGGGATCGTGTGAAAGAACTGGGCGAGGGGAATGCGAGTGAGGGTGATAGTGATCAGACTAAACGGCTTAACTTAACCGGGGATCGTGTGAAAGAACTTCATGAGCAGTCTTCGGACGATGAGAGTTCTCGTACCTCTAGTGATAGTTTTCCCGATGATGACCCTAGGATTCTTGAGGAGATAAGGGAGATGAATCGGAAGGATAGAGAACTTCAAGCCTCTCGGGCTCAAGCGGTAGTGCAGTGTAATCAAAATTCTACTGCGTTAGAGTGTGGATTTCCGTTGACAAGGAGGCAGCAGCCACCTTAATATCAACCAAGTTCTTCCTTGCATCATTAGTTATATGTATCAATGAGGCAATCAGTTTCATCTCTACTTGCAGCGTATCTTCATAATCTATCCAAAATGAATCAAACCATTAAAGAATTTTGTAGTCAACAGTAGAAGTAGAAATTTAGAGTCTGTTTACCTACTGCCTTTCCACTTTATTTTATTTTATTTGTATTTTTATTTATTTTCAGTAAGAAGGAACGGTTTAATTTAGAATCTGTGTTGGTATATTTTTTATTTTAAATATTTTAAAAGTCGGATTTCTAGAATTTTAGTTTCCTAGTTTGAAATGGTTTCTCAGTTAGGAGAGTTGGTCTTAATTTAGGAGTCATTGTGTTCGTTCAACTTCTTCGCATCAGACCATCACTCACACAAACTGAAAAACTGAGCAAAATTGCAGGATCATTTCTTCTGTCGTAAGATCTTTTTCGCTTATAACTACTGCTAGAGTCAAAATAATCTCTCTTCTGTGATATATTGCAAGAAGAATGTCGCCTCTGAGATTACCCAAAAAAAAGAATTTTGCCTATCAATTCTTTGTAAGTCTCTCTGGCAGGCTTCAGGGTTCTTTCTGTTTCTGCTTTTTCTTCACACAACAGAAGCAAAACTTCGCCCCAATCCCTATGACAAATGAGAATTCTGCCCAGTTCATCTGTCTGGTTAGTAACCAATGGAAAGCTAAGAAAGACAACATCTCATCTTAAAATAAAAAATCATGCACAGATGCAATAAAACGTAGAGGAACAACAAAGCTGAATATATAGAAATAAATAAATAAATAACCTGCAAACATGGTTTCCCAGAGAAGAAAGAAAAACAAAATGGAAGGACCCTTTTAGAGGATTGAGAAAACAAAGAAGCTCTAGAGTTGGTTCTGATGGTCGACTTTCCCCTAGCTTCTTAGATTTATAGACAATGGAGGTCGACCTCAGGTGTTAAAAGAGCATTGAGATAATGGAAAATATCACTTACCTCCCTCTTTTAGTTGACTAAATGACACTTAGACCCCTTCTTAGTTGGATAATATCACTTATCTCACCTCTTAATTAACATAGTTATCAAACACTTCTTTTTGTTAATTTTTTGTTTTAAATTTTATTTTTACCTTTTAAATTTTTTTAAAAACTCCAAATTACCCTCAATTAAAAATATATTTTAATTTACATTTTAAATTATCTTTAATAGATAAAATCTTAAAATATTCTTAGTTAATATTATTATTAAATATAAATATCTTCAATTATTTTAATAGTTAAAACCCTAAATTATCCTTAATTAATTTTTTTATTAAATTTTCAAAATGCTCTTATGCTCTTTATCTATACATTTCTTTTTGAATAGAGTGAAAGAAAGAAAAAAATCAATCAAAATAATTTAAACGTCTTTCTTAGGTTTGTTTCTTTTTCTTTCCTAATGAAAAAGTGCATCTAAATTAAAAGACATTGGGGTTTTGTAGGTCTTGGAATAAAATTAATTAAAGTTAATTTAATATTTTAACTACAAAGGTAATTAAAGGTATTTTGAGATTTTAATAATAATATTACTTAAAGATAATTTGAAATTTAAACTAAAATATTTTTTAATTTAAGATAGTTTGGAATTTTAGAAAAATATTTAACGGTAAACTTAGAACTTAACGGAAAAAAACTACCAAAAGAGAAGCATTTGATAACTTTCCTATGTAAAAGGGGAGGTAAGTGATATTTTACATCTAAGAGGGCCCAAATGCCATTTGGTCAACTAAGTGGAGAGGTAAGTGATATTTACTCTATTTATTTTCATTCTACTCTCAAAAGTTTTATTTCTAATTCTCCAACAAAAGTGATATTTGGGGGGGAAATTTTTATTTATTCAATTGAAACGAACAAGAATAAAGTATAATGTGATTATTTTAAAATACCAAACGAGAAACAGAGGTAATTTTTTTTTTTTGTGGAAATTAGAAATAAAACTTTTGGTGAAAAGATCCCGGTAAATAAAAACAATAAATAAATAAATATAAAAGAAAGATAGAAAATTTTAATTTAAAATGTACTATTATTACATTGTCTAATGTGTGATAGAATCTAATCAACGCATTCAAAGTTCATGACCCGGAGAATGGCGGTTCATAAAGAGAGAACAATAGGAGCGATTCATTCGTTAATGTTCTCTCGGTACAAAATAAATAAATAAATAAATAAATATAAATATATATATATATATTTAAAACAAAATGGAAGGATAATTATATAGTCCTCTTATCAAATTAAAGTTATACCACAACAATTTCAATATAATTTTACTTCACAATTGCAAATTTGTAACTTTATTCAGCTAATTTATATAAAAATACTCAAAATTATAGTTCTTTTTTCTATTTTAGTTAAACTTCAAAGTTATAATTCATAATAAATAAATAAAAAAAGGTTAGAAGCACCTAATATAATATTGAAATACGTTACATTTTGTAATTGAAGAATTTGAAAATCATTCAACTAATTAAAACTAAATAATATAATTTAATTCATATTGTTATGACATTAGAAATAAAATTTACCTGAGATTTTCTTCTTATAGGTTAATAGCATTTCAATTTCCTTCAATTTGTCAATCATATTCTTCAAAAAAAGATAAATTGAAAATCATTGTGTTGAATCATAACTAAATACATAAAATAACTAAATATAATAGCCGCAAACATTTTGATTATTAATGTGATTTTTGTATGATTATTTATTATCCTCAATCATGCATAATATATTTCTTAAAAAAAATTTAAGAAACACCTCAAAACATTTCGCAAAAAATGATGTATACCCCGAAACGATATCAACTTGACAAAGACAACCAAAGAAGTCTCTTAAATTTTCACAATGGTACACTTCCGTTAGCGAATTTTGTTAAGTCATCCTTAGATAATCTCATTATTCATACTATACTATTAATTTCTTGTTATTTTACAATGTTACCCAAAAAAGATTGAATCCTTAATTTCATCTTGTTGATTTATTTTTAATTCTTCATTTTATATTATAAGATCTAGAACAATGCAACTAATGTATATTTGTCACTTATTTTATCTAATTAATGTTTCTAATGAAAAAAGGAAGTCGTTGCCAATTTGGCATAGTTTTGGGGTAATATGTTTTTTGCCAATTACCTTGGAGTGTCCTTAAAGTTTTTCCAATAAATATCATGCATAGTGTATGAACAAAGACTAAAGTAGTTCAAAATTACTAAGAAACAATAAAAAAGAAATGATATACTTTTAAAATGTCTCACGTGATTAGCATTTATAATAAACATCATAATTTTAAACTTTTTTTTTGTGTTAATTTAATTCATTATTTCACATTATACAATTCAAAATATTATTTGCCTTCATAATACATCCAACAACCTTCTAACTAATGTTATATATTATTATTTAATTTAATTGATTTATTTAGTTGAGAGCTGATCTAATTTAGTTTTGACAAGTTTTATCGAATGATCGAATACTGTAGGCAGAGTATTATGATATTAGAAATTTTATAGGATGCACAGCCACATTTACGGGGTTCCAGAGCCACTCAGGAATGAGATTACAAATCATCCATTAGTGTTTTCTCTTTTTCCTGTTTTGGCTAATGAAAGCATTCTCCCTGAGATTGTGTTTTGATCAGCATTTTATTCTTTTGCTGTCAATGTTGATCAATAGATTATCATCTTAAATTTAGAACTGAATGTATTAACGAAGAGTTCCCATTCTATGGGTTGTGCTGGTGATTGGAAATTCAATGAGTGGATAAAATACATCAATAGAACTTGTTGAAATAGCCAAAGAAATTCATCTCAGTGCAAAAGGGGCGTACCCAGTGCCGAAGCTCCCACACTGTGGGGTCTAGGGAAGGGACTTTCTCAGTGCAAAATCCCTGAAAATTTCAAGGGGCTTCTAAGCTAAAGTAACAAACAAATATGACAACTAGCACCTATATAAATCCATAGGTACTCACTCCCTCACTCTGTTTGCTTCCATTTAAGAACAGTGTAAAGGAAAAATCTCCAGGAACTACACTTGCTTGCCCTGACTACATTTCCATTGAAGGAAAACTGTAATCAGAGAAAATTGGATATGCTGAGATGAGTTCAATTTGTTGATGGCTCTTGGGTAATTGCAGATTCCATCATTTACTGTACTGGCTAACTATCATATTGACTATAATTGGGTTTCTCTCTCTAAAAAGGTCAGTAAAATGTATCATCCAAACTTCAACATAGCTAACTCCTTCAGACTATGGGGAAGAGAAAAGACACAAGAATTGTATTAATATGAATTTGATTATATGAGCATGCATTCCCACCATTACTTGTCCTTCTCTCTAATTTGTTGGCATACCCAGGAAGGTAAATATCATTACCTGTGAAGTGTGAACTGTGTGCTTTCAATTCAACCTATACTAAAATGGGAGATCTAAACCATGCATCACTAAGGAGAAGTCATTGACAAATTCTCTTCGACTTTGAATAAATAGATCATAGGCTTCCCTTTCTTTGAATCACAATCAAAATGAATTGCTCAACTCATGTGCAGGAAAAGAACACTGCCATCTTAGGATGAAATGATGCATTCCATCAAGGAATTTTGTCACTCAAGGGAAGTTGCAGGCATACCAAAGCACAATACACATGTTACTGGTGACTTTGAGGTAACCAATTCTCTTCCCTGTTTATTCATTCTTTGGTTTTGGTTCTTGCAAGGACAATGCTTGATACCTAGCAAACCATATACTTGTGAGTACACATCTCTATATACGACTTCTTATTGATAAAAAATTGTTTTGATAAAGTCTGAAGCAGTGAATCATTAGTTCAATGAGTAGAGCACTTGGAACATAAGCATCTTACAAGAGGATGGTGGTGCAAATCCACCAAGATTCTTTTGATTCAATTACGTATTTAGATTGCACTTCGGTACAAAGAACTGAAACTAGAACAATGAAGGCGAGAAACTAACATCTAGACGTACTTCCTAATTTTCAATGAAGGGATTCATTTCAGTTCTTGTTTTATGGGTAAACCAAAGATGCTAGAATTTCGAATTACACTGATACTTTGTTAGGAACCCAATGGCAGCAGGGTTATCTTTCCTTTAGAATCACTTACAATTAGACCTTAGAATGGATTAGTTTCAGCCCAGAATAGAATAAAACAGCAAGTACAGATTATAAGATTATAGTGTTAACAGAAACCAAGTAACACCACCTTGCCTATGAGAAGCCAGTACTCTCCTGCAAGTCTCCTTGCCCAAACCCAATTCTAAGAAATCTCCCCTCTCTCTTTCCCCCCAAACAAAAACATCAGAAGCAACTAACTCCCTGACTCCCAGTAAGACCATGTAACTGACAGCAAAATTAGTTTCATTCATTGGTTGGCCCTGCTGCTGTGATGGTTCTTTCTGGTGTAGACTCGAGTCAGGGGCCTAACATACTTCAGGAATAATCAGCCAATTTGCAGGGCTTGAATCACGACCAACTGTTCCTTGAATACCACAAAAGAGGAAGCATGCTATATTTTCACCCCAAGAAAGGATCCAAAGAAATTCTTTAACTTCTTAAATCTGTTTCTCCAATTATGCTTATGGCAAGTGTTTTCACAAATTCTAAACCTGACCACAACTTGTTAATATGCAGCATCAATAACTCTTCTACATATTAAAAACTGCCTCATTCCAATGGGATCCACCATAAAATTTCTCTCTAACCTGGTTAGGGTCCATAAGATACATCAGCCATGCAGTGTGCCCAGTATATCATCATCTCTATACAGATGGTACTCTTTTATCACCTGAGTTTACTGTTGTAGTCTCCCTCTTTTACAACAATAGGAATAAGTTTCCCATCCTTATCATGATATCCAGGATCCACCGCAACAACTCTACCAAAGTTCAGCTTGGATGTTTTCTCAGGAAGCAAAATTCTGGCCTCTGTTTTTGATGGAGGAACGGTTTTCACCACCAACACACAATTCAAAGAGACCATTACTGGACTGATGAAGATGTATGGCTCATCTTCTGAACCAGAAACTCTTTCCCTTCTAATGCCGTAATCAGCAACTCCACCAAGAGACAAGGTCTTTTACTTGATGTTACTTGAATCTATGATGATCTCTTTCAGATTGCAGTGGCTTTTGATCTTACTAATGTTAATGAAGCCCCAAATCCACCTACAAATACACCTAGTACTGAACAAAGACAGCAGGAATTACTTCAAAGTTTCTTGCTCATTGCTCATGTGTATGGCATTGAAATGCCAAGGTTCTTTGAAGAAAAAAAACATTGAGAAACCGGTTCATGAGCATTGCAGCTTCTGTGGTGAAAATACTGCAGAGAATTTCTTCAATGAAGTTCACAACATGGAGGACTTTTACTATGCACTGAATCCTTACATGAAATAATGGGGAAGGGATTCCCCCCTTCACAATCTTCTTTGTTCTCTGACTTCCAACAAAATAACATTAGAAGTATTGCTAATTCAGTTCCTAAGGAGAAATCTGCAAGTGGATTGGCAGAACCAGGTTCACTGAAACAGAGAAACAGGACTATTCAAGGACAAAACTGATAAAACAGACAAGTCATAATGATGTGACTATCTGATCCAATGATCTTTCTCTGTTGAACAAGTCTGGCAAATCTCTCAATGGCTAGATGGTAACTTGAGTTAGGAAACAAGTGGCAGTACTAAAACAAGTTAGATCAAAAAATGAAATGAAGCCAAACAAAACAGAATTTTAGAGAACGGATAAAAATGAACTACAGTACAGATACAGAAAAATGGATGCAAAGAATCCAACATTGCTCAACCAGAAACATAAAATCCTACTAAGCATTGCTGAAATCTTACCATCTACAGCTTTCTTACAAATTCAGAATTAGCATACCTGTGTGACTGAGACACAACAGTGTCATACTCAAAAATCCACAATGCCTAAATGGAGAATTAGTCAAGTGCAACACTTGAGAGTACAACTGAAAATTGTCCGGCAAACATGAAATGCTAAGAAATTATTAGCAAACTATAGAACTTAAAACCTTGGTCACTAGTCTCAATTGACAACATTAATACTGTTCTTCAAAACATACAAATGTGATTTCAGACACCTAAGACACTTAAAAGAAGGAGGGACCTTGAACACAACTCAAATGCTTATCAACTAGTATCATGTATGAGGCTTTATATACGCAATTTCTGCTCTTGGTGAGGCTCTACCTTATGAATTGACGCAACCAGTCCCAAAAAGTAGTAGTGTCCATATACGTGATTTCCACTCTTGGATAGGCTTTTCTGAATTGCATTAACTCGTAAGAGAAGTTGAACACTGCGTTAGTGCCTGTCTTTGGAAGTCTGATTTTCATTTTCTCGAGCGCTGGGGAATTGGCAAGAATAAATTGAACAAGTGCCAACTCAATATCCGTGCCACGGACATTGAAGAGATGTACAATCCGGAGTCTATTGAATGAAGACACCAACTCTAACCGATCTCTTGTTTCTTCCAGATTTAGGAGAGGTTTATGACCATGCCAGAGCTGGAAGATTAAACAAGTTAATGAGAAGAAAGAGCAATGAAAAAACAAAAAGGAAAAAGGATAGTGCTGCTAGATGTAAGTTACCGAGATGCCAACATAATCCAAATTAGGGCAGCTGGTAAGTAAATATTTAGCAACTGAAATCTGTTTCATATCATCTGCATTTAAATGGAATAAGATGCTCCTCAAGTGAACATATGTAGATGGGCTCCTGCTTGCCACATTACTATCGGCTAGGGCCTACAATAGAATGCAAGCAGAAGTAAACATAAAGGATTTTTGACAAATTACAGAGTGAATATGAAAACCACATGTTCTATTACCTTCATATAATGGCCTTCCAAGCAGAGCACTTGAGCACTAAGTAGAGAGCCCAGAAACTTACTAAAATTGAAGGTTGCCAGTTGGTGGGGGGGAGGCATAGATGATGCAGTGAAAATCGCACGAAGTAAACCACTTAAATTATTGAGGTATACAACAATGAACCCTCCACGTACAGCCAGGAACCTGAGTTGTGGATTGCTGATCTCCAAATGAGTAACACCATCAATGTCATTCAATTCCAACCTTTCTAGTGCAGTGCATGAAGAAATCAAACATTTCAGTGATGTATTACAGACTGTAACGCTTCGAAAATCCAGACTTCTGAGACGGCTAAGGCTATTGAATGATGATGAAGGAGGTATGATTACTTTGCAGTGAACCAGTTGAAGACAAATCAAATGATTAAAGGAGAACAAGCACAGAGGAACAATATGACGATGAGGGGAGTTTTTAGAAATATGTAGTTTAAATTCTTTTAAAGAACTACTAGACAATGAGAGGTAAAGAATCCAACTGTTAATCTCCGGGCAGGCTTGCAAATGCGAACTAGAGATAATTAATGTCTGAATTGGACCTTTATGAATTAGGAGAACCTGATTGATAATTCTCACAAGCCTAGCATGAGCCTCTAAACCACTGAAACCTGGTATACACTCATCATTGAATATGAGATGAGGCACTGAGGTCCATCTGTATCTCCAGTTAGTTGCTAGAACACTGGTCCTCACCACATCTCTGATTAATATACGCGAAAATATGTTTTCTATTATATCTTCTGGAAGATCACTCAATCTGCAAGTGAAAGTAGTATGACAAAGAAAAATATTAGGAAACTGAAACCAGATTTCTAATATGATAAAAGACAACATCAAACCAATGAAAGCTTCTGCTACTCTTAGCATCAAAACAGCTATTGCAAGTATAATTGAAATTCAAGTTATTAAAAAATAGACCCATCTCTCCCTCTCTGTTATGCTTCATCCAGCTTAAATAAGGAATCCCATAAAAACTAGAAGAAGAAGCAGAAACAGAAAGAACCCTGAAGCCTGTCAGAGAGACTTACAAAGAATTGATAGGCGGCATTCTTCATGCAATATATCACAGAAGAGAGATTATTTTGGTTCGAATAGTAGTTGTAAGCGAAAACGATCTCAGTTTTTCAGTTTGTGCTAGAGATAGTCTGATGTGAGGAAGTTGAACGAACACATGCACTGCTAATGGGAAGCAATTAATCCTTCAAAACCCAAAGAAACCTGATGCAGAAAATGTAACTCCAACAATCAATTCGGCACAAGGCATAAGATCTTATACTAAGCTTTGTAAAGCTATAATTACAAAGACTTCTAAATTAAGACCAACTTTGCTAACCGAGAAACCCTTTCAAACTAGGAAACTAGAATCCTAGAAATTCGACTTTCAAAATATTTAAAATAAAAAATAAACCAAGACAGATTCTAAATTAAACTGTTCCTTCTTATTTAAACTAAAAAAAGAAAAAAAGAAAAAAAGAAAAGCAAAAATTAACCAGGTGAATGATTTAAACGATATAGGCCCATTTCCTACTTATCTCGCTTAAACTTGGACCAAAGCCCATTTAAATAGCCCATGCCACACTATATGGCCATGGCCGTTACTTTTTGTTTTATGTTGGTTTATTTGGTTCAGTTTCAATTTGAGAAAACTAAGTGAAGAGTTAATACAGAAGAAAGATTATAAGAAGGGAAAATTACATATAAACCCCATGTGTTTGTGGTCAACTATATCTACTATTCCAAAAAATTATCAATTACAAATGCCCCATACTGTTAAGAATTGAAAGCTATAAGTGGACAGCTTTGCTGAAGCAATAAGGGGACATCTGTAATTAATTTTTTTTGGAATAGTAAATATAATTGATTGCAAATAGAGGGGGTTTATATATAATTTGCCCTTATAAGAATGGAGCTAAATCAAGCTAAGAAGCCTCGAAATGCTTCAATTAAAGAGAGTGTTAATTAGAATGATTATCTCTTAACCATTTACACAATGAGGAAGTAGGCTATTGTGGACTACTTCTTGTTATCAGTTATCACCTCCCATTAATAAATAGTTCTACATAACAATTACTAACCAATCCCCTTAACGCAAAAGGCATGTAATTATACTCGTAATCACAAAGAGCTAATTCATGCATGGTGTCTCATACGTTGTTTAAGCCTACTATTACACCAATGTGTGTCAAGTACTTGAGCTCGGTTCCGAACTAATGCCATTTGAATAGCCAACCCATGAGTGAACTGAGGGGTTCAACCCTGAACTTTGGAATATAGATCGAGTATGGCGAAAAGCTCGTGTAGGGAATGTATGTTTTTTTTTCAAAACTTCAATCAAATCAACCATTAGTAAGTTCATGCACACCATGAGAGCTAGGGAAGGGTTCCATCACCCGAGGTTCCCATACCCAAAATCAAATAGGTGATACATTGACATGTGTGATTTTCTCACCATACCCAAACCACCCCAACTAGTACAATCATATTTTTTTTGGCCAGAAAAAAAATGGAATAATATTGTATCTAGTAAACTGGGGTAACAGGGTATAAATAACATTTCACATTAAAACTTAGGTCAAATTGCTATTACACCCCCGAATTAACCTTGCTTGAATTGTAATTAATCTTGAGCTTCATAGTTAATCTCTTTCTTCATGCATCTAGAACGGTTTTGGTTTCCAGATGTTTTGTTCTATCTTGAATTGAATTTTATAAAAATCTAAATATAACAATGATGTATGTCATCAGTTTTACTGGTGTCATTAAGACAATAAATGTTGTAGCAGTTTTGCGATTAGTTACTTAATTTCTTTATTCATCCATCTCATATGGTTTCATATTGCAACATAATTGCACTTTTAAGTCAATCATTTCTATTAGTTGTTTAATATTTATTTTATTATTAAATATTTTATACTTATATAAACCTAAGTAGTAGTAGCAGTGGGAGTACTTGCAAGTCCTCACTTTCAACCCACAAGGTGAGAGAAAAGAGGGGGTTAAAAAAATAATCACTTGTTAGGGAAACAAATGAAACAAAAGTTTCAGTTTTCTACCGTGTTTTCAAGTTCTGAGCTCATATTTCATTTCTGATTGATCAGTTAAATTCCTTTTCCATTAAAATATTTGATTTTGTCTCATCCATATATACACTCTGATAAACAAAAGTGATGTTCAGTAATTTCAATATTTTATTCAAAACAAACTACTTTTTGCTCAACCAGAAAAAAAAAAAATTTGAAGCAGTAGCAGGTTCGGCCGCTGTTGGAAGAGGAAGAAACAGAAAAGAAGAAAAGAAACAGTAGCAGCGGTGGTGAGTTGGAAGAGGAAGAAGTAGAAGAGAATCAGTATAGTAGCAGCGGCGGCCGGCGGGACGATCTCGAAACTTCGATATTTCAGGCGAACTTCGACGAGATTTCGCCATTTGGCCCAATTCGCCGGGCGGCGAACCGGCGAACAGGGCGAAACGAACCGGCGAACCGAGCGAAACGAACGAAATTTAGTTCTTTGGTTATAAGTTTGGCATTGATGGCTAAATTTGTCCCTAACTGTCCTGAGCACAAATAGAGTTTGTGCTTAAAATTTCGGCTCTAACGGGCTAGGATGGGCCTATATTAGGGTCAAGGTTGGGTTATGGTAGAGTGAGCTAGTTTCGTCTAGCCTTGCCTAACTCTACAACCGTGTAAGATATTTTTGGATAAATATAAAGCGATAATATGCAAATATGTATTCTTTTATTATTTTGTACTTAGAGTCATGGACAAGGTTAATTGAGTGTTTGACCTAGCAACCTATTCGAATCGTGTCAAGGTCATGCTAAAGCATTCAAAGTAGACTCAAGGTTTTAACTAGTTCAGCCGAATCCGACCTGTTGTAGTCCTATACACTAAGCTTTTATGACCTTGGTCGACCGTGTTGCAGTCCTGTACACTAGGCTATTAGGACCTTGGCCAAAGAGTGACCTTGTTTCAGTCATATTCACTACACTGTTATGACTTTGGCCAAACCCGACCCTGTTGCAATCCCACACACTAGGCTATTATAACCTCGTAATGGTTTTTTGAAAACAACACACTAATCCAAACAGTGGAATACAAGATTGTTATCGGTATAGAAACAATTCTTAATCAAATATAGAAATTTTATTTTATTTTTTTAAAGAATATCAAATATAGAAATTAGGAAAGTCACCATAACAATTATTTTGATGGATTGAACAACACGAGGCACAAAAATCTTGTAGCTCATCCATGGTTTTGCCTTCCAATAAGGCATAATTACAATCATTACCACCGATCTCCCCCCCACAAAGAAAATTGATCTTTTAAGTTTCTTCGTACATCCTATGAAGTTCATGTAACAAGCAAAATTAGAAGTAACTAATTAAAAACCAAATATAATTGTAATGGAAGCTGCAAAACATTGTATAGTGTTAAAAATGATTTACGGTAGGAGATTAATTTGTGAAAACTAGAAAAATATTTATCAAAGAAGATCTTGTTACCAATATAATCGATCATAAAAAACCATTGGAGCATCTTCCAGTAAGGTTTAAATTAACAAAGAAATATCATAGGGGAGATGGGCAATCACAGAAGCTGCTAAAGATTCACTTTAATGGATGAGGTTTCCTGTATCAGGTACAAAATCACCCAGTTGATGTATAGCATATATCGGTGTGGCATAAATGAGTAGCAGAAGATGGAAGGAGAAAAGGAACAAACAAAAAGCGAATTTCATAAAGAAGAAGAAGAGGAAGAAGAAGAAGAAGAAGAAGAAGAAGAAGATCAAGTTTGTCAGAGAGGGTGGCCATGGTTGTAAAGTGAGACTAAGAATAGTGTGAGAACTCAATATACACAAGGTCTGGTTAGGCTTCCCTACCTTGTCTTAACTGAGTTTGGATCTGATTTTCGTACAAGAGTCATTCTTGTATTAGTCTGAGCAACACAGTGCGAAATATGCCATTCAATATTCTCCAAGTATGACAGTAAACTCTAGTTAATTACTAATAGCTAATTAAGTACTCTAGCCATCTCTAGTGTCCAATTAAGCTTATTTTTATTCCACTTTTCTCTTGGGTGCTAAGTATGTAATGTAATTAAAGTACCACATAAATACAGTTTACTGGCAGTACGTACAGGTTTTTATGTGAATTATATTTTCAAAAAAAGGAGTAATACGTACACCTCTTTCTTATGTGACGTGAAGTGCTATATGGATAAAAAAAAGAAAATGTGATGGGTATTCGACTTCTGCTCTCTCTCTCTCTCTCTCTCTGCAAAATCTCCATTAATTGGATGGATGCGTGATTTCAGGATGGCTAACAACTTGATTAGCATCAATGTGACACCACAATCCAATAATCTAATTCAAGATTACAGCCAGGATTTGACGCTAACTGAATCAATGTTATCGTCAATGTCGGCTTAGCCTCCATAATTGAATCGATAATCAGAAACTCCCCGGATATCACGGAGCTAATTTTTATGAAAATGGGCCATATATATGTTTTTCTTTACACGCAGTCATGTTTGAACTTTCTCTTCATAATGTATCTTCTGAGAGATGCTCTTAAAAGTGGTCAGCCACTTGAGCTCTTAAATCTCGACCCTCGATCGTTTCTATCTCCACCGTACGCACGCAGCACCCAAGCAATTTCAACACTGAAGTTTTGTCACCATGCATGCATAAAAGCTTTTCCTTCCTTAGCCCTTATGATGGATCCCAACGCAGGCATCCTCCTTCCACCTTATACCTTCTTTGCAGTTGCCATGCTTGCTTTTATTAAAGTGGACACCATATATGGTTCTAGATTTGATGAGGACAATTGATCAGCAAGAGTAAAGCAGAGGCTCTGCCCATCTTTTAGTGCAAATCCAATTTGCAGTACACAACCCAGGTCGATCGAGATGATCTCAAATTTGCAGGCTTTGGAAGTGGGCTGGATTAGAAAGAAGTTCTTCTTTGAACGGTTTTCCACGTTGACTCACTGAATGAAGGTTACTGCAAACAGATCCATGCATCCCGCCAGAGCTGCAGTTGGATTAGAAAAGAATTAAGTTCTTCTTTGAACGGTAACTTGGAAACAGCTGAAGCACCAGCATCATCGGTTCATGAGAGGAAGGACGTACGGCACAGCGAAGAACAGGGAGGCGGAGCTAAAACGGAGGAGGACGGCGAAGAGTGCTGCGACTTAAGGAGGTATACATACAGGTTTTTCTTTCTTTTTCTAAAAGAAGGACGTAGGCTTTTACTGTTGCTTTTGCAGGATCCCAAATACGAATTTAATTTAATTTAATGGCACCTTACATTGGGCGATTTGATCTCGACCATTGAATTTGGATATTCCATGCACTCTCTCTCTCTCTGTTGCATTATTATGGGTTTTTTTTTTTTTTTTCATGAAAGTTGAATTCTTGAAAATAGATGGGATAACTGAAGAAAGCAGAAATCAAATAACTAAAGAGTATGTTTTTTTTTTTTTTGGTTAAGAAGTTAAAGACTTCATTTATAAATTCCACAGAAAATACTGATATACACAAAAAAAAGAAAATACATACAACATACATATCGTTCATCACGTACCAACGCCTAAGGAGGCCAAGACATGCCACAAGGGTGGAAAGAGTATGGTTTCTTTCAACACCTCCTGCGGCGGATGGTTTCTTAAGCCATTCGTGTATTCACCTTTGTCTTGTGTAGATGAAGGATTTGGCATATTCATTTACCGCCTTCAAAACAGTCGTTTGAGCACTCTCAACATTTTGGGTGCATCTCTCAAAGTTTCCAGTCACATCTTGAAGGACTTCAGAGAAAACCGCGGACGTATGCTCGATCTTCTCCACTAAAATCTTCATTACTGCTTCCCCATATTTTGGTGTAGTATGATCAAAATTCGGCATTAGAGTTTGGATCTCCGTCGACAAGGAGCTAGCAGCCGCATTAATCTCAAACAAGTTCTTCCTTGCATCCTTAGTTATACGTATCATTGAAGCAATTAGTTTCATCTCTACTTCCAAATAGCATCCTCATGGTCTGTCCAAAATGAATCAAACCATTTATAGACAAATGCCCCACACCATCCTGAAATAAGTGTTGCCGCTACAGTAGCAACATGAGGCGGCACTCGAAAAAGTAGCGCAAGTGAGATAATAACAGTGACCAAAGAAATTCCACCAAAACAAAGAGTGACGAAAGATATAACTTTTAACATGCCCCTCGAGAATTTCATGGACGCGAACTTATCAACAAGTGTATCCATTTAAAGTTGGAGCTTCTCCAACGTCAATTGGTTCAGGAAGAGCTGCAAGTCGTCCAACGATGGGTTGACAATAGCCTTGAAATTCTCCAGTTTCTCCTCCAAAATCGCTAAATCCACCACTTCTTCCTTCTTCTCAATCAATTGTTGAAGATTTTCCTCGGCTATAACTAGGCATTTTTTCAAGGCCTCATAGATTTTGAGGAGTTGCACATTGTTCTGAAGACAATCTTGCACGTTGTTCCAGAGTTGTTGGTTTTTACATGATAGTGTCGTATCATCGACGATGTCTTGGATGTTTTCCAACGTAATGTTGGGAGAACCCTCGATAATTTCGTCCATTGAACAATAAGCCAACCATTGAATGTCTTGTCTCTGCAAAGCTGTAGAATCGGAAGACTGCAAATTTGAGATGGGCAGACTCAGAGCCTCTCTTGTTGTTTGACTGCGTTGCTCGGAGCCTGACAATAACAACCCTAAAAGAATTAATTACTTAAAAACATCCCTTTTTCATTTTTCTTTTCCATTTTTCATCCGGGTTAGCTTAGGCTGCGTTTGTTTGCAAGGTGGGGGTGAGAAAAAAGAGTCTGGATCCTCACCCCAACGTCGGGGGAGCACAGACTGCTTCCCGACGGCTTTCCAACTACACAAATATGTGGGGTCCACAGGTGAAAAATTCTTTCAAAAGCACCACAACTTTCTCATCCCAAGCAATCAAACAATTTATAGAGAAAAAGCAAAAAAAAATTTATTTTTCCAAGAATTTTCCTACCCATTTTTTCCCACCCCATCTTTATTCTTGCAAACGAATGCAGCCTATTATGCGTACCTGAAGTTATCGTGTTTATTCTTGTTTCCATCCAGCTCGATGCAGTATTCCATAGATGATCCACACCTGCACAAGAAAAAACGTTTTTAGAGTTGTGGAACTTAGCGAGCCTCACCACTATTGACAGAAAAAAAAAAAAAAAAAAAAAAGTAAAAAATGCAAAAGTCACTAGAACACGTAAAGAGCGAAGAAAAGAGACACAGCGGAGAAGGAAGTGTGAAACATGAAAGAGAATGGATTGATGAAAGCCAGCAACAAAGAAGTGATTGGATAAGATATTCAAACTCAATTAGAAAGAGACAGATTCAATCAGCTTTCAAGAGATTAAAGGCAAAAAGCTGCTTCTGCATGCCATTTTTCAAAGGAAAGAAGGAAGACGAATAAGTTCTAGTAAATCGATTTGAATGAAGTGGGGGAAGAAGAAGGGAACTCAAATCGGTTGGAGCGAGAGAGACCAAGGTTGAAGATACTGGGAAGAACTAAATCCTGGTACTTGGAAGGCACTCCCCACCTCCGGCCACCAACAACGGTGCACTGTATGTGCTTCACCACCACCAGCCATCAGTCCACTAGGTTAGGAATGCTCTAATCATCAACAGTCAAGTTTAGGAACCAATCGGAAGCTAAGAAAGACAATATCTACAATTTTTATCTATAAAACGTAGAGAAACAACAAGGCTGAATAGAAGGGAATAAATAAGAAACCTGCAAACATGGTTTTCCCCAGAAGAAAGAAAAACAGAATGGAAGAACCCTTTTCTAGTAGTGGTAAGAAGGAGGATTAATTGAGAAAACAGAGAAGCTCTAGAGTTGGTTCTTATGGTCGACTTTACCTTGGCTTCCAAGATTTTATAGACAATGTGAGATGGTCGAGTTATCGGCTTCAGGCGTGAAAAGAGGATTAACGGAGGAGATGTGTTGCTACTGTTGCTACTGCGGTGGTGAAAGTTGGGGACGAACGTAAGTTTGTGACGGACATGGTGATGAGTCATAACATTTTTCTTTCTTTCTAGAGGTAGGGAATGCGGGAGTGATCCCCCAGTAGTACACTTACAGAACATGTGGGGTCTACAGGTAAAAAAATAAAAAAATTTATCTTCCAGAAAACTTTTGAAATGACTTGAAGCTGGTCAAAAAATTCCAAAGAGGATAAAATGGGGTAGGCTTCTAGATCTATTCAAAATTTAATTTATTTCTCTCTCTCCTATACTTAAGTCTCTATTATTCTTATTCAAACCCTCAAAAAGTATTTAATAGTGTCCAGTACGAGTGCTCACTGGTACAATTACAAATCATGTAAGACCCACAAATATAAAATAATAAAATATAAAAATAAGAAAAAAATTTCATCACCTAAACCCTGTGGACCCTGCTATAATTTGTGTTCAATGACCATCAGAGGTAATCCGAATTCATGGAATGGTGGTGACCTAGGAGAGGCCAAAAAAACCAGAAAACTTTGGAAATGACCTGAAGATGATCAAAGAATTCCAAAGAGAATAAAATGGGATAGGCTTCTAGATCTTTTCAAAATTTAGTTTATCTCTCTCCTATACTTAGTTGTCTATTTATTCTTATTCAACCCTCAAAAGGAATTTATTTTTATTCTACTCCCAAAAGCTTTGCTTCTAATTTTCCAACAAAAGTAAACTTTGGGGGAAACTTTTTATTTAATCAATTGAAGAAAAAAAAAAAAAAGTAAAGTATAATTTGATTATTTTAAAATATCAAACAAGAAATAGAGGTAATTATCAACACGTTCAAAGTTCTTCTTATGAAAAAAAGGCCTAGAAGGTAAGAATGCGTCACTTCTTGCATATGAAAAAATGAAGGAAAAAATATCCTCAGTTGTGCACAGCAGTGCATATATATACTAAATGATTGAGAAAGTACAGTAAATACAAGAAAATGAACCAATTTATTTGAATTTGATGTAATCACATATCCAATTTTTCACAATCAACTTGTTGAAAACTATGGACCAGTTCCTAACTGAATTTTATGTGACAATTGAATCAAAAAAGTTGCAAGTTGAAAGGGTAAAATGGTATTAAAATCCAAAACCAGCGAAATGTTTGTTTTTTATTCTGTTGTGTAATATGGGAGAAATGTTTTTTATTTGGTAATAATACGAGCAAAATCAGTACATACGAAATTTCTCCTTCATCTTCTCGAAGACTTGTTCTGCAATAATGGCCCCATTACCGTCTGCTCGCTTTATCTCTAAGTGGGCCTTCAGATAGAACCTAGCACCCCTTAAAAGCTTCTACAATGAAATCATCAAACTTAATGGCTATAGCTGCCTCAGTCTTGGCTAAGGATGTCAATTGTGTATCAAAACTATTTAACCATACCGAACCACGCCATCTAAATTAATTTTTCTCACTTCTTTCTTATACTTAGCCTCTATTTATTCTTATTTTACTTTCAAAAGATTCATTTCTAATTCTCCAACAAAAGTGATCTATTACTTTCTCCACTACTGTGATATGATATGACATACGAAAAGAAAAAAAAAAAAGAAGTTAACATGATATGACATACGAAAAAATGAAGTGCATCATGAGAAGATTCTATTGAAGTGCGTCATGAGAAGATTCTATTTGTTTGGATAACGAGGACCCAATGCGTTGAAAGCTACTGTGGCGTTTTTGACTGATCTGGATCATCTCTCCGATGAGGAGCACGTACTTGGTGGCTGTCAACCACGTATTTAGAGGTCCTACATGATTAGAATAATAGAATTTTCTTTTATGTTTTATTATTTTTTTTACTTGTAAACCTCACATACTCTTCTTTAGCAAACAATATATCATAAAGACTTTTTTCATTTTGTCTACTAATTTATATGTGAAGTAAAGAAGGCACATATCATAAAACTTCCTATCAGCATAATTTTGTTTAATTAGGTTCAATTTTGGTCATAGAATGATCCATATTCAAATTAAGTACCATATATATATACTAGTAAAAAATATATGTGCAAATGCACGTAGTGATATATGGGAAAAAATAAAAATTGAAGTAACTATAAATTTGAAAAAATAAATGATAAATAATCATATTAAACATTATTTTATTTTATGACTTTCGAAGTCATTAATTTATATTTATAACATTAGTTATTCAATTCTTAAAGTTATTGATTAACTTAAATAATAGTAGCTCATTAGTGTCATTCTAATGCTTAGGTATTCTTTTTCTTTATAATGTATAAATTTTTTTGACTTTAATATCTAAGAGGTATTCCAAGTGCGTAATGATTTACATTAAATGGCTTTTCACCAAATAGTAAACAAGATATATAAAGCAAGCATCATTGAAATTCTTTTGATGTTTTATATTATGATCGAAAATCTTTGAGGTTTATGTATTCTTTTGGATATGTTTTTATTTTTTTATTTTATTTTCTTCGTTATTCATTTTTAACATAAATACTTTTAAAGTTCAAACAGTTCGACTATAAAATCTAAGAGGTGCTAACATTGGAGAGTTTTGTACCAATAGAAAATAAAATATATAACACCAGCAATCAATTCCTAATTATGGCAATTCTTTGGTTTGTTAAGATTGGATTTTTATTTAAAAAATAGAAAATGAAGAATAACATAAATAAAGCAATAAAATTTACCAATTTTAGAAAGAGTGACAGGGTTTCTTAAATTGCATGACAATTTATTAAATTTCTTCTTCTGAAAATTTCAAATTCACTAATCAAATTTCACTTTCATATGGATAATTTATAATTTAAGTGTCATATTTATAGAGGTTTGGTAAATTTGTTAATTTTTCTCTTTTTTTTGGAGCCGAAGTTTGTGCGTACCTAGATTAAATCCTCCTGGTGTAGCTTTATACATATACAGCAATGTTTCACCCTTAACCACAAGAAGAGTCGAACTCTTGACCTTGTAGTATGAGTTTCTAAATCTTGGAGATCACCTACATCAGTGGACATTTTCTTCCTTAGTTTTTGCACATAAATTTTAATTGAGAATAGTGCTGGCCAGATCATGTGAGACAAATCATTGATAATGTTGGGCGGCTTGAGATAAGTTCCATATGCATGCATAGATGATTTCTAACATGGTACATGATTATATTGAGTCCCTGGAAAAGGAATTGAGTAATGCAATTTAATAAGACATATGTAAGAAATAAATCACTTCAAGAGATTCATTAGTCTAAACGGAATTATTTTGTGGCATTGTTATGCACAAATTCAAAAGTTATCAATTTATGCAAATACAAGAAATTAGATATACAAAATTAAATTAAAATCATTGGATATTCAATCTTTGATTTTTTTCTAAGAGGGAAATGAAAATCATTACGTCTATCGAACAGAAAATTATTGCCTTGTATCTTCAACCATGATTAGAATAAGTTGTTATTGTAACAAAAGATGAGTAATTATTAGATAATCTCAAGCACTAAAATGCATTACCAATCAGATCAATTGTTATACCATCTCTCACAATAATATTTAAAATGCAGGCACCTAAGTCTAAGAGCGATTACACAATCTCTCGCATCTCCACTTAATGCTACCATGTGGAAGGTAATGATACTCATGATGAGTTTATTTATTATTTTGTAAAGAGCATTGGTCACAAGAAAATGAAACAGAGTAACGTAAATCAATAGTTTTAAATATATCATAAAGCAAAAGAAGAACAATGTAATGTGTTCCCTTCATCGAATTCTTCTTTGGATTCTTGTTTATCAATTTTTTTTAAGGCGACATCAGGAATGTTGGGAGTATATTCCACAATGAAGAGTTTAATGCATCGAGAATGCCCATTTAAGGCAACAAAATAAAATGCTATTCGCAATCCATTTAAGGAGAGAACAAACTTTCATCAAAGTAGTCTGTTCAACAAGATGAGTAACTCATTTTGAATAAGAAGAGTCCAAAATCAAATTAAATAATCTAAAACTAACATTGTGAAAAGTAGGAACTTGGAGCGAAAAAATCAATACAAATAAGAAGAAAAAATGATAAGGACAGCAAAATCAAATTGGTCGGTTGGATTGATTTACTTGTCCACGATAATTCCGGAGATTAATATCAACTCCTGATTCAAGGAGAGAGAGACAATCTAAAGATTCAAAACAATTAAGCCATCGATGAGAGGAAACGATTGTAGTACCCATGAATTGAAGATATTAAGATTGACGTTGATACGAATACAACAGAGAAATAATATGTATATTACCTCAGGTGGCCTTAAGTTGCAGAATAATGGAGGGGAGAATTCCAAACACCAAAATTTGAATACTTCTCGTAGATTATATCCAATAAGGCCTTAGTTTCCTGAATATCCTCATCTCTCGCAATAGAAACCAATGCTCTCCGATAACAGATTTAGGGTTCCTGAATTTGAAAATGAAAAAACAAAAGTTAAGATCTAGCAGCAAGTTAGGGCTTCAAGATCTTCTTCTTCTTCTTCTTCTTCTTCTTCTTCTTCTTCTTCTTCTTTTTTTTTTTTTTTTTTTTTGTGATTTGAGGTTCATCCGGGCCAGCTTGTGCGCACCACAATTGTATCCTCAGGGGAGCTTTAAACATTAATGCCGCCGAGTGGGTGCGAACCCAAGACCTCCCCTAGGGAAGGTAGAAGTTTCAACAGTAAGCAAGGTTGTAAGCGAATTCGTTGGATAGTGGAAGCCTAATAACAATTGGAGGAGAGTTGGATTTCCAATTGTAGTAGTGGAGTTATTTTTTTTTATTTTTTTTTTTTGGATTTTGGATTTTAGATTTTAGATAAGAGGAATGAGGTTTGTAAGGCAACAATCTATCAAGAATATTCGGATAATTGTAAGTTAAAAAAAAAAGAAAAAGAAAAGAATCCCATATAAGGATTTTGGCTTTACAAAAAGGAATATGGATTTTGTAAGAAAGGGAGAGAATTATATTATTTTTTTTACAATATAAAAATGAAAACTAAAATCGTGGGGATGGAGAAAATTCACCTTCTTGATTTGATTATCTTTTCTTAAAAAAGAAATAAAATAAAATAGTAATGTAATATCAAATAAGGAATTTTAGTTTCTTATTTTATTACTTTATTTATTAAGAGAGTACGAGATTGATCGTATTTTTATTTTACCAAAATAGAAAATATAAAATCGCTGAGGGAAAGATAGGATGTAGGAAGATTTTTTTTTTTAAATTTTTCTAAAGGTAATTAATTAGTAACTAAAATGTCAAAAATACTAATAGAATCTAAAATAAGGATTTTAGTTTCTTATTTCATTATTTTAATTATTAAGAGAATACGATTAATCGTATTTTTATTTTATCAAAAATATAAATTATTAAAATATTATTGTTTCTTCAAAAATTCAAATAGGAAAAAAAGAAACAAAATCGTTGAGTTAAAGATAGGACTTAGGAAGATAATTCAAAAGTATCCACTCAAAAGTAGGTAAAGAAATAATAGATAGTCCAAAATTGAAGGTACTTCAAAGAAAAATAAGGACAGAAAAAGATTTGCCTCAAAAACTCTCTTTTCTAGGAAAAACAATTTCGATTTAATTTTACGCATTTAAATAAATAAAATATATAAAAAAGATACCAATAATTTATGTGTAAAAAATAAAATGACAACAAAGCTAATACAAAAAAGATGACATTTAAATAAAGACAAAGGATACAACAATCAAGTGAAAGATTTGCGGAAAAAGAAGAGTAAATGCTTTTACAAAAAAGATGAAATTTAAATAAAGACAAAGCTACCTGCAGTACATGTTTTGGGTTTTGCTGTAAGGAGGTGACCTTAAGTATAGATGTAACTCTCTGAAGGTGTCCATGCGAGCTTATAAATAGAGGAGAAGTTTTGAACAAAAGTCTCACTTTGATTTTGGTGAAAAAACAGAAATTTTGTATTCTAAAATTAGAAAACTTTCCGTTTTATTTTTCTTCATTACTGTGCTTGTATACTACCTTCGTATCTCCTTTGCAAGTAGACTCGTTGGAGTGCAAGCCTTCGCGATCGAAGAAGTTGTTGTATATTGGAGGTGAGAATGTCAAGGTCAAACCCAATCTACACTAAAGGGGGCGTTCAAATACCTTAAGGAAAAGTATGATACGTACGCCTCAACTCACCCTGTTCGAGCTCGTGCGGATTCTGTTTCTGCTTTTCCTACTTCATTCGGATAAGTGGTTATGACATAAGGTATATTATTTTGTATACTGTCTCTCTTTGTCTGATATTGGTCTGTCTATACTGTGCCTCTAGTCTTCTAGTTTTAACACTTTTTCCCTTCATAAATAATATGTTTAATTTTCTCTCAAGGAAAATCCATTCTGTTTCTACTTTTCCTACTTCATTCGGGTAAGGTTATGACATAAGGTATATTATTTTGTATACTGTCTCGCTTTGTCTGATATTGGTCTGTATATCTGATATTGGTCTGTATATATTGTGCCTCTAGTCTTCTAGTTCTAACACTTTTTCCCCTTCATAAATAATATGGTTAATTTTCTCTCAAGGAAAATCCATTCTGTCTCCAATGTCTAACTACGTCTCCGATCTCCCCGACGAGTGCTTGGCTTATCTATTGACCGAAAATGTTTCTCTCTCGTCTGATGTCGTTGGCTTTGTGTTGAAGGTTAGAGCCAAAATTTTCTTGAAGATCCGCGTTCTTCCTGGGGACAGCTTGGATGTTCTTCTCCAAGTAATTGAAGTTGCAGAGGAAATCCACGCAGTCGTATGTCAAGATGTCATACACCAGACCAGGTTCCATTGCCTTCGTAGATTCACATGCACCGGCTCCACATAAGCACGGATCTATGGGAGATGAGGAACTTCATTTTTTCGTGAACAAGTTTAAATCTGAAATTTGGAATTGTGTTCAATTTTGGCTGTAGGGATTTCATTTTAGGAAGCAATGGTGGGGTTTTTGACCGACTTGGAGCACTATCCCAGATACATGCGAGCAAGCCATGGACGTCGCCGAGCTGGAAGAGAAAGATGTTTAAGGTGATCGTCGCCGTTCTTATTTCCACCGATAGCTGCACCGATTTATCGGTAAGACGCCGTTGGCCGGCGAGAAGATGGAGACGGTGAAGGAGAGGAGAGAGAATTGGGGAAATAAGTGCGTTTTTCAGATGAATTTTTATTCATCCGATTGGAATGATCCATGTGCCTAAAATTTAACGGGGGACTGGAGGGAATGGGAGGGTGTCAGTACTGGAGTGGATAAAAATTCGCAGCAGCCACCTTAATATCAACCAAGTTCTTCCTTATATCATTAGTTATAAGTATCATTGAGGCAAGTAGTTTCATCTCTACTTCCAACAGCATCCTCACAGTTAGTCTGTCCAAAATGAATCAAACCATTTATAGAAAGATGCTCCATACCATCCTGAAATAAGTGCTGCCGTTACGAATAACACACGAGGCGACACTTAGAAAAATAGTGCCAATAAGATAATAACAATGACCAAAGAAAATTCCACAAAAACAAAAGAGTGATGAAAGATATAACTTTTAACATGGCCCTTGAGAATTTCACATACGCGAACTTATCAAAAAGTGCATTCATTTGATATTTGAGCTTCTCCAACGTCAATTGTTTCTGGAGGAGCTGCAAGTCGTCCAGCGATGGGTTGACAACAACCTTGAAATTCTCCAGTTTTTCCTCCAAAATTGCTAAATCCACCACTTTCTCTTCCTTCTCAATCAATTGTTGGAGATTGTGCTGGGCTATAATTAGGCATTTTCCAGAATTGTTGTTTTTTTTATATGATAGTGTCGTATCATCGGCGATGTGTTGGATGTTTTACAGCGATATGTTAGAAAAAACCCTCAGTAATTTACTAATTTACAATAAGCCAACCATTGAATGTCTTGACTCAGCGCCTCCATTAGTCTCACAGTGTTGCTCCGAGCCTGATAATAACAACCCAAAAAGAATTAATTACTTAAAAAAAAATATCGTGTTTATTCCTCTTTCCATCCACCATGCAGTTCTCCATAGATGCTCCACACCTATATAAGTTAAAATCCAACAGCTGAAATTAGTAAAATATAACAAAAGTGTTTAGAGTCGCGGCAATTAGCGAGCCTCACCACCATTGACAGAAAAGAATTTTTTTTTGCAAAAGTCACTAAAACACCTAAGGAGCGAAGAAAAGAGACAAAGCGGAGAAGGTAATGGATGAATGACAGCAACAAAGAAGTGATAGAAGAAAGAAGATATCCAAAGGTGACTCAAACTTTCAAGGGATTACAGGCAAGCTGCTTTTGCATGCCATATTTTTTCAAATGAAGGAAGACGAAGTTCTAGTAAATCGATTTGAATGAGTGTGGGAAGAAGGGAACTCAAATCGGTTGGAAGGAAACCCAGGTTGAAGATAGTGGAAAGAACTAAATCCTGGTACTAGGAAGGGAGCTGACTCCACCTCCACCGCCAGTAGTACTCCACTCCCAACCAAACAACACCACCACCACCACCACCACCCATCAGTCCACAAGGTTAGGAATATTGCTCTAATCATCATCAGTCAAGGTTAGGAACCAATCGAAAGCTAAGAAAGACAACATCTCATCTTAAAATAAAAAACCATGCACAGATGCAATAAAACGTAGAGGAACAACAAGGCTGAATATATAGAAGGAAATAAATAAGAAACCTGCAAACATAGTTTCCCAGAGAAGAAAGAAAAACAGAATGGAAGAACCCTTTTCTGGTAAGAACGAAGGATTGAGAAAACAAAGAAGCTCTAGAGTTGGTTCTGATGGTCGACTTTCCCTTGGCTTCCAAGATTTATAGACAATGGAGGTCGACTTCAGGTGTTAAAAGAGCATTGAGATAACGGAAAATGTGTTGCTAAGGGAGCATTGACATAACGGAAAATATCGCTTACCTTCCTTCTTAGTTGACTAAATGACACTTAGACCCTTTCTTAGCTGGATAATATCACTTATTTCACATCTTAGTTAGCATAGTTATCAAACACTTCCTTCTATTAATTTATTAAATTCTATATTTACCTTTTAAATTTTTAAAAATTCCAAATTACCCTCAATTAAAAATATTTTTTAATTTACATTTTAAATTACCTTTACTAGTTAAAATCTTAAAATATTCTTAGTTAATATTATTATTAAAATATAAAATACCTTCAATTATTTTAATAGTTAAAACCCTAAATTATCCTTAATTAATTTTTTTATTAAATTTTCAAAATGATCTTATGCTCTTTATCTATACATTTCTTTTTGAATAGAATAAAAGACAAAAAAAATCAATCAAAATAATTTAAACGTCTTTCTTAGGTTTGTTTCTTTTTCTTTCCTAATGAAAAAGTGCATCTAAATTAAAAGACATTGGGGGGTATTTGTGGGTCTTGGAATAAAATTAATTAATGTTAATTTAATATTTTAACTACAAAGATAATTAAAGGTATTTTGAGATTTTAATAATAATATTACTTAAAGATAATTTGAAATTTAAATTAAAATATTTTTTAATTTAAGATAGTTTGGAATTTTAGAAAAACATTTAACGGTAAAGTTAGAACTTAATGGAAAAAAACTATCAAAAGAGAAGCATTTGATAACTTTCCTATGTAAGAGAGGAGATAAGTGATATTTTCCATCTAAAAGGGCCTGAATGCCATTTGGTCAATTAAGTGGAGAAGTAAGTGATATTTACCCTATTTATTTTCATTCTACTCTCAAAAGTTTTATTTCTAATTCTCCAACAAATGTGATTTTAGGGGGGGGAATTTTTATTTATTCAATTGAAAAGAACAAAAATAAAGTATAATGTGATTATTTTAAAATACCAAACTAATTTTTTTTTGGTGGAAATTAGAAATGAAACTTTTGGTGAAAAGATCCCCGTAAATAAAAATAATAAATAAATAAATATAAAAAAAATTTTAATTTATTTTAGAAAAAATATTAAGTAATATTATTACATTGTCTAATGTGTGATAGAATCTAATTAACGCATTCAAAGTTCATGACTCGGAGAATGGCGGTTCATAAAGAGAGAACAATAGGAGTGATTGGATTCGTTATTGTTCTCTCAAGGTCGGTACAAAAGTAAATAAATATATATTCATTAAAAATAATAAAAGAATATTCTTGATAGATTAGTTGTCTTAAAAATAATTCTCTTAATTGAATTCTTTGTATCTCAAAAAAAAAAAATAATAATAATAATAATTTAAAATTTTTCTTAAATTTGAATCTCTCGATTTCTATATCTATTTTTTTATCAGAATCTATTCATCTCCTTAAAAAAAATTTATTGTTGACCAAACAATTTCATTTTATTTTATTCAGTCTTTGTATTTTTTTAAATAATAATAGAATATGAGTTGAGATACGAATCTTTATATTTTGTAAGATATATATTTTTCTTAATAAAATAATGAAATACTGTACAATTGAGTAATTTTTTAAAAAACAATAAAAAAAATTAAAAAAATATATAAAATCATATCCAAATGAACATCTAAGCATTAGAATGATATACATAACAACTTTATTGTTATTTAGGTTAAGCAATACCATTAAGAATAAAATGTATGATGTTATAGATATCAATTAATTATTTTGAAATTCATAGATAAATTACTGTTTAGTATGATGGTCTTCTTATCTATTTTTTTCAAATTTATATTTCACTATTTTTCTTTCATTTTTTTTCTCATATATAGTTGCACATGCATTTGCACGTATAAATTTTCACTATATATATATATATATATATATATATATATATATATATATATATATATATATATATATATATATATATATATATATATATATATATATATATATATATATATATATATATATATATAAAAAGTCCTCTTATCAAATTAACTTTATACCACAATAATTTCAATATAAGTCCTCTTAAAGTCCTATTATAGTTCTTTTTTTCTATTTTAGTTAAACTTCAAAGTTATAATTCATAATAAAAAATAAAAATAAAAAGGCTTGAAGCACCTAATATAAATATTGAAATACATTATATTTTGTAATTGAAGAATTTGAAAAATCATTCAACTAATTAAAACTAAATAGTATAATTTAATTCGTATTGTTATGACATTAGAAATAAAAATTTACCTGAGATTTTCTTCTTATAGGTTAATAGTATTTCAATTTCCTTCAGTTTGTCAATCATATTCTTCAAAAAATGATAAATTGAAAATCATTGTGTTGAATTATAACTAAATACAATAGCCGCAAACATTTTGATTATTAATGTGATTTTTGTATGATTATTTATTATCCTCAATCATGCATAATCTATTTCTTAAAAAAAAAAATTAAGAAACACTTCAAAACATTTCGCAAAAAATGATGGACACTTCAAAAAGATATCAACTTGACAAAAACAACTAAAGAAATCTTTTAAATTTTCACAATGATATACTCCTATTAGCAAATTTCATTAAGTCATCCTTAAATAATCTCATTATTCATATACTACTATTAATCTCTTGTTATTTTACAATGTTGCCCCAAAAAAGATTGAATCATTAATTTCATCTTGTTGATTTATTTTTAATTCTTCATTTTATATTATAAGATCTAGAACAATACAACTAATGTATATTTGTCATTTATTTTATCTAATTAATATTTCTAATGAAAAAAAGGAAGTCATTGCCAATTTGGCATAGTTTTTGGGTATTATGTTGTTCGCCAATTATCTTGGAGTGTCCCTAAAGTTTTTCCAATAAATATCATGCATAGTGTATAAATAAAGTAGTTCAAAATTACTAAGGAACAATAAAAAAGAAATGATATACTTTTAAAATGTCTCACGTGATTAGCATTTATCGCAATTTTAAACAATTTTTTTTGTGTTAATTTAATTCATTACTTCACATTATACAATTCAAAATATTATTTGCTTTCATAATACATCTAACAACCTCATAACTAATGTCATATATTATTATTTTATTTAATTAGTTTATTTGGTTGAGAGCTGATCCAATTTAGTTTCGACAAGTTTTATCGAATGATCAAATACTATAGGCAGAGTATTATGATTTTAGAAATTTGAGGATGTAATCGTGGTGCGCTCAAGCTGGCCCGGATGAACCACATAAAAAAATGCAAAAAAAGAAGAAGTTAAATTTGGCCAAAAAAAAGAATACTATAGACAGAGTATTATGATATTAGAAATTTTGTACACAAATTTGAAAACTAATTAATTACTATATATATAATAAGTATAATTTGAAAGCACAAATAACATTATAATTTATAATATTCGATTCATCCTTTAGAAAACTGCTATTAGAATTAATCCCCTCATTTTGATGGAAGAGAGACAAACCTCTCCGATATGAGATATTTCTGTAACAACTCCACCAGTAATTAAAAATTTTTTATTATTATTTTTTGCATTAAAAAAAAAAAAAGAAAGAAAGAAAGAAAGAAAGAAGGAGAAGAAGAAAGAAAAAGAAAAAGAAGAAGACGACGACTTCGGTTCTTCTTCATTCTACACAAGTCAAGCGATAGGAGACATTCACAACCCCAGTTCACTCGCCAGATATTAGATTCGTCACTGTAGAACCGTATCTTCTTGACTTCGTTATTTACTTTTCAACTTTATTTGTTCTCCTAAAATATTTTATACAAATGAATACTTGACACAAGGGGTTTGTGTTCATCTAAGCTCCGTCTCCTACCTAGATATATCAAGGACTTTTCAAGTCATTTTGAATAAGGCTACTAATTGATGAATTGAAGAGGTACATGACATGGGTATGGAAAGTCTGAGAAGGTAATGGAAGAAGAATTTGATGCAGTTGTGGTAGCCACAGTTCATTATTCTCAGCTTTGGTTGCCCACAATTAAAGGTAACATGTCTTTCTCAGTTTTACGCAACCATTAAAGAATTGATGCATGGAAAAGGATGCACAGCCACATTTACAGGGTTCCAGAGCCATTCAGGAATGAGATTACAAATCATCCATTAGTTTTTTCTCTTTTCCTTGTTTTGGCTAATGAAAGCATTCTCCCTGAGATTGTGTTTTGATCAGCATTTTATTCTTTTGCTGTCAATGTTGATCAATAGATTATCATCTTAAATTTAGAACTGAATGTATTAACGAAGAGTTCTCATTTTATGGGTTGTGCTGGTGATTGGAAATTCAATGAGTGGACAAAATCTATCAATACAACTTGTTGAAATAGCCAAAGAAATTCATCTCAGTGCAAAATCCCTGAAAATTTCAAGGGGCTTAGCTAAAGTAACAAACAAATATGACAACTAGCACCTACATACATAGATAGGTACTCCCTCACTCTGTTTGCTTCCATTTAAGAACAGTGTAAAGGAAAAATCTCCAGGAACTACACTTGCTTGCCCTGACTACATTTCCATTGAAGGAAAACTGTAATCAGAGAAAATTGGATATGCTGAGATGAGTTCAATTTGTTGATGGCTCTTGGGTAATTGCAGATTCCATCATTTACTGTACTGGGTAACTATCATATTGACTATAATGGGGTTTCTCTCACTATAACAGTCAGTAAAATGTATCATCCAAACTTAAACATAGCTAACTCCTTCAGACTATGGGGAAGAGAAAAGACGCAAGAATTGTATTAATATGAATTTGATTATATGAGCATGCATTCCCACCATCACTTGTCCTTCTCTCTAATTTGTTGGCATGCCCAGGAAGGTAAATATCATTACCTGTGAAGTGTGAACTGTGTGTTTTCAATCTCAACCTATACTAAAATGGGAGATCTAAACCATGCATCACTAAGGAGAAGTCATTGACAAATTCTCTTTCGACTTTGAATAAATAGATCATAGGCTTCCCTTTCTTTGAATCACAATCAAAATGAATTGCTCAACTCATGTGCAGGAAAAGAACACTGCCATCTTAGGATGAAATGATGCATTCCATCAAGGAATTTTGTCACTCAAGGGAAGTTGCAGGCATTGCCAAAGCACAATACACATGATATTTGGTGACTTTGAGGTAACCAATTCTCTCCTGTTTATTCATTCTTTGGTTTTGGTTCTTGCAAGGACAATGCTTGATACCTAACAAACCGGGTGGATATACATGTGAGTACACACCTCTATATACAATTTCTTATTGATAAAAAATTGTTTTGATAAAGTCTGAAGCAGTGAATCATTAGTTCAATGAGTAGAGCACTTGGAACATAAGCATCTTACAAGAGGATGGTGGTGCAAATCCACCAAGATTCTTTTGATTCAATTACGTATTTAGATTGCACTTCGGTACAAAGAACAGAAACTAGAACAATGAAGGCGAGAAACTAATGTCTAGACATACTTCCTAATTTTCAATGAAGGGATTCATTTCAGTTCTTGTTTTATGGGTAAACCAAAGATGCTAGAATTTCGAATTACACTGATACTTTGTTAGGAACCCAATGGCAGCAGGGTTATCTTTCCTTTAGAATCACTTGCAATTAGACCTTAGATTGGATTAGTTCAGCCCAGAATAGAACAAAACAGCAAGTACAGATTATTAGATTATAGTGTTAACAGAAACCAAGTAACACCACCTTGCCTATGAGAAGCCAGTACTCTCCTGCAAGTCTCCTTGCCCAAACCCAATTCTAAGAAATCTCCCCTCTCTCTTCCCCCCCCCCCCCCCCCAAACAAAAACATCAGAAGCAACTAACTCCCTGACTCCCAGTAAGACCATGTAACTGACAGCAAAATTAGTTTCATTCATTGGTTGGCCCTGCTGCTGTGATGGTTCTTTCTGGTGTAGACTCGAGTCAGGGGCCTAACATACTTCAGGAATAATCAGCCAATTTGCAGGGCTTGAATCACCACCAACTGTTCCTTGAATACCACAAAAGAGGAAGCATGCTATATTTTCACTCAAGAAAGGATCCAAAGAAATTCTTTAACTTCTTAAATCTTTTCTCCAATTATGCTTATGGCAAGTGTTTTCACAAATTCTAAACCTGACCACAACTTGTTAATATGCAGCATCAATAACTCTTCTACATATTAAAAACTGCCTCATTCCAATGGGATCCACCATAAAATTTCTCTCTAACCTGGTTAGGGTCCATAAGATACATCAGCCATGCAGTGTGCCCAGTATATCATCATCTCTATACAGATGGTACTCTTTTATCACCTGAGTTTACTGTTGTAGTCTCCCTCTTTTACAACAATAGGAATAAGTTTCCCATCCTTATCATGATATCCAGGATCCACCGCAACAACTCTACCAAGTTCAGCTTGGATGTTTTCTCAGGAAGCAAAATTCTGGCCTCTGTTTTTTATGGAGGAACGGTTTTCTCCACCAACACACGATTCAAAGAGACCATTACTGGACTGATGAAGATGTATGGCTCATCTTCTGAACCAGAAACTCTTTCCCTTCTAATGCCGTAATCAGCAACTCCACCAAGAGACAAGGTCTTTTACTTGATGTTACTTGAATCTATGATGATCTCTTTCAGATTGCAGTGGCTTTTGATCTTACTAATGTTAATGAAGTCCCAAATCCACCTACAAATACCCCTTGTACTGAACAAAGACAGCAGGAATTATTTCAAAGTTTCTTGCTCATTGCTCATGTGTATGGCATTGAAATGCCAAGGTTCTTTGAAAGAAAAAAAAACATTGAGAAACCGGTTCATAAGCATTGCAGCTTCTGTGGTGAAAATACTGCAGAGAATTTCTTCAATGAAGTTCACAACATGGAGGACTTTTGACTATGCACTGAGTCCTTACTTGAAATAATGGGGAAGGGATTTCCCCCCCCCCCCTTCACAATCTTCTTTGCTCTCTAACTTCAACGAAAAAACATTAATCTAAGATTTTAATAAAAATCCTCCACACCATATGAAGACCAAAAGGCCTGGGCTTGGATCACCTTTGCCAAAATCAACTCCTACAACTGACAATCAATCCAGCCTTTGGAATCATTAGGTCAGTGAGAATAAAAAGAATCAAAGTAATCCCTCTGTAACACCTACACCTTGCATGCCGCAAGCTGAACTATCAGAAAATAGTATTTCTAATCTAACCATTTTCCATCAGTAGAAATATTGCTAATTCAGTTCCTAAGGAGAAATCTGCATGTGGATTAGCAGAACCAGGTTCACTGAAACAGAGAAACAGGACTATTCAAGGACAAAACTGATAAAACAGAGAAGTCATAATGATGTGACTATCTGATCCAATGATCTTTCTCTGTTGAACAAGTCTGGCAAATCTCTCAATGGCTAGATGGTAACTTGAGTTAGGAAACAAGTGGCAGTACTAAAACAAGTTAGATCAAAAAATGAAATGAAGCCAAACAAATCAGAATTTTAGAGAACGGATAAAAATGAACTACAGTACAGATACAGAAAAATGGATGCAAAGAATCCAACATTGCTCAACCAGAAACATAAAATCCTACTAAGCATTGCTGAAATCTTACCATCTACAGCTTTCTTACAAATTCAGAACTAGCATACCTGTGTGACTGAGACACAACAGTGTCATACTCAAAAATCCACAATGCCTAAATGGAGAATTAGTCAAGTGCAACACTTGAGAGTACAACTGAAAATTGTCCGGCAAACATGAAATGCTAAGAAATTATTAGCAAACTATAGAACTTAAAACCTTGGTCACTAGTCTCAATTGACAACATTAATACTGTTCTTCAAAACATACAAATGTGATTTCAGACACCTAAGACACTTAAAAGAAGGACGAACCTTGAACACAACTCAAATGCTTATCAACTAGTATCATGTATGAGGCTTTATATACGCAATTTCTGCTCTTGGTGAGGCTCTACCTTATGAATTGACGCAACCAGTCCCAAAAAGTAGTAGTGTCCATATACGTGATTTCCACTCTTGGATAGGCTTTTCTGAATTGCATTAACTCGTAAGAGAAGTTGAACACTGCGTTAGTGCCTGTCTTTGGAAGTCTAATTTTCATTTTCTCGAGCGCTGGGGAATTGGCAAGAATAAATTGAACAAGTGCCAACTCAATATCCGTGCCACGGACATTGAAGAGATGTACAATCCGGAGTCTATTGAATGAAGACACTAACTCTAACCGATATCTTGCTTCTTCCAGATTTAGGAGAGGTTTATGACCATGCCAGAGCTGGAAGATTAAATAAGTTAATGAGAAGAAAGAGCAATGAAAAAACAAAAAGGAAAAAGGATAGTGCTGCTAGATGTAAGTTACCGAGATGCCAACATAATCCAAATTAGGGCAGCTGGTAAGTAAACATTTAGCAACTGAAATCTGTTTCATATCATCTGCATTTAAGTGGAATGTGATGCTCCTCAAGTGAACATATGTAGATGGGCTCCTGCTTGCCACATTACTATCGGCTAGGGCCTACAATAGAATGCAAGCAGAAGTAAACATAAAAGATTTTTAACAAATTACAGAGTGAATATGAAAACCACATGTTCTATTACCTTCATATAATGGCCTTCCAAGCAGAGCACTTGAGCACTAAGTAGAGAGCCCAGAAACTTACTAAAATTGAAGGTTGCCAGTTGGTCAGGGGGAGGCACAGATGATGCAGTGAAAATCGCACGAACTAAACCGCTTAAATTATTGAGGTATACAACAATGAACCCTCCACGTACAGTCAAGAACCTGAGTTGTGGATTGCTGATCTCCAAATAAGTAACACCATCAATGTCATTCAATTTTAAACTTTCTAGTGCAGGGCATGAAGAAATCAAACATTTCAGTGATGTATTACAGACTGTAACACTTCGAAAATCCAGACTTCTAAGACGGCTAAGGCTATTGAATGATGATGAAGGAGGTATGATTACTTTGCAGTGAACCAGTTGAAGACAAATCAAATGATTAAAGGAGAACAAGCACAGAGGAACAATATGACGATGAGGGGAGTTTTTAGAAATCTCTAGTTTAAATTCTTTCAAAGAACTACTAGACAATGAGAGGTAAAGAATCCAACTGTTAATCTCCGGGCAGGCTTGCAAATGCGAACTAGAGATAATTAATGTCTGAATTGGACCTTTATGAATTAGGAGAACCTGATTGATAATTCTCACAAGCCTAGCATGAGCCTTTAAACCACTGAAACCTGGTATACATTCATCATTGAATATGAGATGAGGCACTGAGGTCCATCTGTATCTCCAGTTAGTTGCTAGAACACTGGTCCTCACCACATCTCTGATTAATATACGCAAAAATATGTTTTCTATTATATCTTCTGGAAGATCACTCAATCTGCAAGTGAAAGTATGACAAAGATAAATATTAGGAAACTGAAACCAGAGTTCTAATATGATAAAAGACAACATCAAACCAATGAAAGCTTCTGCTACTCTTAGCATCAAAACAGCTATTGCAAGTATAATAGAAATTCAAATTATTAAAAAATAGACCCATCTCTCTCTGTTATGCTTCATCCAGCTTGAATATGGAATCCCATTAAAACTAGAAGAAGAAGCATAAACAGAAAGAACCCTGAAGCCTGCCAGAGAGACTTACAAAGAATTGATAGGCGGCATTCTTCATGCAATATATCACAGAAAAGAGATTATTTTGGTTCGAGTAGTAGTTGTAAGCGAAAAAGATCTCAGTTTTTCAGTTTGTGCTAGTGATAGCACTACTAATGGGAAGCAATTAATCCTTCAAAACCCAAAGAAACCTGATGCGGAAAATGTAACTCCAACAATCAATTCGGCACAAGGCATAAGATTTTATACTAAGCTTTGTAAAGCTAAAATTACAAAGACTTCTAATTTAAGAATTAAGACCAACTTTGCTAACCGAGAAACCCTTTCAAACTAGGAAACTAGAATCCTAGAAATTCGAAAATATTTAAAATAAAAAATAAACCAAGACAGATTCTAAATTAAACTGTTCCTTCTTATTTAAACTAAAAAAATTAAAAAAGAAAAAAGAAAAACAAAAATTAAACCAGGTGAATGATTTAAACGATATAGGCCCATTTCCTACTTATCTCGCTTAAACTTGGACCAAAGCCCATTTAAATAGCCCATGCCACACTATATGGCCATGGCCGTTACTTTTCGTTTTAGGTTGGTTTATTTGGTTCAGTTTCAATTTGCATTATTTTATATGTTTTTCTGTTTAAAACTATTCTTGCCATAACTAGGGCCAAGGATGAACTTGGGATTACCGATTACTCTTTGACCTGCCAGGTCCGTCTCTGGTTTTCTTGGATACGGTAATCTAGTCGTTTCCGTTGGTGTTAGTCGTTTCCGTTGGTGTCCTGTTCTGTGATGGAGGGTCCCTAACAATCTGAATCCTTTAGAGTCTAAGAGAGATGAGAACCTCGGTTCTCAAGCATTCAGATAGTGAAGGTTCAAAGAATTTGGTGGGGGTTGCAATAAATCTCTTAAAGAAAAGACCACAGATGATCTTCTTATTATTCTCACAATAGGTCAATTAGGGTTTGAGATCCAAATCTGAATATCAAAATTGGACAACGGCTGAAACTTGTATATATATATATATATATAGGTAAATAAAAGAGGCGATACAGTAGCGGCGACCTAGCGCCCACTACGCAATGTTCAAACTTTTTAGCTAGTGCGACCTATGCAAGCATTAGCCCTGTGTACTACCAGCGCAAGCACTAGCCCCATCAGCAAAGCCCCACCAAAGACCTAGTATAGTCCACAGAAACATTAGCTGAAACTTGTACTTAAAACACCCAAAAAGTGTTGCAACCAAGGTTAAGTTGAAGTCCAATCCTTGGGCATTGAGAGGGAAGACTAAGTATATGTTGGAGTCGGATTACGGAAATTAAGAGGACATATTCTGTTTTCAATAAGATTGTAATTGCAGAATTTCAAAAGCTAGGGTTTTCTGAATTTTCAAGCTTTATAGGATTAGGGTTAGGGTTACGGTAGGGGAAGGGATGCTATAGTCCTAAGACTGATTGTATAGAGGATGGGGGTTTAATAGAAAATTGTATAGAGGATGGGGGTTTAATAGAAAATTGGGGAATTCTGCGGCAAGGAGAAAAGAAGAATAGAAAGGGAGCTGGTTGATGTAATTAAGAATCTTTAATAATTGAATCAAAAGAGGCGGCGGAATACTTTATTTTGGCCAATGGGTGGTTCAATGGACATAAAGGCTTCTTATTTGGGGTTTGTTGATGTTAATGGATTTACATATTTTTTTCGATGAATTAAATGGGCTTAGTTTTTAGGCCCATTATGGAGAGGGGAGGGTATAGCTAGTGAACAACATTTGTAGTAAAGTTCAGCATTTAATTTAGACTAGGAAACTTAGGCTCTTTTTTGTATCAATTCTCATTCTCTATTATGCCTATTTAAAAGAAATAAGTACAAGAATTCATTATTGGTCTAGAATGAAAAATGATTGGGTGAATTTTGTCAAAAATAAATTATGGAATGAAAAATAAGTTTGGTGTCAAAATAAAAAATTGTTAGTAAATAGTAGTGAGCAAGTGATAAAAGAGGAAAAAAGTATGGTTTTTATTAAAAAGAAAATATTGACTATTTTACCCTCACCTTAACCGTACAATTTTAAGTAAAATTGTGCATAAATGAAGATAATGAAATTCTCACCATAATTCATAATAAACAATAAGTTCATTATGGATTTTAGAAGTTTTTCTATTATTTTAAATAAACATAAAACTGATAATAAATGCCAAATAACTTAAAATAATGTAAAAACCTCATAATTGAGAATGATAATTAATACCAAAAAGAGCCTTCGTAGCTATCATAGAACAATATATCGGCGAAATTCGCCTAGTTCTTCAATGAGTGAAATAAAAAACCACCGATATTTTCAAAATCTAGCCGGAACTGCGATTTTCCGGCGAAACTTGGAAACCCCTTTTTTTTTCTTCTGTTGACGATCTTAGCTTTCTGCTCTATGCTATGAGAGTCTGAGGGAATCGCGGATTTTCCGGTGAAACTTCAAAACTCCTCTTTTCTTTCTTTTTTTTTTTTTTTTTTTTTTTTTTTTTTTCTTCTATTGACGATCTTCTTAGCTTTCAGCTCTGTGCTATGAGAGTCTGAGGTGGGTAGGACCGTAGGAGTCCTATTTATCTTCTTCAAATCCCATTTATCTTCATCATTGCCGGATCGTTGAAGGAGAAGGCAAACAATAGAAGCCACTGCTATTTTCGCCAAAGTGGAGAAGAAGAAAGAAAGAGAAAGAAAAAAGACAGAAGATGAGCAGTACCAGCCGCTGCTATTTTCGCCTGAAAGGAAAAGAAGAAGAAGAAGAAAGAAAGAGAAAGAAAAAGAAAAGAGAAGACGAGCATACCAACCGCTGCTATTTTCACCGAAATAAGAAGAAGATAGAAAGAGAGAAAGAGAAAGATACAAGGTGATGCACACAACCCCAAAGAGAAGATGGGGTTGCGTGAATGGCTAGATAAAGACCGAAGAGTATTATTGTATATTGTTTATTACTATGCAAGGCATTAATTGATGGTTCTGGGCAGTGAACCTGGCAAGATGAACAAATTATCGTTCCTTGGTAGCTATATAGAATTATGTTTTAATTTTGTGTTCCTTGTTGACTATTTTAGAGTGATTAAGAGTATTTTAATGAGCCAAATTAACAAATCTTGCTTTATTGGTCCTCATTCAGAACAAGCTACATTGGAGAAGTATTAGAGCTAGAGTGGGAGAAGAGTCCATTTTCCCCTATCTCATTCATCTTATTTTTCAAAACTTGGGTGCTATGTTAAGAGGTTATGTCACCAGAGCTGCATAAGTTATCTTAAGAATTGACTGAGAGTTAAAAAAAAAGATCATGGTGGGTTTGAGGCAGGTTTGGGAGACTTGAGGTCAGTATTGAGAAAAATGGAACCAAATTTAACAATTTTATTGAAGAGACTAGTAAGAATTTCAGAATTCAAGTACCAGCGACACCAGGAGCTTCACACTTATTCCTCTATTAACAGAATTTGTTTTAACCTTAACATATTGTGCCCTTTACTTGACATTGTCTTCTTAAACATCTTTTGATTCAAAATTGCTTGAGTTACTTCTAATGAAGTATATTGAAAAATTATAATATCTTAGCTATTCCACCATGTTACAGTTTGAAACTTCTTTAATAATTTTTTTTTTTTCAAAAATTTCTCTTAACCCACATTTATAGAAGAGAATAAATAGGAAGAAAAGATGTGAGAGAGAAGAGAGGGAGAATAAATAGGGACTTAAGAGTTACTTTCCATTAGAAATGACATTTTGAATATTTAATAATATATTATTTTCAAAAATTTCTCTTAACCCATCTATAGAAGGAGAATAAATAGGAAGAAAAGATGTGAGGGAGAAGAGATGAGAGAATAAATAGGGACTGAGGAGTTAGTTTTCATTAGAAATGACATTTTAAATATTTAATAATATATATTTTTTAAAATTTTCCCTTAACCGTTTATAGAATGAGAATAAATACGAAGAAAAGATGTGAGACAAAAGAGAGAGGAGAATAAATAGGGATATTAAGGAGTTATTTTTTAACTAGAAATGACATTTATACCCATTATTTTACTTTTAAAATTTGTTCTAAATTTTTTTGAGGGCTAAATAGTAATATTTCACATGTGAGAAGAGAAAATTTTGAAAAAATAAAGGAAATTAGATTCCTTGAGACTCCTTCATGCTAAACTAGATTGGAGACTGTTCGTCCCCACCATTGTTTTCAAATCGTACCGTTTTCGCCAGGGAATTAGTTTAGTACGTTTTGTTTTGCTTCATTTATTTTCATAGTATTTATATTGGTAGGTTTGAATAAAATGAAAGAATCCAAAAGAAAAAGTTCGAGTGCCCATGGAGTTCTGAGCTAATGGATCCTAAAGAAGGATTGGTTGTACGGCATAAATGGTTTCTCTCCACAAAAATGAGGCACAGAAGGAAAGATGACAAGATTGGAGAAGGCTTCATCCTCAGAAGGCTTTAGTGTTTGGATTGATTTTCTTCAATATACATTGGTGTTATATTGTATCCTAGTTCTTGTGCGGGTATCAATTAGAGTTTTTGAAAAATTCCCATGCTTGTTCTAACAATACGAGCTACAACGTTTGATCACCAAAGCCTGGCAGAGCAAAGGACTGCAGGTCAAGGAGATGCTTCTTCTTGAAGGGGCTAAAGACAGGTTCGTCGTGAAGTTTGAACATGCCATCCTGTTTGGATAGCCATGAACATATAAGAATCACTTGGTCCTTCTCCAACCTTGGAATGACACCACCCCTCCACACATAGCACCCTTCCCGGTTGGCATAATGTGAGTATAGATGAACAATCTCCCTTGGATGTTCAACAAAAAGACATTCTGAATGCAATTTTCCCCAAACTAGTGAAGAGACCCTTTACTGGACTGATTGAAGATATTTGGCTCATCATCTGAACCAGCAACTCTTTCCCTTCTAATGCCGAAATCAGCAACTCCACCAAAGAGACAAGGTCTTTTACTTGATGTTACTTGAATCTATGATTATCTCTTTCAGATTCCAATGGCTTTTGATCTTACTAATGTTAATGAAGTCCCAAATCCACCTACAAATGCCCCTTGTACTGAACAAAGACAGCAGGAATTACTTCAAAGTTTCTTGCTCATTGCTCATGTGTATGGCATTGAAATGCCAAGGTTCTTTGAAGAAAAAAAAACATTGAGAAACCGGTTCATGAGCATTGCAGCTTCTGTGGTGAAAATACTGCAGAGAATTTCTTCAATGAAGTTCACGACATGGAGGACTTTTGACTATGCACTGAATCCTTACATGAAATAGTGGGGAAGGGATTCCCCCCTTCACAATCTTCTTTGCTCTCTGACGTCCAACAAAATAACATTAGAAATATTGCTAATTCAGTTCCTAAGGAGAAATCTGCAAGTGGATTAGCAGAACCAGGTTCACTGAAACAGAGAAACATGACTATTCAAGGACAAAACTGATAAAACAGAGAAGTCATAATGATGTGACTATCTGATCTTTCTCTGTAGAACAAGTCTGGCAAATCTCTCAATGGCTAGATGGTAACTCGAGTTAGGAAACAAGTGGCAGTACTAAAACAAGTTAGATCAAAAAATCAAATGAAGCCAAACAAATCAAAATTGTAGAGAATGGATAATAATGAACTACAGTACAGATACAGAAAAATGGATGCAAAGAATCCAAGATTGCTCAACCAGAAACATAATATCCCACTAAGCATTGCTGAAATATTACCATCTACAGCTTTCTTACAAATTCAGAATTAGCATATCTGTGTGACTGAGACGCAGCAGTGTCATACTCAAAAATCCACAATGCCTAAATGGAGAATTAGTCAAGTGCAACACTTGAGAGATTTACAACTGAAAATTGTCCAGCAAACATAAAATACTAAGAAATTATTAGCAAACTATAGAACTTAAAAACCTTGGTCACTAGTCTCAATTGACAACATTAATACTCTTCTTCAAAACATACAAATGTGATTTCAGACACCTAAGACACTTAAAAGAAGGAGGGACCTTGAACACAACTCAAATGCTTATCAACTAGTATCATGTATGAGGCTTTATATACGCAATTTCTGCTCTTGGTGAGGCTCTACCTTGTGAATTGACGCAACCAGTCCCAAAAAGTAGTAGTGTCCATATACGTGATTTCCACTCTTGGATAGGCTTTTCTGAATTGCATTAACTCGTAAGAGAAGTTGAACACTGTGTTAGTGCCTGTCTTTGGAAGTCTGATTTTCATTTTCTCGAGCGCTGGGGAATTGGCAAGAATAAATTGAACAAGTGCCAACTCAATATCCGTGCCACAGACATTGAAGAGATGTACAATCCGGAGTCTATTGAATGAAGACACTAACTCTAACCGATATCTTGCTTCTTCCAGATTTAGGGGAGGTACAATTAGGGGAAGTAGATTTAGGAGAGCGTTGTGACCATGCCAGAACTGGAAGATTAAATAAGTTAATGAGAAGAAAGTGCAATGAAAAAACAAAAAGGAAAAAGGATAGTGCTTGATGTAAGTTACCCAGATACCAAGATAATCCAAATTAGGGCAGCTGGTAAGTAAATATTTAGCAACTGAAATCTGTTTCATATCATCTGCTTTTAAGTCGAATATGATGCTTCTCAAGTGAACATATGTAGATGGGATCCTGCTTGCCACATTACTCTCTGCTAGGGCCTACAATAGAATGCAAGCAGAAGTAAACATAAAGGATTTTTGACAAATTACAGAGTGAATATGAAAACCACATGTTCTATTACCTTCATATAATGGCTTCCCAAGAGGAGCACTTGAGCACTGAGTAGAGAGCCCAGAAACTTACTAAAATTGAAGGTTGCCAGTTGGTCAGGGGGAGGCACAGATGATGCAGTGAAAAACGCACGAACTAAACATCTTAAATTATTGAGGTATACAACAATGAACCCTCTACGTACAGTCAAGAACCTGAGTTGTGGGTTGCTGATCTCCAAATAAGTAACACCATCAATGTCATTCAATTCTAAACTTTCTAGTGCAGGGCATGAAGAAATCAAACATTTCAGTGATGTATTACAGACTGTAACACTTTCAAAATCCAGACTTCTAAGACGGCTAAGGCTATTGAATGATGATGAAGGAGGTATGATTACTTCGCAGTGAACCAGTTGTAGACAAACCAAATGATTAAAGGAGAACAAGCACAGAGGAACAATATGACGATGAGTGGAGTTTTTAGAAATCACTAGTTTAAATTCTTCCAAAGAACTACTTGACGATGAGAGGGTATGAATCCAGCTGTTTATCTCCGGGCAGGCTTGCAAATGTGAACTAGAGATAATTAATGTCTGAATTGGACCTTTATGAGCTAGGAGAACCTGATTGATAATTCTCACAAGCCTAGCATGAGCCTTTAAACCACTGAAACCTGGTATACATTCATCATCGAATATGAGACGAGGCATTGAGGTCCATCTGTATCTCCAGTTAGTTGCTAGAACACTGGTCCTCACCACATCTCTGATTAACATACGCGAAAGTATGCTTTCTACTATATCTTCTGGAAGATCCCTCAATCTGCAAGTGAAAGTAGTATGACAAAGAAAAGTATTAGGAAACTGAAACAAGATTTCTAATATGGTAAAAGACAACATCAAACCAATGAAAGCTTCTGCTACTCTTAGCATCAAAACAGCTATTGCAAGTATAATAGAAATTCAAATTATTAAAAAAATAGATCCATGAACTACAATGAAATCAGTAAAATATCTCAAGCATACAAGACTTGATCTCTCTCTCACACAGTTATGCTTCATCCAGCTTAAATAAGGAAAACCCATAAAAACTAGAAGAAGGAGCCGAAACAGAAAGAACCCTGAAGCCTACCAGAGAGACTTACAAAGAATTGAAAAACGGCATTCTTTTTTTTCTTTTTTTCTTTTTCTTTTTTTTGGGTAACTTTCTAGGCGGCATTCTTCCTGCAATATATCACAGAAGAGAGATCCTTTTGGTTCGAGTAACAGTTATAAGCGAAAAAGATCTCACGACAGAAGTGATCCTGCAATTTTGCTCAGTTTTTCAGTTTGTGCGACTGATGTGAGGAAGTTGAACGAACACATGCACTGCATGGGAAACAATTAATCCTTCAAAACCCAAAGACAACGAACACATGCACTGCATGGGAAACAATTAATCCTTCAAAACCCAAAGAAACCTGATGCAGATAACGACATGCACTGCTGATGGGAAACAATTAATCCTTCAAAACCCAAAGAAACCTGATGCAGATAACGTTAATACCAAGAATCAATTCGGCATAAGATCTTATAATGAGCTTTGTAAAGCTAAAATTACAAAGACTCTTAAATTAATACCAACTCTCCTAACTGTGAAATCATTTCAAACTAGGAAACTAAAATCTTAGAAATTTGACTTTTAAATATTTAAAGCTAAAGTGTAGCTAATGGCCATGTGAATGGGTTAACTAGACGACTCTAAATATTCACCGTTAGATTTGTTAATTAAATATAAATCGTCCAATAAAATTCATATTTGTAAAAGATAAGTCTCCGAATCAAATTCTATAATTTGTTGATATTTTAACTATAACTCAAACTCTTCTTAATCGATTGGAGATAAAGACCAATTAAGGATAGAATAAGTTATGGTGGATTTGAATTTGAATTCAGAGACTTATCATTTACACTATTTTTTCTCCCATTATTTATGGGTTAGTTAAGTTTAACCTATTATCATTGATATTCTTGTTGGCAGTAACTAGACCTGTAAATGGATAGCCGAAATCCGCCTCCGAATTCGCATTCGTATTCGTTTAAGGGAAATCCGCCTCCGAATTCGCATTCGTATTCGTTTACGGTTATCCGTATCCGAAATTTTTCTTACCGAAAAATATCTGTATCCGTCCGCTAAGCAACGGAATTCAAATTCAGATAATTGCTTATGGGATCGGATAATATCCAAATAAATTTTTATCCGGATAGAGTAAAGTATTTAACATTTTTTCTTTCAAAATAGATGATAATCGGATTCAGATAGTGGTATTCGGTAATCGGAAATTAGAAATTTATAATAAAAAATGTAAAAAGTGACAATTATCAATCAATAATCGGATTATTATCGGATATCCGATAAAGTTTCATATTCGAATTCGGATGTCTTCTCGAAACTTTTGCCGGATTCGGATACTAGTGTATCCGAGCTGAATCCGGTCCATTTACAAGTCTAGAGGTAACTAGTGGCTTGGAGCCGGGGGCCAAGGCCCCTAATTTTTTAAAAATTTTAAATACCCTTATATTTTTCCGTATTTATTTCATTTTACATGTGAAATACCACAATTTGGCCCCCTCCAAAAATTAAAAATAAAAAGCCTAAAATAAAGATGATGGGTACAAAAGTCATTCTTAATCATTATCTAATGGTTCTCATATTTTCTTTCTTATTTATTATCTCATGAATCTCCGCTTTTATTTCCTATTTTTTTCTCCCATTATTTTCTCACACGTCTCACAAAAAATTGGAGTAGTTAGCAGAAATTGTGAGTTTTCCTAAATCTTCTCCACATTTATCAGGTATTCACTCTCTTTCTCACTCTCACGAGTTTTCTAGTATTCTTTTCATAAAGCATAATTTAAATTTTTTTTTTTATTTCGTTGTTCTTTCTTTCTCCACAAATTTTGATTATACTAACAATTTAAATCTCATTAGAATTCAGCCATTGATTTTATTAGATCTAATCATAATAATTAAATTTTTTGTTTTTTAATCCTTAAACTTTCTCCTAAAATTTCATTTCCTATTAATGGAAATTTAAATCTTGTTTAGAATTTCGGCCATCATTTTATCATATCTAATCGTAACCATTTAATTTTATTTTTGAATCCCTAAACTTTCTCATAAAGTTTGGATTCCTACTAATATCAATTTAAATTTTAAGTTTTTTTTGTTGGATGTTTAAATTTCTGCCATTAATTTTATTAGATCTAATCATAATCATTGAATTTCTTTTAGTTAATTTATGATAAATTGAGTCTTTTTCCTATAATTTCTCCCCTATTTATGGGTTAGTTAAGTTTAACATTATCATCGGTTGTCGATTCTTGTTGGTAGTAACAACTCTTTCTTCTTCCTCTGTTCCTTATCTAATATAGTTCTTCTGCAAGTTCAACACAACTAATTTTCTTGAGAGATTTAGAGAAAAAATGTTGGATTTTGTGGGAGATTCATGAACATAAATATGCGAGAATCTCTTGTTTATATCCTTCAAGATGGTATTAAAAACACGAAAAAACATAAAAAATAAACCTTTCTTGGTGAATGATTTAAACGATATAGGCCCATTCCCTACTTATCTCGCTTAAACTTAGACCAAAGCCCATTTAAATAGCCCATGCCACACTATATGGGCCGTGGCCGTCACTTTTCGTTTTAGGTTGGTTTATTTGGGGTTTCAATTTGCACTGTTTTATTTGTTTTTCTACAAAATATTATGGCCATAACTAGGGCCAAGGGTGAGCTTGTGATAACTCTTTGGGTTGCTGGGCCCGTCTCAGATTTTTTTATTCTGACCCTAGCCCTAATTTTGAGCATAATTAATTTTGGCCTGATCCTAACCTTAATCTTATCCCTGATCCTGATCTTGACCCTGATTTTGGTCATAGTCTTGATGTTAATTTTGCCATTAATCTTAACCTTAATCCTGTCCTTAACTTATACCATGATCCTTATATTAATCTTGATATAAACCTTGATTTTGACATTGAGTTATTTTGATCATATTATGAATTTACTTTTATATTATTTATTAAAGTAATTTTTTATTTGGACCCTTGAGATTTGACCTAAAATTGGATTTTTATTGGATATATTTGTCAAATTTATCACTGAAACAGTTAAATCGCTAGGCCCGTCTCAGATTTTTTGTGTTGACCATGGCCCTAATTTTGACCATAATTAATTTTAGCCCTAATCTTAGCCCTAATCTTGTCCCTGATCCTGATCCTAACCAGACCCTAATTTTGGCCCTAGTCTTGATGTTAATTTTGCCATTAATCTTAACCTTGATCTTGTCCTTGATTCATACCCTAATTTTCATATTAACATTGATATAAACCTTGATTTTGACCTTGAGTTATTTACTATGAGTTTAATTTTTATATTATTTTTAGGATAATTTTTTTCTGAACCCCTTGAGATTCGACCTAATTCATTTTTATTTCTTAAAAATATTAACATCTTTCATTTCCTCCAATGTGGTATTTCAAAAAACACTTACAAGGTGAGATAGTTATGTTTGTAATTAAAATAATATTTTTTATTTTTTATTTTTTCATTTTTTATCATGGTTTTCTTTTTTTCATTAGAAAATAAGAAGAAGAAAAAATTCCTCTAAGGTAACCAAATGGTTCTTTTGCAGCATTTAAATTGCCTCAATCAGCCCTTGGTCAAATTTCTGTTTTTCTTGACGATCAAGCTGCTTATGAGTTTATCATCCTTCCGATCAGTAATTTTATGTTTAAATATTATTTCCAAACCTTCTCTAATTGAATTTTTCTTCTAGCTGCATCCAAGCTTGCTTTCAGTTTTCCATCAAGGTAAGGAGGTTCTAGTTTTTTCATATATTCTGCAATTCGGTTAGGAAATCTAACACTATTGATGATGAAGAGTTCGCTTTGGATCTTATGATTCATTGAGATGGGTAATTTTATCTGTCATTCCAAATGTTTATTTAAAATTGCTTGAGTCATGCGCATTGACAATCAAGTGAGATTTTAGTCTGTCAGATCCAAAATCCAAATCCAGGTCGAAGTCAACATTTCGATCTGACGGACCAAAGTGATTCGTTTGACAAGGTCTTTTACTTTATGTTATTTGAATCTGATTATCTCTTTCATATTCCAGTGGCTTTTGATCCTGCTAATGTTAATGAAGTTCCAAATCCACCTACAAATACCCCTTGCACTAAACAAAGACAGCTGCAATTACTTCAAAGTTTCTTGCTCATATGGCATTGAAATGCCAAGGTTCTGTGGAAAAAAAAAATTTGAGAAACCAGTTCATGAGCAAAGCAGCTTCTGTGGTGAAAATACTGCAGAGAATTTCTTCAATGAAGTTCACAACATGGAGGACTTTTGACTATGCACTGAATCCTTACTTGAAATAATGGGGGAAGGGATTCCCTCCTTCACAATCTTCTTTGCTCTCTAACTTCCAACAAAATAACATTAATCTTAGATTTTATTAAAAATCCTCCACGCCATATTTGATAACATGTAAAGCAGGTGGCTGTCTCTAAGGGTCATGGTCGAATTTGGATACGTATCCAATTATTTGCTCAACATTAAGAAATTATTTGTTTACAAAAATGTTCTTGTTTTGATTGATGAAAACAGTAGATTTTTGTAAAAAGAAATTTAATGTGGGGTAAAATTTTAAATGCACTAGATTAAGAACATTTTTCATATATGAATATATATATGATATATATGGATGACTTAAATAAGCTTTTGAGACCCATATATTATATTTTTTTTTTTCATTTTTTCTTATTTTCATAACCTAGAGAAATTAGACGTAAAAGACAAGAAAATGGAGAGGAGAAAAAGATGTGGAGGAACGGAAGTTCTCAACTTCTCTTCAATTCTAGTACCTTTACATATAACATTACTACCACTAAATTAGAAGGAAATCCCACCACGACATGATTGACTTATAAAATAATACTCATTCAAATCTATGTGCAACGTGTCCAAATTCGACCATGACCCTTAGAGACAGCCACCCCTGCTTATCAACTAGTCATGTATGAGGCTTTATATACGCAATTTCTGCTCTTGGTGAGGCTCTAGCCTTATGCATTGAAGCGCGTCTTTCGACCAGTGCTAACAAGTAGAAGTGTCCATATACGTGATTTCCACTCTTGGATAGGCTTTTCTGAATTGCATTAACTCGTAAGAGAAGTTGAACACTGTGTTAGTGCCTGTCTTTGGAAGTCTGATTTTCATTTTCTCGAGCGCTGGGGAATTGGCAAGAATAAATTGAACAAGTGCCAACTCAATATCCGTGCCACGGACATTGAAGAGATATACAATCCGGAGTCTATTGAATGAAGACACTAACTCTAACTGATCTCTTGCTTCTTCCAGATTTAGGAGAGGTTTGGGACCATCCCAGTGCTGGAAGATTAATATGTTAATGAGAAGAAAGAGCAATGAAAAAACAAAAAAGAAAAAGGATAGTGCTGCTAGATGTAAGTTACCGAGATACCAAGAAAATCCAAATTAGGGCAGCTGGTAAGTAAATATTTAGCAACTGAAATCTGTTTCATATCATCTGCATTTAAGTGGAGTAAGATGCTCCTCAAGTGAACATATGTAGATGGGCTCCTGCTTGTCACATTACTATCGGCTAGGGCCTACAATAGAATGCAAGCAGAAGTAAACATAAAGGATTTTTGACAAATTACAGAGTGAATATGAAAACTACATGTTCTATTACCTTCATATAATGGCCTCCCAAGCGGAGCACTTGAGCACTGAGTAGAGAGCCCAGAAACTTACTAAAATTGAAGGTTGCCAGTTGGTAGGGGGGAGGCACAGATGGTGCAGTGAAACTCGCATGAACTAAACCGCTTAAATTATTGAGGTGTAAAACAATGAACCCTCCAAGTACAGTCAAGAACCTGAGTTGTGGATTGCTGATCTCCAAATAAGTAACACCATCAATGTCATTTAATTTTAAACTTTCTAGTGCAGGGCATGAAGAAATCAAACATTTCAGTGATGTATTACAGACTGTAACACTTTCAAAATCCAGACTTCTAAGACGGCTATGGCTATTGAATGATGATGAAGGAGGTATGATTACTTTGCAGTGAATCAGTTGTAGACAAATCAAATGATTAAAGGAGAACAAGCATAGAGGAACAATATGACGATGAGGGGAGTTTTCAGAAATCACTAGTTTAAATTCTTCCAAAGAACTACTTGATGATGATGAGAGGGTATGAATCCAGCTGTTTATCTCCGGGCAGGCTTGCAAATGTGAACTAGAGATAATTAATGTCTGAATTAGACCTTTATGAGCTAGGAGAACCTGATTGATAATTCTCACAAGCCTAGCATGAGCCTCTAAACCACTGAAACCAGGTATACATTCATCATCGAATATGAGACGAGGCACTGAGGTCCATCTGTATCTCCAGTCAGTTGCTAGAACACTGGTCCTCACCACATCTCTGATTAACATACGCGAAAGTATGTTTTCTATTATATGTTCTGGAAGATTACTAAATCTGCAAGTGAAAGTTGTATGACACAGACAAATATTAGGAAACTAAAAACAGATTTCTAATATGATAAAAGACAACATCAAATACAAGACTTATTCTCTCTCTCTCGCTCTCTCTCAGTTATGCTTCATCCAGCTTAAATAAAGAATCCCATAAAAACTAGAAGAAGAAGCAGAAACAGAAAGAACCCTGAAACCTGCCAGAGAGACTTACAAAGAATTGAAAAGCGGCATTCTTTTTTCTATTTTTTTATTTTTCTTTTTTTTGGGTAACCTTCTAGTCGGCATTCTTCCTGCAATATATCAAAGAAGAGAGATTATTTTGGTTCGAGTAGTAGATATAAGCGAAAAAGATCTCACGACAGAAGAAGTGATCCTGCAATTTTGCTCAGTTTGTGCCAGTGATGGTCTGATGTGAGGAAGTTGAATCAATTCGGCATAAGATCTTATAATAAACTTTGTAAAGGTCCAACCTCCTTAGGGGAGGTCTTGGGTTCTCACCCATTCGGTGGCATTAATTATATAAAAGCTCCTTTGAGGATGTATGGTGGGTGCGTGTAACTGGGGCCTGGATGAACCCGTATCCAAAAAAAAAAAAAACTCCTAAATTAATACCAACTCTCCTTACTATGAAACCATTTCAAACTAGGAAACTAAAATCCTAGAAAATCGACTTTTAAATATTTAAGGCAAGTGTAACTAAATGGCTGTGTGAATAGGTTAACTGAATGACTCTAAATATTTACCGTTAGATTTGTTAAATTAAATCTAAATTGTCCAATAAAATTCATATTTGTAAGAGATAAGTCTCCAAATCGAACTCTATAACTTGTTGATATTTTAATTATAACTCAAACTCTTTGATGGATTTGAATTTGAATTCAGAGACTTATCATTTACACTATTTTTTTCTCCTATTATTTATGGGTTAATTAAGTTTAATCTATTATTATCTCCCATGCCCCCTGAATTTTTTTAAATTTTAAATACCCCTATATTTTTTCTTATTTATCTCACTTTACATGTAAAATACCATAATTTGCCCCCTCCAAAAAAATATTAAAATAAAGATGATTGGTACAGATGTCATTCTTAATCATTATTTAATGGTTATCATTAAATCTCTAATTTTAAGGAATAAAATGTTAAATTCTAATTAAAAACTAGGATTGTAATCCTCTGCGGCCACCAAGGAGCGGCCATCCAACGGCCGCTCCTTTGATGGCCGCCACATGTCATCAAGAAAGCAGATTCGCACGATTTAACAATCCTTTGTTTTCTTGTTAAACCGGTTAAACAATTCGGTTCAGATGAATGAACCGAATTATAAACCAAGCCGGTTACTCATTAAAAAAAAATAATAATAAATAAAACTCAAAAACCTTGCTCTCCCTCTCCTCTCGCCTGCAAATCATCTTTGTCCTCTTTGTTACTTTCTTTCTCTGACATCGTCTTCGTCATCGCCTAAAAACCAAGAAGAACCTGCAACAACCCTCTCTCTTCAAGATCAACGAAGAAGAAAAAATGGGGTTGGTTCCAAGATTGCAAACCACCACCGTGACCCAGTGTAAGATCAAGAACCTTCATAGAGGTGGGATCATTGTGAGTTCTGATGATCAGCTCATAATTACGCTACCCGATTCAAGGGTTTTGAAAGTTATTGCACGATCTGTGCTTCTGGCTTTGGCCATTGTTACTTCTCCATGGCTTGGTTCAATGGTCATTTGGGATTCATCCTTATCTTACACTCCTGTAACCTCTGATGCTCAAATCCATGGTGAATCATTGTTGAATCTACTTGTTCATGATTTGAGCAGCGAAGGTCTCTTCAAATCGGGCTACAAAGCCCTCCTCGTGAGCTGAAATGGCGACGGTTACGAGTTTACTTCTAATGGTGCCCAGATCTTGAAGCTCATGGCATGGATCTCGTCTCTGAATCCGATTCCGAGCGACATAAGTCGATTCCAGATGCCACATTTGATTTCATCTTTGCGTTTGATTTCTTTGCTGGAAATTTCATCGATCAAATCCTCAAGGTTTTTGAAAATTTAGAAATCGTGGAACGAAACGTTGCAGGGTTTTTGAGTTTTTTTTTTTTTTTTAATTTTTTTTTATTTTAATGAGTAACCCGGCTTGGTTTACAATTCGGTTCATTCATCATAACCGAATTGTTTAATCGGTTTGACAGGATAACAAAAGATTGTTAAATCGTGCGGATCTGCTTTCTTGGTGACATGTGGCGGCCATCAAAGGAGCGGCCGCTGGATGGCCGCTCCTTGGTGGCCACAGAGGATTAGAACCCTAAAAACTAACTCACAATCCATGAATTTCTCCCTGTTTATTCTCTCATTTTGTCACACCTATTTATTCTCTCATGAATCTCTTTTTTTATTCCCTATGATTGAAATGACAGATAAATTACCTATCTTCGAGATAGGTAATTTATCTGTCATTTCAAATGTTTATTTAAAATTGCTTAAGTCATGTGCATGACAATCAAACGAGATTTGGACCAAAATCTATGTTCAAAAATTTGATCCGACGGACCAAAGTGATTCGTTTGACAGTCTCATGCATTAAATACACGGGACTAAAGCAAGCTCTATGTTTATTTGACTATCATTTCTAGCCTTTCATAGCAAGTCATAAACGACTAGGGAAAAGACTTCATTATTGAAAGACAGCTTCATCAGTAAAATAAATAAAAAAACAAATCATTTTCAATGTAGAGGTATCTTGAAAATAATTTTGTTATATATGAAAAAATAATTTCATATTCAAATTTTTTTTTTTTTTTCGTCCAATAGTTTCATATTCAATTTTACCAACTGTGGCTGCGTCAAATTCAACCCTTGAAAAAAAAATAGTCTAGTTAATCGTTGCTAATCAATCCTATTGTTTACTAGATACATTGAAGTCTAAAACCTCCAAATTAGTCTCATAAAAAAGCTACCAATGAGAATTAAATTTGTAAAAATAGCTTTGGTAGGTTCAGTTCATCTATGCAGCAAATCTAGATCCATGCACAGAATAAAAACTGCTTAATTATTTCTTTACAATCCATGCACACTTGATGACAAAAGTATGCAACTCTCAAAAAAACAATTATGTAGATAGAATAAATAGACTCTTGAACCATCTCATCTATTTTTTTTCCCCACTTGTAAAAACTGTGATAAATGTCGCTCCACGAGCAAAAAAGAGAAGATTAACCTAACTTTCACCAAAAAAATGGTTGAAAGAGAAGCCATGGTAATGGCCGAGCCAAGTTAAAATTTCGTTTGAGAATTCTTTCATACACAAATTAGTGAGTGTGAGATGTATATTAATATTATTTGAATTACAAATTAAAATTTCGTTTGAGAGAGAATTCTTTCACACACAAATTAGTGAGTGTGAGATGTATATTAATATTATTTGAATTATAATCGAGAATAGAGTTAGTTATGGTGGATTTTAATTTGAATTGAATTCAAAAACTTATCCTTTACAAATCCAATGAATAAATGTCAGGGATACACACACCCTTAGAAGTAGAACAATGGCTGCAAGCGATTTGACCTATAAAATACACGCCTGGCAAGGTTGGTTGAAGAATGTCTCCGACGATTAAGTTAGTGGATACACACCCCCTTAGAAGTAGAACAATCGCTGCAGGGCTCTTAGTGTAGGTAAAGTATTAATTAGAAGTGCAAAGATTGACCGTTGGAGATAGGATGGTAGATTAGTTTGTATTCTTCTAGTGTACGTTACTTCTTTTTCTTTTTTCTTTTTTTTTTGTACAAAAGGGCTTATTAAACCAGGGGATGGGGATATTAATATGCCTTAATAAGAGTCAAACCCACGACTTCTTCACTAAGAGGTACTGGTTTCACCACTAGAACAGCTCTGCGTTGACAGTGTACGTTACTTGACATGCACATTATATGGCTTAGTTCATCCACAGTCGACCAGGTTCTGGTCGACTGGGCTTAGCTTGGTCGACCCAACCTAAGTCATACAGGATCGACCATATCAAGAAAAAACCAAAGCTAGTAATATCACATTCCACGAAACATACATGAGTAATGTTATCCAGCTTTTGTTTTATATATTTAATAATGAAAATCTCATTTATATTAATCTCCCTGCATATGATTATATTAGCCTCGCATCGGTGCAAGAGATATTTTATCTATTCTTTAATCATTCAAATATTATCCGTTGACCCCTACAAAAAATATAATGACAACATAAAATTCAAATATTACATTAGGGTGCTTCCCTTTTTATTAATTTATTTTTTTGGAAGCGGTGCTTCTCCATCAATTGGTTTTGGATTACTTTTTTTTATTCAGCCATGCCCATGTTCATAAGCTCCATTATAATGATTAAAAAAATTGTGATAAGTAGTGACCACATAAAAATAGAATTTCATGTAAAATTTATTTTTCTAAGAAATATTTTCCATTATAAATTTTAAAGATAAGAAGACAATATGGTGTGCCCTCGACATGCTTCCTCGCCATGGAGATCTAGATCTATAAAGGGTCATGGCCTCCATTAAATACCAATCCTTTTCTAAACTCTCTTCCTATCTTTTTATTTATTTTTAATTTCATGTTAGTGTTTCCTACCTTATTGAACCACTTATGACCTAACTCTCTCTTAAGTGCATGGTAGTTATGGAGAGTAGTACTATTCACAATACATAGAGCTACAACGGAGACGGAACAGGGGGTAGGGGAGGGGAAGCATAGAGGCATCGAAGTTCAGATGTATATAGAAAGCTCTCACCATTGTGCTAAAAACACATTTATAATTATTTAATTTTTTGTCTTGATAGGCTTCCTTTTTTTTTTTTTTGGAGAAAAAATTTCTCAGATGGTGGAATTTAAAAAAATATCCACTAAATAAGATATTTAAAAAAAAAAAGTTTTACTTAAGTGGATCCTATTTTTTAAAATAATTATCAAATTTTAAATTTATGTACTAATTTTTTCCACCCAACTAGGGATGTCAACGGTGCGGTTTGGAGTGGTTTCGGGTTGGGCTTAACGGTTTCGGGCCTGTTTCAGTTTGGAGCGGTTTGTGTTCAAGCTAACTAACGGTTTGTGCTACGGTTTATATTCGGGTTTACTAACTGTTTGGACTAACAATTTATTGTATGCAATAAAAAAAAATTAAAAAGAAATAGTTGAGTATCCTACAACAAGAGCCAAAATTCTATGAAAAGCAAAATTGTTATTGATCAATTCTCATTAAAAATTGAAAAGTCATTATACATTTATAAAAATTACACCCACTTTATAGAAATCAAGAACTCAGATAGTAAGTAGTAACATAGAAACTACAAGTTCATTCATAAGGCTCTAACGGATGGTCCTCCGAAAACAAATCTTCAAACTAAAAACCCTTTTAAATTCGAACTTGTGCTAAAATTGATTGTCTTGAAATTGGGTTATTGTTTTGTGAGAATGTTGATTTTTTTTCCTCTTCTATGAAATCCGTCTATTTTTTTTGTTGGTGTTTAGCTTGACATGCAAAAAATACCTTTGGATTGGATAAATATTTACTTAATTTAAACAAACTTGGTACATTCAATTGGGCATTCATACTTAATCCTTCTAATTGTCATTTAGTAGATACCAACTACAAGCCAAGCAGCTAGGAAGAAATGTAAAGAACAAGAATTGTTGAAACTAGCATATTGGAAGATCAATCGGCCAAAATAACCATGAGCAGCTACGATATTATAAGTTTCTTCCTCTTGACCGAATCTATAACCTTCATTAGCAGATTCATTTTCAGTGGTTTCCCTAATCAAACTTGAAGTTACCAAAGAACCATGCTTTCAACCTCAATGGTTTCAATTTCAACCAATCCGTAGTTGACAGTCAAGGTCGTGTAATTAACACTTGGGTTGATATGTAATAGAAGACTATTTGATCTTTGAATTCATACTAAGTTTTTATGATAGTCTATACCAACTATCTAGCGATAATATGATAACTCAAACAATATTTAATGTAAAACTATAAAGCGAGTTGTGATACAGTTTATAACGGTTTGCGGTTTGGGTTCGGGTTGGTGCAGACTTTATCACCCTCAGCCTAAACACGACCCATTAAAGTTCGGTCCGGGCGGTTCGGGCTATAACCGGGCCAATGCAGTTCGGTTTTAACGGTTCAAATTACAAATTGACACCCCTAATTGAAAGACAGCTTTATCATTAAAATAAATAAATAAACATATCATTGTCGATGTAGGGGTATCTTAAGAATTTATTTTTTTAGGTAAGAATCTTGAAGATAATTTTGTTATATATGAAAAACTAATTTCATATTCAATCGTACCAACTGTGGCTGCGCCAAATTCAACCATTGGAAAAAAATATTAGTCTAGTTAATTGTTGCAAATCAAATCCTATTGTTTACTAGATACATTAAAGTCTAAAACCTCCAAATTATATTTGTAAAAATAGCTTTAGTAACCAACGGGGTTAGTTCAAGTGGTAAGCAGTTTGGTCCGTTTAAGCAAGGTTCCGGTATCGAAACCTTGTTGATGCAAAAAATCCCCGCTGGGAGACTCACTCACCATAATCAAGTATGCGACCTGAATCGAACACCGGATTAGTCAGGGCAAAGCCTTGAAAACTGGAGTTGGCAGAAAAAAAAAAGCTTTGGTAGGTTCATTTCATCTCTGCAGCCAGGCCTAGCTCCATGCACTAAATAAAAATTATTTAACTATTTCTTTTTTTGGTCACTTGATGACAAAAATATGCAACTCTCATCCATGATGGATTATGATAAAAAAACTTTTTGTTTTTTGGTAGAATTATGATAAAAAATTGATAGATAGGCTCTTGAACCCATAAATGGTTATTCTTATTTATTCTTTTCCCCCACTTTTAAAATGTGATAAATGTGATAAATGTAGCTCCACGAGCAACAAGCAAGATTGACATATTTCTAGGTGGGCTAACTTTGTAGCCGATTCCCTAGCTAGGAAGGTCCAGTTCGTGGCAAGTCGAACTATATGGTCTATTTCTACTCCTTGGCTTCTTGAAGCTTGTAATCAGGATATGTCTTGGCTTTTTCTTGCCCTCTTTCTAATTAAAGATCTATTTATCAAAAAGAAAAAAGCAAGAAATAAGATTGACATAAAACAACTTTTCCCAAAGATTGAAAATGGCTTAATTCAATAAATAAATGTTAGGTAAATCATCACAATCGGAAAAATCAATTTGATCGATTGGTATTCTGTTTTATGTTTCTCTCTACATCAACAAGTACCACACACACACATATATATAACTTAGTGATGATTTAATAATATACATATAAAAAATTTGAACTTTTTCTAAGAAATAAAATAACTATAATAGTTTAGGGGAAACCACAAAAGTAGTAATATGACATTCGTATGATGCAAGGACCATGCTCTTTTGGGTAAATTACCCACTTTTTTTTTTAATAAAATATAAAATCTCATTTATATTTTATTTTTGGGTGATAAAAAACTCATTTATATTGATATCCATGCACACATTTATATTAGCCTCGCGTTGATGCAAGGATCATGTTCTTTTGGGCAATTGGGTCACTACTGGCTTCTGTGGATTATACTAGGCCTCCAGTAGGACTATGCTGACAATGTCAATGCAAGCTCTGATAGTTCACAGGACTAATGCTTGCATAGGTCAAACTTGAAAGTCCAGACATTGCCTAGGGGGAGGGACAAGGACACCACTATTGCATATATTTTTTCTTATAAACAAAATTTATCTATTAATTAGTTATTAAAATATTATCCATAAAAGTCATCCAAATATAATCACTTAAAAAATATAATAAAATTCTAATATTACATTAGGGGTGCTTCCCATTTTATTAATTTGTTTTCTTTGTAGAGGTGCTTCTCCATCAATTGGTCTTGGATTGCTTTTCTTAATCAACCATGCCCATGTTCATAAGCTCCATTACAATGAATGGAAAAAAACTGTGGTAGGCAAACCCAAAAATAGTTTGTCATGTAAAATTTATTTCTGTAAGAAATATTTTCCATTAAATTTAAAAATAAGAACCAACATGGTGTGCCCTCCACATGCTCCCTAGTAATTGTGATCCATAAAGAGTCATGGCCTCTATTAAATACCAACCCATTTTTAAAGTGTCTCTTCCTATCTTTTTATCTATTTTTAATTTCTTTCTACTTTGTTGAACCACTATGACCTAACTCTCTCTTTAAGCTCTTTAAGTGGTGGTTATGGGTCAATCGGTCGAGATCATGGAAGAAAATTCTGTTTGCAATACTTAAGAGGTACAACGGAGAACAATGTGAACAAAAAAAACAAGTGTGACTTACAAGCTATTCCATGTAAGTCTTCAAGAGGTAATGTCTGATATTTCAATAAGGTTGCGTTTGTTTGCAAAGGTGGGGTAAGAAAAAAGAGGTGGAAAAAGAAAAAATGAAAGCCGCATATATAATCAGGTGAAGGAAAAGAAAATGAAATAAAAGAATTTTGTAGAAAAATGTTAAAATGTGGGTTTAAATTTTCATTTTTTTACAAACTTTTGCATATTTTGTAGGGTTTTTGAAAATGCATGGAATGAGAAAGTTAGCAAACCATTTTACTAGACAAGCTTTTTTAAATTAAGGAAACTTGTTTTTTGTTTTTTCACCCTAAGCAACCAAACAAACCACGCTTCTATGATTTAATGAAAAAATTTCAAATTTTTTTGTCACCCTTTTATTGTCGCCTCATCTTTATTCTAGCAAACAAACGTAGCCTAAAGTATTATTCGATCAAACTCCTCAGTCACAATCCAGATGATATGAGGAAGCTACAAGATCCCTGGGTTTGCTAATTGGTTGTTGGAAGACATTCTAGAAATAATTTACACTTTCAACAATTGTACATGTTGTTTATTACCATATAAGAGAGATTGGGGTTCATAGACCTAGGGATGGACGAGGAGGCAGGGGAGGATTGTTGGAATATGCTCTTTGAGCATGAGTGAATGTGAATGAAAAACCATTCATATGGAGAGTTTGTGGAAATACATGCATTTGTGGAAATAAATGTATAGAATACGTATGGATTTTTGGGTGTTTCATCTCCCAAGGTGAGTTCATGAATGGAGGTTATGGGACCTTTTATTTCTTAACAAAAAACTTCTCATTTCCCTAAGATAATTATGGAGGGTTTTGGGGACTCTTGATTTCCAAGAAACTTCTCGTTTCTAGCTTGATTATTAATAAAGCTTTTCATTTCCATAACTTAATTCATTAAGTTTGGGGAATAATGACTATGACTTTTCATCTTTTAAGCTAGTTAAAGAGACATAGAATTCCTCGATAAATAGGGATCCCCCCCTTGGTGAAGATAGTGGTTGTGGTGTGTTTTCAAAGAAGAATGTTAAGTGTGATTTAAGAGTCTTCTTAAAACGTTTGTGAGTTTTGTTTTGAGTTTGGTTTCGAGTTTGGTTTCGTGTTTGAATCGTGTGGTGATAGAAGGAAGGCACATGTCAAGTTCATCGTTGCGATATACTTTGTGCTAAGTACATCGTTGTTCGTCGTTGTATCCTGGGAGACAGACGTCCGTTGAATCCTCAAGCACACTGTGGAGGGGACGAATCTGTTTTAAGGAAAGCGTCTGACGTGCCTCGACGATTCTAATTCCTTACTCTTCTTGCTTCGGGTTCAGGTTCCGTTTGAGTGTATTTCGATTTTTCCTTGTTAATTAGTTTTGATATATTCTTTGATTGTTGTCTTCTAGTTTCTCCTGATAATATATGTTTCTCCTGATCTATTTATCAATTTTGGCCAACAATGGGAAGTCTGGAGGCATGAAGGTTCAAATTCAAAGCTTTCTTAATTCTACTATCTTTACATAGAAAATCTAATTTAAAAGAAATGAAGATGTTAAGATGGATGAGTGGCAAAACTATAATGGATAAGATAAGAAATGATCATATTAAAGTTGATTTGGGAGTTGCTCTTATAAGTGATAAACTTCGAGAAAGTCATTTAATGTGGCACGACCACGTTCAACGAAAACCTATAAATATTCTTGTACGAAGAAGTGATATATTTCAGATTAAAAGAACTAGAAGAGCTAGGGGTAAACCTAAAGTAAACTTAAGAAAAGTGGTGAGAAATGATATGTATAATTTAGGCCTTGTATGAGTGTATCTAGTATGACCTCGAACAAAACTGATTGGAAGGCAAGATCCATGTAACCGATCCCATTTAGTTGGGACAAGGCTTATTGTTATTGTTACATAGAAAACTCCCACCACTGTGCCAGAAGCACAACTGCAATTATTTGGTTATTTGTGCAGGCAATCTTTTTATTTTTATTAATTTTGTGATTTTATAAGTAAAAAATGTGATTATTATTTTTATTTGTATTAAATAAATGTAAAAAAATCCATAGTTTAAAAACATATATATATTTTTTAAATCCAGTCAAAACGACTGGAGCCCACGGGCCCAAAAATTTATGAAAGTCAAAAAAAGGTCGTTTTCTACCCAAAAAAATATATTTTTCTACTTCCAAAACCCAAAAAGGTTCGTTTTTTTCCGGTCACAGAAGGATATGTTTCCTATGCCTGGCAAATCGTGTAGTTTTGCTTTTTCACGTAAGTGTAAATACATTTCTATAAATGTTTTCGGAAATAATATTAAATTCCATAATTTAGTTGAAAAAGTAACTGTACCATTTAAATGGTCTAATGGTATAAACTGTGAACCCCTTCTTCTTACACTCAGATTTTCCCGCCGGCTCATGCGTTGTCTTCCGCACTGGCTGCCGAGCTTGAAGGTTTAACGTTATGGAATCTTCTTCAAGTTCTTCTTCAGGTAATCAATCAAACCCCCTGACATGTTCATAGCAATTCTATTAGTTTCTTTCTTTTCTTGATTTTTTGTTTCGTTGAAATTTTTGTGAAGTTACAGAGAGGAAAGATAGCTTCTCTGCTCTTCCGATTTTTGGAATGGAGAAGATTTTGAGAGAGAAATTCGAAATTCAACCGAAGCATCCTTCACAAGAAGCTTTAAGAAAATGGAGATCTGCAGTTTCTGTTGTTAAGAATCGTCGGAGGAGATTTCGTCATACAGCAGATCTCGATAAGCGAGATGAAGCCGCAAAGAAGAAGCTCGGTATCCAGGTATGATGCTTTCGTTACAGCGAGCTTTTCTTTTTTGGTGTTTGTAGAGGTTTGAAATCATAAATCACAATGCAGAGGACTCCATTGCTGTAAGCATTGTTAATCTTACTCGAGCGACGAAACTAAGAGCTAGAAGATTTGTTGATTTGTTTATTTTGACATTAAGAAAGACATTTTACAAGATATTTTACAATTTCAAGCGTTAAGTCCTCATAAATTAATGAAATCGGTTGGTATCTATAATCTATGTTTTCCTTTTGGTCACTCTCTGTTATCTACTCTACGCGTCTTCGACGCGGTTTCAGTTTGGATCGCAATCAATCGGTAAAGATTGGATGGCGTGAGGTATGAGGTGACGCTGCCGTGAGGCGGTGGTTTTGACGATGTCCTCATGGACCTCATCTGCTAAGTCTATTTTTAGAGCTACATCTCGCGATATAGTACACCGAGAAAATGAATGATCACAGAAACGTGAAAAAACATTGAAACCAGCAGATTAAAGTTTGTACTTTCTAATTCGTATTATAGAATGGGATGTAGTGACCTGAAGCCCTATTTCCTCGAGTATGATGATATAGAAGCAACGGGTGCCGGGAATATTATTATATAGTCGTGTACTCAGGAGTGTAGTCCCGTTTCCATCCATTTTAGGTCTGATTAATATGAACTTGATTATTTTTCTTGTGGAGTGCGCAGTTGACCGCTGTTGCGTGAATGACATTGTTGAAAAGGAAGGGCTAATTAATTAAATAAGGGAGAGGGAGGGGGAGGGGAAACTTCCAGGGACTGGGAAACTTCAACGAAGTTTCCTAGAGAACATGGTACAAAATAAAGAATAAAAGATAACGATTGGGGTGGGGTTCCTTTTCGTAAGGATATAGTAAGTGGGTTGCCTGTGATGTCAGTTTCTCTTTGAAGTTGAAATTCATGCACTCTGGTCCTCACGATTGAGCTACCAGCCTATGATATTTTCATTAAAAAATTTTACTTCGCTGTTAAGCCAGCTTTTGTTGTTACATGGCATAATTATCTTTTAGAAAGTGGCTTTTAAGTATCTGTATCTAGTCGTCAATATATGCTTATACCTTATTAATACAATACCAAGCTGATGTCATACAAGTTGGGGGATATAGACCAGGGGTGAGAAGTGAAATAAATCTACATCTTAGGGGAAACCGAAGGCAACTCTGTCCAATATTTGTTGATCTCATCAATATGTGGATGTCTTTTAGGCATGGTGGTGGCAACCTCCTATATAGAGGTAGTTGGACCATGGAGGTCTCAGGTTTGAGCCTCTGTCCTTCCACACCTTTTCTTCTACTGAGCCGAAATGCCTTTGATTCTTGTGACTAAATTGATAATTGGCCAAAAAAGAAAAAAGATCTCATCAATACTGATTTGATACTATATCAATACCATCCACTTATATCATGTTTGTATAAACTTGAGCAATTTATACTCCCTACATTAATGGTTGTAAGCTTGTAACTCTGCATTAATTCTGATTGGTGGAATTATCATGTATTGGTCGAATTTATCCTGAGTCTATTGGCTGCACTATGGGGAAGGGGGGGGGGGGAATATTAAATATATATTTTTAAAAAATTCAAAGAAACTATAAATTGAATCAAATGGTTGGAAAATTAGGTTCTGACTCTGGTTCGTCAAGAGTCGTGCAGACTAGGTTAGGTGAAAAATGATGTAACTGGGTCATTAATCATCCTAAACTAGTAAGAAACTCCCAACTCTCTTCTCTTGCTCAACGTTACAAACTTGGTACATATTATATGATCCCTCGATATTTTTTGCCTTTTAGTTTTCCTTAGGCTGCGTTTGTTTGCTGGAATAAAGGTGGGGTGGGAAAATTCTTGAAAAAAGTGTAGATTTCTTACTTTTCCCTTAAATCTCAAAATTGTAAATTGTTTGGTTGCTTGGGGTTGGAAAGTGAGAGACATGTCTAGTGATGTGGCAACCCAACTTTCCCACTCCAAGCCATTTTAAAACCCTACAAATTTGGTGGGATTTTGTGGGAAAGATTGGAAAAGTAAAAAGTGGGACCCACCACTATCACTTTTCCACAAACCCTTTCCTTTACTTTCCTTCTCCCTCACCCCACTACACCTGGGACCCACGTTTTTTTTCCTACCCCTTTTTTCCCATCCCACCTTTGCAAACAAACGCAGCCATAGCGTTTTCCTGTATTTTCTAAGTTTCTACTTATGTATACATATTTATTGTCTATAATTCTAAAAGACATAATTTGGGTTGACTGTGTTTAACAACACCAAGTTACCAGTGTTTTTTCTAAAAAACAAGTGGAGTCAGGAAACCTGATTTTCCAACATAAATAAAATAATAGTAAAAATGACACATATGGATGGGAAACCTGTCTTACCAAACAAGACTGTCAGGATTGAAGTATAGGTATAACTGTGTTTAACAACACCAAGTTACCAGTGTTTTTTCTAAAAAACAAGTGGAGTCAGGAAACCTGATTTTCCAACATAAATAAAATAATAATAAAAATGACACATATGGATGGGAAACCTGTCCTACCAAACAAGACATGTCTTAGGATTGAAGTATAGGTATAAAAAAGATATAATTATATCTAGTACGCCTTAGGCTTAAAACAAATTGACATGTCTTTGGGATATCTTGCTTTCCTAGTTTGTAGAGTGACAATATCAGGCTGACCGGTTCAGTGGTGGAAACATACCCAAACAGAGAGCACTGGACATCAAACATTGGGTTTCCACTTTTAGGAACATCATTTTCATGTTTAATCTGATGAAGTTAGTTATATATTTAAATTAATATATTTCACAAGTTCTCTGCAGCACTGATTGTTAGTGGTATACTTCTCGTGCAAAATAGAGTGATTTGGAAGGTTTAAATACCACTAATTATTCTCTTATTCATTGCAGGAAAAAATAAGAGTTGCTCTTTATGTTCAGAAAGCTGCTTTGCAATTCATTGATGGTATGGCCTCCATCAAATCTAATCCCATTAAGACTTCTTTCATCGTTTTAATCCTAACATGTGTTTGCTTAAGAAGTCTATTTTCTCATCCTTACACAGCTGGTAATCAAGTGACGTACTTGCCTTCGGAGGAGACTAGGAAAGCTGGTTATGGTATTGAAGCGGATGAACTTGCTTCCATAGTTCAAAATCGCGATTCTAAGCGCTTGAAGCTGCATGGAGGTGTTGATGGTATTGCAAAAAAGATCTCTGTCTCCTTTGATAGAGGTGTTAGTTCCAGTGAGCTACCTCTCAGGCAAAAGACATATGGCTACAACAGATATGTTGAGAAGCCTCCTAGAAGTTTCTGGACGTTTGTGTGGGATGCACTTCAGGACTTGACTCTAATAATCCTTATGGTTTGTGCTGTGGTCTCTGTTGGTGTTGGCCTTGCCACGGAAGGGTTTCCAAAGGGTATGTATGATGGACTGGGAATATTAATAAGTATTTTCTTGGTAGTCATGGTTACGGCAATCAGTGATTACAGGCAGTCATTGCAATTCAGGGATTTGGATAAGGAGAAGAAAAAGATTGAAGTTCAGGTCACCAGAGATGGGTCTAGAGAGAAGGTCTCTATTTATGATTTGGTGGTTGGCGACATTGTTCATCTATCCATAGGTGACCAAGTTCCGGCAGATGGAATTTTCATATCAGGTTACAGTTTGGAGATTGATGAGTCAAGTCTGTCTGGTGAAACTGAGCCCATGCATATAAACTCTGAAAAACCTTGTCTTCTATCTGGAACCAAAGTGCAAGATGGGTCTGGTAAGATGCTCGTGACATCTGTTGGTATGAGGACTGAATGGGGAAGGTTGATGGAGACTTTGAGTGAGGGTGGTGAAGATGAGACACCATTACAGGTGAAACTGAATGGTGTTGCTACTATTATTGGGAAGATTGGTTTGGCTTTTGCTGTTCTGACATTTTTGGTGTTGACTGTAAGATTTCTAGTGGAGAAGGCACTGAACAATGCTTTGACAAAATGGTCTTCAAGTGATGCGTTAAAGCTTCTGGATTTTTTTGCTATTGCGGTAACGATAATTGTTGTTGCAGTCCCAGAAGGCCTACCTTTAGCTGTTACTCTGAGCCTTGCCTTCGCGATGAAAAAATTAATGAATGATAGGGCACTTGTGAGACATCTATCTGCATGTGAGACAATGGGTTCTGCTAGTTGTATCTGTACAGATAAAACAGGGACCCTGACAACCAATCATATGGTGGTTGACAAGATATGGATCTGTGACAAAACTGAAGTGATAAAAGGTAATGACAGTCTAGAAGGTTTTAAATCAGCTCTTTCTGAGAGGGTTGTGCAAATTCTTATGCAGGCTATATTCCTGAATACAAGTTCAGAAGTGGTTAGAGGAAAAGATGGAAAGACTAACATTCTAGGAACTCCAACAGAATCAGCATTGTTGGAATTTGGCCTGCACATGGGTGGTGATCTCAATGCCCAACGTGCAGAGTCTGAGATTGTAAAGGTTGAACCTTTCAATTCAGTGAAGAAGAAGATGTCTGTGCTTGTGGCCCTTTCGACTGGTGGATTCCGTGTGTTCTGCAAAGGTGCATCTGAAATCATTTTAGCTACGTGTGACAAGATTGTTGATGACAAAGGAGAAACTGTGCCCCTTTCAGAGGAACGTATTGGAAGTGTTATGGACATCATAAATGGGTTTGCCTGTGAAGCATTGAGAACCCTTTGTTTGGCTTACAAGGATATGGATGAGAATTTCAATGGAGACAGCTTGCCTGCTGATGGCTATACACTAATATTGGTTGTTGGAATCAAGGATCCCGTCCGCCCTGGTGTCAGGGAGGCAGTACAAACTTGTTTAGCTGCTGGGATAAAAGTGCGGATGGTCACAGGTGACAACATCAATACAGCAAAAGCTATTGCAAAAGAATGTGGAATATTGACAGATGATGGCTTGGCTATAGAAGGACCAGACTTCCGTAATAAAAGTCCAGAGGAGATGAAGAAGTTAATACCAAGAATCCAGGTCTCTCTCTACTTCCTTTGCATTATGTAATTTAGTCTTGAACAATGCTTGTGGAGTAATCAAATTACTATGATGCTAAGACTATTCATGCAGGTAATGGCTCGATCATTGCCTTTGGACAAGCACACCTTAGTCACCAAATTACGGAGTATGTTTGGAGAAGTAGTTGCCGTAACAGGTGATGGTACCAATGATGCTCCAGCTTTGCATGAGTCAGACATTGGACTTGCTATGGGTATAGCAGGAACTGAGGTATGTTTTTTTTCTGGCCATTTGTAGGTTAAATTAGTTCTCAGCTTATTAGTCAAAAGACAACTCCTTTGTCACAAATTGTTCCTCTATTTTGTTTATAGCTTATATTTTCCTTCGTTCTCTTTCTGTTTAAATTAGTTGGCTGTGGCAGATACCAAGAATAGAAGGGCATGCCTCTTACCATTCTTATCTTGAACATTATTATTCTTCAAATTCCTGAATCTTCATTATTCTTATTCTATTGAGCGATGCATGCTATGCTACGAGAAAGTCAATTGAGGGGGCACGACTACGTTCAATGGAGGTCGTAAATACCCGTGTGGACAAGCAATTTAATTCAGCCTGAAGGAATAAGAAGAACTAGGGGTAGACCTAAGGTAACCTTATGAGAAGTGTGAGAAATGATATGCATAGCTTAGGCCTTGTATCTAGTATGGTCTTAAGCAAAGGTTGGAAGGCAAGAGTCCATGCAGCCAGCCCCATTTAGTTGGTGTTTGCTTGTGTCTAAATATGCTACGTAAGTGCACGTGTCGCAATCAAGTAGCAAATAGTAAGTAGAGTATTGATTTCACGGAGAATTTTATCTTTAAATCTTAATGTAAAAGGAAGACTAATTTAAACAATATTGAAAAAATTACTTTGTGATTAATGAACTAAATAAATGAAGGACGGGTGAATTAAACAAAAGATCCTAAATTGGGGTGCACGCAATAGAAAGAAGTATAATAAGTGATATGAATGTTGGGAATCAATTTCTCCTCCCCTGAATTTGGGCTGTGAATGCTATAGTAAAGCTGCAGCATAAGGCATATCAAAGAACCTATAACAAAATTGCACACGGATATCTTCCAATCCACATATGCATTAACATCCTAATTCAAGACCATCATATTCCTATGGAGAATTGAACTGAGGATGCGAATTACGCTTGAGTTCTAATAGTGGTTATGTGAGGCAGGTGAGTATCCCTACCCTACCCACTAATTAGCTATTCCATATAAGGATCAAGCTAACTCACGTTATTCAACATTAATTTAGCTCCAATTAATTTTCCAATTAACTAAAACCACAATATTCACTCAGGGATGGTCAATCAATAAATGAAATTACTCAAAAACATGCATGCTGAATACATTGATAATAAATTGTGCTATAGTAGAGCTACAACAAACTGAATAATCATAGCTCAAATCACAGGTTCGGGTACTCTTATCATCCTAACAAAATAAGAAATTAGCTCATATTTAAGTTTAAATACAGAGAAATAAGTGCAGCCATTAAAATAATTCAATTAGAATATAAAGTAGGAAATATAAAACCAAATAGAGAACTAGGAGAATGTTTCCACAATGCTTCAGCTTCCTATCTCTAGCAGCTCTTCCTCTTGCACGAATTTTCTCTCCTCCATATCTGATTCTATTGAGAAACACAATTTTTGTAGAATGACTTAATAGATCAATGTGATCTCAAGCCCTCTATTTATAATAAAGTAGAAAGAACACTATTACATAAATATCCTTACTTGGGTAATAAGAAATATTAATTTAATGAATAAAAAAACTCTAATAAAATTGAACTTCTAGTAGAACTCAACCAACACTCCCCCTCAAGTTGAGGCATAGATATTAGTCATGCCCAACTTGGCTACAATAAGAAGGAAATCTCCTTCCTTCAAACCCTTAGTGAAAACATTTACCACTTGGTCTCCAGACCTCATAAAAGGCATGCAGATGAGCCCTTCTTCCAGCTTTCCTTTGATAAAAAACCAGTCAATTTCAATGTGCTTACTACGATCATGTTGCACAGGAATTTTACAATACTAAAGCAGCCTTGTTGTCACAATATAACATCATAGAGTTTGGAACTTGGACTCCAATATCTTCTAGCAAGCCTTTCAACCATAGTAGCTCACAAACTCCACGACCCATAGCTCTATATTCAACTTTGGTACTGGATAAAGCTACCACATTGTGTTTCTTACTTTTCCAAATAACTAGATTACCTCCAACAAAGGTACAGTAACCTGAAATTGACTTCCTGTCAGGAGATCCAGCCTAGTCTGCATCAAGGTATGCTTATACTCTTAGATTATTAGTGGATGACAAAAGTATTCATTTTCCAGGAGTTCCCTTCAAATACTGCAGATTCTTGGTGACAACCTTCATATGAACTAAATATGGATTATGCATGAATTAACTCAATATCCCCACGGCATAAGCGATATCTGGCCTGGTGTGGGACAAGTAAATAAACTTCTGTACCAGCCTTTGGTATCTTCGTTTGTCCATTGGTTCTCCCTCTTTTTCCTTGAGTCTAGCTCTAGCTTCAATAGGGGTAACAATTGCTTTACACCCCAACATTCCCACTTCTGATAATAAATCTAGGGCATACTTTCTTTGGGATAGGAATATACCCTTCTTTGATCAAGCCACCTCAATCCCTAAGAAGTACTGTAACTTTCCTATATCTTTAATCTCAAACTCTCTGCCAAGAAAGTCCTTCAAACTTTGAATTTCTTCACCATCATTCCTTGTGATGACAATATCGTCCACATAAACAATGAGAAGTGTGATGTTAGTACCTGACTTCTTGACAAATAGTGTGATCAACATTGCTTTGCTTGTACCCAATAGAAGTTATTGCCTTCAAGAGGCGTCCAAACCAGCATCTAGGAGACTGTTTTAACCCGTAAATTGATCTCTTCAACCGAAAAACTTTCCTTGCAGTATTATCATCAGAGAAACCATGTGATTTTCATATAGACTTCTTCCTCTAACTCCCCATGTAAGAAGTCATTCTTTACGTCTAGTTGGTCCAAGTTCCAGTCTTTGTTCACAGCTACAGACGACAGAACTTTGACAGTGTTCAGTTTTGCAACAGGGGCAAAAGTCTCCTGATAATCAGTCCTATAGGTTTGGGTAAACCCCTTTGCAACTAGTCTAGCCTTCAACCTGTTGACTGATCCATCCATATTTTGTTTAACCACAAACATTCGTTTGCAGCCCATAGGTTTTTTTCCTGGAGGAAGTGTAACCAGCTCCCAAGTATCATTTTTCTTCATTGCCTACATTTCCTCTACTATAGCTGTGTTCCATCTCTTATTAGCATAGGCTTCCTGCCAACTTTTAGGAACATATATAGATGATAAAGAGGATATAAAAGTACGGTAAAAGTCGACAGGAGAGTTATAAGAAACGTATTTAGCTATGGAATGCTGAGTACAAGATCTAACTCATTTTTTAACAGCAATAGGAAGATTAAAAGCATATACTTTAAGGGGAACAATAGAATCTGATTCTGGAGCAGGAGATTGAAGTGGTAACGTGTCACCTTTCTCCACCTGCTTTGGTCGGTTGTAATTCTTCCTCTGATAAGTCTGCACCTCCTTATTTTGGTCAATTTTGTTTTGAAAGACCTCAATAGTGTGCCTCATAGGAGTGGTCTCCCCCTGACTAGGTTCTTCACATGGTTCTGGAAAACGGAGGGGGAGAATTAGAGTCCTCAGGTATACTGGCCGAAGTCTCCCCCTGGTCAGGAAACATTTCTTGAACTCAAAAGTTGTGTTGTGGTGGTGTGATAGAAAGGTCTAGAGTTGGAAAAAGCACCTCTCCTCTAAGATTATTCCCTTAGAGAGGCGTATAGTAAGGCAAGACTCATTAAAAATTACATCCATGGAGACAATGGTTTTCTTGGAAGGAGGATTATAATATTTGTGCTCTTTCTGAGTAGCAGAATACTGTAGAAAAATGCAGCGTAGGCGGCAGGGAGCCAGCTTACTTTGATGGGCTGTGATTCTGGCATAACATACACATCCAAAAACCTTTGAGGGAATAACAAAAGAAGAGGATCCCTGGAGAAGCACATTAGGACATATAAAACCAAGTATCCTACTGGGCATCCTATTCATAAGGTAATAGGCAGTGTGTATAGCATCACTCTAGTATTGGTCAGGGACATTCATAGCAATCATAAGTGAACGAGCTATCTCTAAGAGATGCCGATTCTTCCTTTCGGCAACCCCATTTTGGATAGGTGTATCAACACAACTGGTCTAGCATATGATGCCAAATCAGAGAAATATCTCTGAAATTCACCATCAATATACTATGTGCCATTGTTCTGCGAAGGATCTTCACAATGACATTGAATTAAGTTTTAATCATATTATGAAAATCACAAAAACATCCAAAAAAATTATTCTTTTTTTTTTTTTTATAAAATAAATCTATGTAGAACGAGAGTGACAATCAATAAAAGTAACAAAGTACCTATGGTCAATGATAGACACACGTTGGCAAGGGCCCCACACATCAGTATGAATTAGTCAAAAAGGAATAAATTTTCTATTATGAAGAGAAGGTAAATAACTGGAATGAGTTTGCTTCGCAAAAATGCAGGCTTCACAAAACAAATTCATCTTTTTTACGAGAAGAAACTAAATCAGGAAATACGTTCTTAAGAGTTCCTAGAGGGGGTGACCTAGCCTACAGTGCCAATGATGAAGGTCTGATATTACCGAATGGACCTGATTGGAAGATGTAGTCAGAGCAGATGTAGATCTCTCAATCGGCTCCAACAAATAAAGTCTATTGTTTAGTTTACCACGTCCAATCTCCTTCCTAGTTACCAGATCTTGGAAAACACAGTAAGATGGGAAAATGTCACTTTACAATTCAAGTCATCTGTAAGACTACTAATAGAGAGCAAGTTAGTAGAGAAAGAGGGAACGTGTAAAACTTTAGACAAAGAAAGGGATGGAGAATGCTGAATGGTCCCTTTTCCAGCAATGGAAGAATATAAGCCATCAACAATTTGAACTTTATCTTTTTCGAAAGTTGGAGCATAATGTAAGAAAAAGAGATGAACCTGTCATATGATCTGTGGCTCCTGTATCAATGATCTAGGGAGCAGAAATTGAAGAAAAATGGAAGCCTGTAAAAGTTTTACTTGAAGTAGCAAGGCATGAGTTGGTATGGGTAGTGGAGGAAGCAATGGTAGAGGTTGTACCCGCAGTAGAAGACTACAAAATATGTCGTAGAGTAGTTAACTCCTGTGAAAAACCAATGTCTGCAAAGGGTGTTGGGGAAACTGTCTCAGAAAGATTAGCTTTCGGTTTTCCCCTTTATTCAAAATCAGCGGGTTTCCCATAGAGCTTCCAACAATTGGCCTTGGTATGATAGGGTTTATGACAGTGCTCACACTTGACAATCTCCTTAGTCGAATAAGATTTAGTGCTAATAGTCTGTAAGGCTGGTTTCTCCACAATAGGAACATGAAGCATGGCTAATCGATAGCTTTCCTAACACTGGCATGAGACTGTTCTAGTGTAGGAAAAGGAGAACGACTTAATACTTGCACTCTGATTTGATCATACTCCACATTTAAACTTGCCAAAAAGTCATATACCCGAATCTTATCAACGTGCTTCCTATATAAGTAGCTACATCATCTGGATAAGTGGGGTGATAATCCCCATAATGATCTAACTCTTGCCAAAGAGATCGCAACTTAGCATAATATTGGGCCACAGTCAGTTCCTTTTGGGTAGTCTTATGAAGCTTCTTTCGTAGCTCATAAACTTGTGCATTATTCCCCAACTGTCCATATGTTTCAGGAGTAGCCTTCCAGATTTGGGCTGCAGTATCCAGTAATAGGTATCCATGGGAAATATTTGGATTCATGGAATTCAAAAGGAATGACATACTTAGAGAGTCATTTGAGATCCATTTATCTTGTGAAACACCTGTGGTGTAGGTTTAATAGTGGCGCCCGTAATATGTCCAACAAGTCCTCTACCGGCAATAGTCAGGTAAGCAGATCGAGACCATGTCAAATAATTTGTTCCATCAAATCTTACCAAAAGAGGATGAAGAGTGGGGTAATGCTCGGAGCTAGTGGGAGCAGTAATACCACTGGTAGTTGCCCTGTTTAAAAACTTGTCTATAGTTCTTCAATCTTCACCCTTTCAAAATAACTAAAACGTCACAAAATGCAATAACCAAGCCACCCAAACTAATGATAGGATTCAAAAGGTGCATATAAGGAACACCATGTTCTTTTTTGTTTTTTGTTTTATATTTTTTATAGGAAATTACAAATAAGCCCCTGAAAAATGTGATTTGCAAATAGGTTCCTAAAATATTTAAATTCAAAAATAGGTCACTAAAACTATGCAAATTTACAAATGAGGCCCTTGAAACATCAGCGTTTTTCCTTTCTTTTTTTGGGCTAATAAAACCACTGGTTAGGAGGGAAAAGACCAAAATATGGTTCAGTTAAGGTTGGGTTGGTCTAGTCCATGTTAATTTAAGGGTTGAATAGGTGTTAAGAGCTCTCGTTTCAGAAGAAGAGAAAAAAAATCAGGAGCATTGCAGCGTGGAAATTAAGCAAGAAGCCAAGAACATTGAAGGTTACCTAGAAAACAAGTGAAGAATCGCCACAAAATCTCCTTGATCTACAAATGAATCTCCAAGAACAGTGCTAGAGTCGAAGAAGCAGTGGGTGGAGATCTTAGCGTTTGTAAATGGCGAGGGCTTCTGCGATGTGTTTCAGAAGAAGAAGAAAAAAAAAAAAAAGAAACAAAAGAAGACGACAGAAGGAAGAGAAGGGCAGAGATGGGTTCAATTGTGGGCGATAGGTTTCAACGATGACTACAATCATTGTTGGCGATGGTTTCTGCAATGCGTTTCAGAAGAAGAAAGAAAAAAACAAAAGAAGAAGATGAGGTTGTAGTGGTTGGTTTTGGTGACGTAACAATAGCAGCGGCGGTGGAGGTAGGTCTTCATCAGCGAGAGCGAGATTTTTTTTCTTTCTCTTCCCTAATCGAACTTAGGCTCTGATACCATGTTAAGAAACTCAATTTTGGTAGAATGGCTTAATAGATCAGTGTGATCTCAAGCCCTCTATCTATAATAAAGTGGAAAGAACACTATTACATAAATACCCTTACTTGGGTAACAAGAAATAGAAATTTACATGAACAAACTCTAATAGAGTTGAACTCCTAGTAGAACTCAACCAACATGTTCTCTTCCTTTTGGTGGCTCTTCCGCCTTTTTATTTCCCCCCAAAGTTTCCCAAAGTGATAGGGTAAAAATGGATTGTAGGATTAAATTCTTCTCTTTTGAGATTAACGGCTAAGATCCTTCATGTGGTGACAAGAGGAATATCTAATCAGTTAACCCTTTTTAGTGATTTCACTAGATAATGCCACGTGAGTCCAATCTAGGAAAAAAATCATGCTACCGCAATGCTGCAACATCTCTACAACAAACTGAGAAGACTTGTTCTTTGTTCCTTTTCTATGCCTCATGTCATTTCTTCATCCATTATAGTTCTTTTCTTACAATGCCAAGAAAAAGAGGATTGATCAATTCCATCCATTAATTCAAGGAAAATTTATGCATAAATGACATAAAAAACCTTTACAAGATTTAAAACTTTAAGATTCACTAAACTACAATTTATTGAGTACTAACACTAAAACAAAGAGAAATCGCTTTTAAATCAAGCTATCTCAAATATAAAATCACTAGAATTAACTCTATTTTATAGAGTTATCACACCCCCAAACTTAAGATATTGCTCGACCTCAAGCGATAAAAGGAAAAACACAAAACTAAAATGCAAAGGATAATACCAAGAGACCAAAAGAAAAGAAACGATAACAACCTAGCTTAGTCATACAATAGGACAAAAGTTAGATAGAAGTTGCCTCTAAATCTTTCTCTAATTTTTTAGTTCCAACACTTCTTGCCAATAACACTTAGATGTCATAAATTTACTCATAAGGATGCCCTTAAGTGTGTGTGTGAAAGTTAAGGATCTCACCCCTGATTATTGTAGTCCAGCTGAATTATGGTCGTCAAGCTTAGTTCATTGATTTCATAAATTGACCAAGTGATTGCCTCTCCACTAATTAGGGACCCATACCTTTTTACACCCCAAAAACCTATTTTACAATATTTTGAGTGTTTGACCCCCAAACTTTATCCTTATGAACTTCCTCTTTTTTTTTTCCAACTATTTTTGTCATTTATGCCTTTTTACGCGAATACCGACATTTGTGATGAAGGTACCTGGTTACTCAACAAGATTAATTACAAAAGTGCTCATGCATGCTCTTATTCTGAGCCACTGTTTGACAAAAAAGTAAACATGGGTTACATGCGTACTCCTTGTTGCTAAGGCAGCCCAAAGCAGCAAAGCATTATTCTCTTCAAACAAAAGTGCACATGCATGCACTGTTTGACGCAAAAGTAAACATGGGTTACATGCATAGTCATACTCCTAGTTACTAGGCAGCCCAAAGCTACGGAGCATTTTTTTTCTCTCTCTCTCTCTCTCTCTCTCATTTTTGTGGAGAAGGTGGGAGGTCAAACCTTTGCCAATTTATACACTGTATAGAATTTTTGGAACAAATCATATTACAAGCATGTTATCAATTACACACCCAAATTGGGACCCCTAATGTGTTAGTCTTAAGGTTCTCATTCAACCAATTTTGAAATCCTAAACTCTCACATTGATCTAACCTTCCCAGGTTCTCCAGGGCTCAAAACATCACTTGGTGCTCAATAATAGGACATCATAAATATAAGTAAATGAAGACATCAGATCATTATGGCAAAGATGTGCTAAGACATCCCACTAAAAGTAGGTTAAGAGGCGCTTATGTTCTTATCAACTAACTGTCATCCATATCACATAACAACCCAGATTGACTATGTTATTTTTATTTATTATTATTTTTTCTTTAACTCACAAACTCATATATAGAAATGCACACTATATACACGAAACACAAAACTAACATTGTTGCAGCAACAAAGAAGCAAAACAAACAAAACCTAAGCCAATAAATAGGCTAACGGACTTACAAACCTTGCTGCAACATTGAACAACAAAAACAACAGAACAAAAAAGCCATAAAATAAAAAATAAAATAAAAACTGACTCTAGAATGCTACTCACAAATAAGTAAACAAAACTATATATGCTGCAAATAAAGTAAACAAAACACTAAGAAACTAAGACCATACATAAAATGAAAGATGACAAGATAACATACAACATGCAAAGCCTAACCCCAAACTCAAAGAAAGCAGTGTCCTCACAGCTCCAAAATAAGGCAACATAGAGAGAGATGGATATACCAAGCATCGGAAAAAGACTAACCTGAAATAGCATGTAGGATGGGCGAAGCCTAAATATCTTCCTCATCGTTAGGTCCCGTGGCCCCAATGCAGTCACCAGGAGGGGAGAGGAGGTGTGGGGAAAAAAAATCAAAACATATAACTATTGAAAAGGGAGAGTAAGAGCACTTAGTTGTTGCAGAATGAGAAATTTTGTTGCAGTTGTGCTATAGCGCAGCTAAAGCATCCCAACCACAAAAAAAAAATGACGCTGGAGAAGAACTCGGTTGCAGCAGAGACGAGAAGAGTATGATAAAGAAGTTGAGATGATGGTTTATTAGCTTGGGGGTTGGGTTGTGTAGGCCGGAAGGGATAAGAAGGGTGAAGATTTGTGGGCAATGGTGCCGTTGGATGCTGTTGAGTTGTGGCGGAACAGAGGAAGAAGATGAGATGGTTTAGGGTTAATGGTGTGGCTAGATTTGTGGTTGGTGCTTGGCTTCAAATGGGTTTGGGCCATTATGGGGTTGTAATGGGTTAAGCATGGTTTAGAGGTTTGGGAGTGATGGGTTGGTTTGTTTAAAGAGAAAACCGGGTTGGGTCGAATTGAGTGGCCCCTATTCTTGTTTTTCTTTTTGCTTAGATGTTGTGGCACTGCTGCAAAATCGCATAAATTCTGCAGATCACAGAATGCATTCCTGTAATTGTAAAACAAACTTTGTTATAGCAGTGCTAGTGAATTTTCCTGGGCAAATGTTGATGTAGCTTTGTTGCAGCTTGGCTATAGCATCACTTAACTTCTACAGGTCACATAATGCATTCCTATAATTGTAAAATAAACTTTGTTATAGCTTTGCTATAGTAGTCCTAGTGAATTTTCCTATATAATGACAAATGCTATGGTGATGCTGCACTAATTCTATAGCATTGCGATTCTGTTCATCAGTTTACTCTGCTGCTCAAAGTTGCAAAACACTCACTCATCCTCTTTGTTTTCCCCACACTCCCTACAAGTCAAAATACATGTCATTCTTATTTCAATTTCACTATCAAGTTAAAACTAAGACAAAATTGTAGGCTACCCACTAATAAAAAGCTAACTTTACTAATCAACTACTTGACAATGAACAACATAATAAAAAAAAATTAAATTGGGTTGCCTCCCACAAATGCTTGTTTTTAAGTCGACAGCCCGACTACTTCCCTTTTTAGGCATATTGAAGGATGATATACTTCTGGTGATGCTCCATCATTCTTCTCCAATAAGGCTTCATTCACTGCATGCTCCAGTTCCCATGACCACTTAATGATTTCTTCTTGTGCACCTTCCATAATCAGACTGAAACTCCTTTGTTGCCTCATATACCTGTTGCAACATTCCTCTTGCAGAATTTTATGCATGCATATTGATGGGCTGATTCCCTTGATATCTGATATTGTCCATCCTAGTGCTCTTCTATACTTCTTCAGCACTTTAAGTAGCATATCCTCTTGCTTCTCTGTTAGCATTGCTAAAACGATAATAGGGAGTGTCTTGGCTTCACCTAAATAGGCATGCCGAAGATGTTCTGGAAGAGGTTTCCACTCTAACACAGGTGACTCTTTAATTTATGGTTTAGGGGGATTTAGTTTCACATTCAGAGAATCTAAGAGGCTCAAATCGACTCTCTCTAAATGCCTTAGCTGGTCTTGCCTCTAACCAAGCCATATATCTATTTGCTTTATCATCCACTTGTTTAATTTCTGTTGCCAATGAAAGCTCTAATGGGTCTTTAATACACTCTTTCTCAAACTCTTTTGAAACCAGCTCTTTAATGACATCCACAACAAAGCACTCTTCTATTGCATCTGGAGATCTCATTGCTTTCAAAATATTGAATATGACTTGTTCTCCATTAACCCTCATTGTCAGTTCTCCTTTTTCTACATCAATCAACATTCTCCTAGTTGCTAAGAATGGCCTTCCTAGAATTATGGGCACATCTTTATCCGCTTCAAAGTCCAAAACAATGAAATAAGCAGGAAAGATAAACTTATCTACTTTTACCAAAACATTTTCAATTTTTTCCTTCTGGTTAAGCAAGAGATCTATCAGCTAATTGTAAGGTTACTATTGTTGGCCATGCTTCTTCAACTCCAAACTTCTTAAAAATTGACATTGGCATATGGTTGATGCTTGCTCCAAGATCATAAAGGGCTCTCCTAATATAATTATCTCCAATAGCACCAAGAATTGTGAAACTTCTTGGATCTTTTAATTTTGAAGGGAGCTTGTTCAGCAAAAAGGCACTACTCTCTTGTGTCATTGCCAATGTTTTAAACTCTCCAAATCTCTTTTTCTTTGAAATGATGTTTTTCATGAATTTCACATAATTTGACATTTGTTTAAGTGCTTCTATCAATGGCATATTGATATGTAGCTGCTTCAAAACATCCAAGAATTTCTTAAATTGATGATTTTGTTGCTGTTTATGAAATCTTTGAGGAAAAGGTGGTGGTTTAATACTTTATTTTTCTGGAGAACTTTTCTACAATGATGCTGTAGCATTTTGTTCAGCACTCTGTTTGCAGAATTAGTGTGTTCCTTTTAAACAACAACCGTACCTTTTTTCTCCCTTTCTTCTTGGATTAAAATAGGCTCCTTTTGTTGGCTGGACTTTGAATGAGGTTGCTCTAAATTTTTTCCACTCCTTAATGCAATAGCTTTACAAAGCTCCTTGCCTTCACGCCTAGGATTTTTTCTATGTCCCTTGGCAATGATCCTTGAGGTTGATTGCTTAAAGCCCTAGCTAGCTATCCTACTTGATTCTCCAGATTCCTCAATGAAGATGCTTGACTTTGAATAATTGCATCATTTTTAACCATATACTCGAGCACTTGAAAAGTGATAAGGTTGAGTGGGGATGGAAGATGGACCAACATTTTGTCTGTGAGCATTTTAAGAAAAATTAGGGTGCTACCTCTAACGAGGATTACATGTGTTAGAATATGGATTATTGGCTTTGTTGAAATTACCAACATAGTAGGTAGATTCTGGGTTGGATGGACAACTATCAAAGAAATGCTCCCCACCACAAAATGTACAAGTGACTATTGTATTTTGCTGTGATTGTACAGCTGCGGCAAAGTTCACTGATTTTAACACACTAAGTAAGGAGGACACTTGCACAGTTAAGGCTGTCATTGCATCCTACTCATAAATCCCTACTATTCTCTTATTTACAGCTACTCTCTCAGCTGGCCATTGGTAGTTGTTGTTGGTCATTCTCTCCAAAATCTCATAAGCTTCATAGTAAGACTTAGTCAATATAGCTCCATTTCCTGAAGCATCCACTATGGACCAAGTTTGTCCATTTAAACCATTGTAGGAAGTCTCCATTTGAATCTAATGAGGAATTCCATGGTGAGGACATTTACACAATAGCTCCTTAAATCTTTCCCACGCCTCATGCAAAGATTCACCATCCAATTGTTGAAAACCAGTAATATCACTCCTAAGCTTAGCATTTTTTGTTGAAGGGAAGTACTTCATCACGAACTTCTCTACTAAATCATTCCATGTGGCTACAGATTGTGGAGGTAAAGAGTTCAACCATGCTCTTGCCCTATCCCACAATGAGTAAGGGAATAGTTTCAATCTCAAGGCTTCTTTAGTTGCTCCAAGTATCTTGAAAGAATCACTTACCTCCATAAAAAGTCTAAGATGAAGGTGAGGATCTTTTTTTGGCATCCCACTAAACTGTCCCACAATTTTGAGCATTTGGAACATCACATGCTTAAGTTCAAACTGTGGCGCGCAACATCGGTACAACATACTCTCAAATTGCCCTATCTTTGTCATCAACCTAAGCTGCCATATTATTCTCATTATTAATAACCCCATTTCTCTCTGTTTCAGCTATTATTTGAACTACTGCTAAACCTCGTTGCTCCCTTCTTCTAGTTTGAAATGTCCTTTCGATTTTGAGTCGAAGGATACCAACTCTTGATCATGCAGTGTATTCATACAAGGGTTAAAGCACATGGGAATAAAAGAAAACTAATATCAAAGTAAAGAAAATGCTGCAAATAAAACTAAAATTTACTTCTACAGCGATTCTCAATGATATAATGCCCTGGCAATGGTGCCAAAAACTTGTTTGCTTGTGTCTAAAAATGCTATGTAAGTGCACATGTCGCAATCAAGTAGTAAATAGTAAGTAGAGTATTGATCCCACGGAGAATTTTATCTTTAAATCTCAATATAAAAGGAAGACTAATTTAGACAAGATTAACAAAATTACTTTATGATTAATGAACTAAAAAAACGAAGGACAGGTGAATTAAACAAGAGATCCTAAATTGGAGAGCACACAATAGAAAAAACTATAATGAGTGGTATGCATGTTGGGAATCAATTTCCCCTCTCCTAAATTTGGGCTTTGAATGCTACGGAAAAGCTACACTACAAGGCATATCAAAGGACCTGAAACAAAATTGCACACGGGTATCTTCCAATCCACATGTGCATTAACATCCTAATTCAAAACCATCATATTCCTATGGAGAATTGAACTGAGGATGCGAATTTCGCTTGAGTTCCAATAGTGGTTACGTGAGGCAGGTGAGTATCCATACCCTACCCACTAATTAGTTATACCCATATAAGGATCAAGCTAACTCACGTTATTCAACATTGATCTAGCTCCAATTAACTTTCCAATTAACTAAAACCTCAGTATTCACTAAAAAACATGCATGTTGAATACATTGATAATAAACTATGCTACAACAGAGCTGCAACAAACTGAATAATCACAATTCAAATAACAGGTTCGTGTACTCTTATCCTCCCAACAAAATAATAAATTAGCTCATATTAAAGTTCAAATACAGAGAAATAAGTGCAACCATTAAAAGAGTTCAGCTAGAATGTAAATAAGTATAAATATAAAACCAAATAGAAAACCAGGAGAATGCTCCAGCTCTCTATCTCCAGCAGCTCTTCCTCTTGCACGAGCTTTCTCTCCTCTGTATCTGGTTCTCTTCCTTTTTGTGGCTCTTCCACCTCTTTATTTCCCACAAAATTTCCCAAAGTGATGGGGTAAAAATGGATTGTAGGATTAAAACCTTCTCTTCTGAGATCAACGGCTAAGATCCTTCATTTAGTGACAAGAGGAATATCTAATCAGTTAGCCCTTTTTAGTGATATCACTAGATAATGCCACGTGTGTCCAATCTGGGAAAATCATGCTACGGCAATGCTGCAGCATCTCTATAGCAAACTGAGAAGACTTGTTCTTTGTTCCTCTTTTATGCCTAATGTCATTTCTTCATCCATTATAGTTCTTTTCCTACAATGCCAAGAAAAAGAGGACTGATCAATTCCATCCATTAATTCGAGGAAATTTTATGCATAAATGACATAAAAGACCTTTACAAGATTTAAGACTTTCAGATTCACTAAACTACAATTTATTGAGTATTAACACTAAAACAAAGAGAAATCACTTTCAAATCAAGCCACCTCAAATATAAAATCACTAGAATTAACTCTATGAAATATCAGTTGGGACAAGTTTTCTTGTTGTTGTTAGGCCGTGTATCTAGTGTGGCCTCAAATAGAGCTGATTGGAAGGCAAGGATCCATGTAGCGGACCCCATTTAGTTGGGAAAAGGCTAATTGTTGAAGGATCCATGTAGCGGACTCTATTTAGTTGGGAAAAGGCTTTATTGTTGTTGTATTGAAAGATGCATGCAATAGGTTGAGCATCAAGCATTTCATCCAGGAAAATTGGTTAGGAACTTGTCAATTTGGACTTAGAGACTTATGAAATTTCAGTTAGACATTATTAATGCTCCTGTAATAGACTGTAACACTGTTGGTAGTCATGCCAGAGAAGCATCTAGCCAATGCCAACTGTATGTAGTTGCCTTCTGTTGTGACTCAGGTTGCTGATGTCTGATGCTGTATCCGAATGACAAGGTTTTGAACCCTCTTGGATTTTGGTACTTTTTCCATTTAAGTACTACTGTTCTGAAGACAGCAAGTCCAGAATAAAGTTCAGAAAATCAGTCCATCAGTCTTGGAAATGCACCAGGACAAAACAGGTTCAGTGACCAAAATGTTCTCTTGGATGTAAACTGGAAAATTCATTCCCAACAGCTTGACTACTTGAGACTAATGACTGATTGTGATAAAAAACAAGAACAAGAGACAGCTGAATTTTTCCCAAGAAAATATGTTTGGTCCTTTACTGCGGGGTCTCTAGGGGATACTGATTTTCCTCCGTGTTATAGCTTCTTTAGGTTGAAGCCTTAAAAACATACTAAATATAAGACTAGTCTAACCATCCAAAAAAATATTAGACTAATTTGGCTAGAATGGGTCCTGGTGACCTGGGTTTGATTGGGGAGTATAAAGCTATATCTTTGCGTATCCAAGAAAATATTACATACTGGAAGGCAGAGTAATTGAGGCTTCTCTAATCAGATAATGTATGACCAACTGCAACATCAATTGATTAATCTGTTACATATTTATAAAATTTAAACCAAAGCGCATAAAGAGTTTCAGATTTGATACAATCACAGAGAAGATACGAGAAGATGAGAAAACAAATATAGAATTAGAGAACGTCAAAGAATATAGTGATAAGAAAATATAGAGATAGTGAACATCGAAAAATAATAAATAAGAAACTGAAACTGATTAAGGGTTTTTCTGAGAGCCCAGTCATATATATTGAGAACAGTTTTCTGGCCTATGGCTATTATAGAATGATTTGTATTTGGAAACTTGCTTGTCAGTTTTGAAAGAAAAGATGAAAATTTATGCCCTTGACCATTATTGGACAAGGCTAGTCTGTGCTCAGGGATTGGCAGAGGTGCTCCTTTTTGAGCGGCATTTTTGAGGAGCTCAATGCCTAACCATTGGACATGTAGGGACTTGCATGAGTACGGAATGCAGGCTGCAGAGAACCTGATTTTGTTTTTTCATTATTTTACCTTTGATCAGAAATTAATCCCAGTCTTGCTGTGGGATCCAAGTAATCGTTTGCATTGTTAAAGATCTTGCTTTGGTTGACCTATGACCAGGTTATGAGCTTGATGGTACCCATTGATGGCACTTGTGTTGGGTGTGTCAATCTGGGAGTTGCATGTAGCATGATGACCGAACCCACACCAAGGAGGTTGATCAATTTATTTATTTATTTTACCTTTGATCAGAAATTAATCTTGATCTTGCCATGGGATTCAAGTGATCTTTTGCACTATAATAGACCTTGCCTGGGTTGATTTATGGCCAAGTTAGGAGGTTGATGATAACCTCTGATCTTCAGTAATTTGAAATCTCACTATTCTTTCGCTTTTATTTTTTCCAGATTTTACTATCCTTAATCAAACCCTTAGAATACCACCTTTGGTAATTGGGCCTCTTATGTACGATAACCCGTCAGATTCATCTTTTATCAGTGATAAGACCCCGATCTCAAAAAACGATGAATAAATTCACTCACCACGATAATAGCAACATTGAATCAAATAATCTCCAGACAAAACACACTACTAGCAATAGGTGAATCCTACTACTACCCAAGAGCAATAGTTATCACCTAATCTTCCCCAATAACTCCAAAAAACTATCCCCTCTACTATTCCTTCCCCCTAAGGGTGTCAATTTATAGCCCGAACCGTTAAAACCGAACCGCACCGGCCCATTATAGCCCGAACCGGCCCGAATCAAACCTTAACGGGCCGTAATTGGGCTGAGGGTTGTGGAGCCTGCATCAACCCGAAACCGAACCACAACCCATTATAACCCGTTTACAACCCGTTTTGTAATTTTATATTAAATAGTATTTGAATCATTATATTACCATTAGATAGTTGGTATAGACAATTAAAAAAAAATTAAGCATGAATTCAAAGATCAAATAGTCATTTTACTACTTTTTTTTTTTGGTAAACATTACTTCTATTCAAAGCGGGCAGGAGAGGAAGGTAGTCATTTTACTACTTAATATCTAGGTTCTTGATTTCTATAGAATGGGTGGGTTTTTTTTAATGGAAATTGACCAATAGCAACTTTGCTTTTCATATAATTTTCGCTTTTGTTGTAGGATGCTCAATTGTTTCTTGTTTTTTTTTCTTACACACCATAAACCGTTAATCAACCTGAATCTAAACCGTTAGCCCAAACCGTTAGTTAGCCCGAACCCAAACCGCACCAAACCGAAACCGGCCCGAAACCGTTATTTTGCTAATGGGCCGTGTTTGGGCTAGGTGATTTTCAGCCCGAAACCGTTAGGCCCAGCCCCAAACTGCCCCAAACCACACCGTTGACACCCCTACTTCCCCCTATTTATAGCAATTACGTTCCTACAGTATTAATTAACAGAATCATTCCAATTCGAATAGGACCCTTCAATTCTAATCCTAAAAAGTAATTCGAATAGGACTCTTTGAACTAATCCTAATTGTAATATGACTCTTCAAATCTTCCAATCGTTTCCTTCCCTAGATTTTAGGGATTTGCTTTCCACGCTGTCGAGTGTAGACTTGTGATACAAGGGGCTTATCAATACTCCCCTCCAACAGTTTCACCTTGTCCTCAAGGTGAAAATCTAGAAAGTGGGACTGCATCTCATCATAAGTTTCCCAAGTATTTTCGCAAGGAGGCAGTCCTTTCCATTGAATCAAAACTTCCAAAATCCCCTGGGCAAAGAAGCGAATGCTGAGCAATTGTTCTGGTGTGGGATGTAACTCGTCATTCTCTCGCAAACATGAGGGAAGAGGCTGGGGGACCATGTGTTGACCAACTGGTGGTTTCAACTGCGAAACATGGAACACAGGGTGGATGCGAGTCCCCTCTGGTAACTGTAACCGATAAGCCGTGGGGCCCACTTGCTCTATGATTTGGTATGGCCCGTAGAAACGATGGCTTAGCTTTTCGTTTGGGTGGTTGGCAAGTTTCTGAAAACGGTAAGGCTGGAGCTTAAGAAAAACCTCATCCCCCACCCTGTAGTGCACCTCTCGACGATTGGGATCAGCGGTGGCGCGCATCCGTTCTTAAGCCACCCGGAGATTAGATTTGAGATCATCCAATACTCGATTTCACTCACGAAGGAACACATCAACATCATCAACCTTGGACCGGCCATCTTCCCAACGCAAAAGTGAAGGCGGTTCACGGCCATATACAAATCTGGAATGGAGACATTTTAGTGGCTGAATTGAATGTCGTGTTGTACCAATACTCCGCCCAAGGTAACCAATTAATCCAATCCTTTGAATGGCGAGCACAGAAACAGTGTAAGTAAATTTCAAGGCTGCGATTCACCACTTCTGTTGGCCATCAGTTTGTGGATGATAGGCGCTGCTATACTTCAGGTGGGTGCCTGCTAGCTTGAATAACTCCATCCAGAAGTGATTAAGGAAGACACGATCGCGATCTGAGACAATGGATCGCGGAAATCCATGCAAGCGGATAACTTCCCTAGTGAATGATGCAGCCACTTCCTTAGCAGAGTAAGGGTGTGAAAGAGCAAGGAAATGGGCGTATTTGGTGAGACGATCCACTACCACCAGCACTGTGTCCCCGCCTTTAGTCTTGGGTAAGCGGCCAATAAAATCCATACTAATATCCTCCCAAATGCGTTCCGGAATTGGCAGCGGTTGAAGGAGACCTGCGGGTTTCATAGCCAAGTATTTACTGCGTTGACTGGCATCATAACTAGCCACAAAGTCTCGAACAACAGCCTTCATTCCCACCCAATAGACCACAGCCGTCAATCGCTTGTAGGTCCGCAGAAACCTTGAATGCCCACCAACTGGGGTGGAGTGATATTCGGACAATAATTTGGGAATTAGGGGGGATCCTTCAGGGATGACTAACCTGTTTTTATAGAGTAATGTTCCTTGTTGGAGATAATAGTTAGGATAGTCTTGGGATCCCTTCAGCAAGGCCTGAATAATTTTCTGGTAACGCTCTGATGCGTGAACTGCCGCATCTAAACCCTCACTTTCTTGCCAAGTTGTTGTTGTTATAGAGAGAAGCTGCTTATCATCCTCTAACCGTCACGAGAGAGCGTCGGCAGCTTTTGCTGCCCGGTCGGTACAATATCTTAAAATCAAATCCAAAAGCTTTAAGATCCACTTCTGTTGATCAGTAGACACAATGCGTTGTTCCATCAAATATTTCAGACTCTTTCGATCAGTTCGTACTTTGAAATGTCTCCCCATCAAGTAGTGACGCCATTTCTGGATCACTAGCACAATTGCCATTAGTTTTTTCTCATAGACTGACTTGGTTTTGTGCGTGAGGGGACAACACTTGGCTCCAGTAGGCAATGGGGTGGCCATCTTGCATCAAAACCGCACCCAACCCAAAACCTAAAGCATCAATCTCCACCAAAAACTCCTTTGTGAAATCTGGCATAACCAATACTGGAACGGTTGTCATTGCTGTCTTGAGGGCATTAAATGCCGTTGTTGCCTCTTTACCCCACTGAAATGCATCTTTCCTCAATAAGTTAGTAAGCGGAGCGACAATCTTTCCATAATTTTGGACGAATCTGCGGTAATACCCGGTTAAACCTAAAAACCCTCGCAAGGTTTTAAGATTGGTGGGTTGGGGCCACTCCACCATGCACTTGATCTTTCGTGGATCCACAACAACTCTGTTTTTAGATATGATGTGCCCTAAATACTCCAGTTTAGCAACCCCAAACATGCATTTTTTTCGATTGACAACGAGGTGGTACTATGTGAGAAGTATAAAGGTGGTTCGCAAATGACCCACATGTTCCTCCATGGTCCTGCTATACACCAAGATATCGTCAAAGAACACCAAAATAAATTTTCTCAAATGTTCTCGAAATACCTCATTCATGAGTGATTGAAATGTGGCCGGAGCATTCGAAAGCCCAAATGGCATCACCAGGAACTCGTAATGCCCATTATGGGTACGAAAAGCCGTCTTTTCCTCATCACCTTCCGCCATTCTGATCTAGTGGTATCTTGCTCTTAGATCAAGTTTGGTGAACACTGTGGCTCCGCCCAATTCATCCAACAGTTCGTCAATTGTGGGAATGGGGAACTTGTCAGGAACTGTGAGTTTATTCAGGGCACGATAATCCATGCGGAAACGCCATCCGCCATCCTTCTTTCGAACCAACAATACTAGACTGGAGTGAGGACTCACACTAGGCCGTACCAATCCTGCTATTAACATTTCCTGTACCAACCTTTCGACCTCGTTTTTTTGAGAGTGTGGGTAACGATAGGGTCGAATATTAGGTGGGTTACTTTTCTTGGCTAGCCGTATCCGGTGGTCTTGCTTCCTTCTTGGTGGCAGTTCAGTTGGTTCAGCAAATAGTTGAGCAAAGTCAGTTAATAAATTTGATATTGCTGTACTCTGATGTACCTCTATATCGTCTCCATCGGGATGCTGAGGCTGCAGCCAGTAGCCATCACCGTCTGCTTGAATAGAATGTAGCACACTTTTTATTGTTGTTTCCAATCGCAGCAAGGTCGGATCCCCATTTAGTTTCACAGGTCGTCTTTGCCAATCAAAGTTCATGGTTCTCAAACGCCAATTACTGCGTACCTCCCCGAGTGTCTACAACCATTCTACGCCCAAGATTATATCAATGCTACCCAAATTGAAAGGGTAAAAATTTTGTACAAAGACCTCACCGCCCAACTGAATCGGAATCTGTCGACAGATCCCTGTACCTTTGCTAATCATTCCATCGCCCAAAGCAACCTGAAATTTTGTTTTCTGGATTACCAATCCCAGCGGCTCCACCAACTCTTGAGCGACGAAATTGTGCGTTGCACCACAATCGATCAAAACGATGGCTTCACAGCCATTTATCTGTCCCGTTAGTTTTAGGGTATGTGGTGAATCGATTCCCACCAAAGAAGTATGCGAGAGTTCCGTCTCGAGCACTGGCTCCATTTCGACCGTCGTATTGTCGTCATCGATCACGCCTTCCGCTGCGGCAACTCCTGGATTATCATCGTCGTGGAGTAACAGCAACCTTAGTTGCTTCAGAGGGCATCGGTGGCCTTGGAGTATGGAGCGTCACACCTGAAACATACCCCTTTGTCCATTTTATCTTTGATTTCTTCCTGGGATAGCCATCGTGAGCGTCCTGAGTTCACCGTTGCCATTGTGGTTGCAGGTCGAGATTGTGAAGAGGAAGATGAGGGTTCACTTCTTTGGTTTGGGCGAACCGAGCTGTTAAAGCTTTGGTTCATTCCGGTTCCCTGAACCGTATTGATTCCTCTAATATTGGTGTTGGGTTGGCTGAAGTTGATAAAAGGTGAGGTTAAATTTTGGGCCGATTAAGTGGGTTGGGCCGAAAAAGATTTCTTATTTTTCCCCACTCTATTTTTGTCCTCACGTCTTGGGTCAAGTCCATTATTTGGCCCAATTTGGTGAGGCCAAATAATCGTACCTCCGCCCTCACATCTTCGTTTAAACCAGCGAAAAACACCCCTTTCAACCATTCTTCCTCTACCTCTCCGGCTGCCGCTGCTAATTTCTCAAACCCTTCTCTATATGCTACAAACGTCCCACTTTGCTTATGATTAATCAACGCTTCTTGGGGAGTCTTCAGTTTTGCTGAGTTAAATCGATGGATCATCGATTCTTTCAAGTTTCTCCAAGATGACAATGGCTGCTATAATTCTCGGAAGCGTATCCATCCCAGTGCCGCACCTTCAAAACAAAGAGTTGCAGTTTTGAGTTTCTCTACATCACCCAGTTTGTACATGTCAAAGTACCTCTCAGCCCGTGCGATCCACCCCATCGGATCTTCCCCCATGAAAATCGGCATCCCAAGATGTCTAGGAAGGAAGTCTCTCGATTTCTCTGGTTTGATCGTTTGCTCGCTGAAATCTGGAGTTCCCTCGTTTTCATTCACCTTAGGCGTTAAGGTATGCATCTCTGCTGATTTTCCTTTCAACAGCATGACCCTTAATTCCTCTCTGAAAGCGTCATTCGCCTTTTCTCCTTTTTCTATGTGTTGTGCCAAGAGACCAACTTGACCTTGAATCTCTTTCACGATACTTTTCAATTCCTCTACCCTCTGCTCCATTCGGCTCTTTACCATTCCCCTGGAATCAATGGCTTTGATGCCAAATAGATAAGACCCCGATCTCAAAAAATGATGAATAAATTCACTCACCATGATAATAGCAACATTGAATCAAATAATCTCCAGACAAAACACACTACTAGCAGTAGGTGAATCCTACGACTACCCAAAAGCAATAGCTCTCACCTAATCTTCCCCAATAACTCCAAAAAAACTACCCCTCTACTATTCCTTCCCCCTATTTATAGCAATTACGTTCCTACAGTATTAATTAACAGAATCATCCCAATTCGAATAGGACTCTTCAATTCTAATCCTAAAAAGTAATGCGAATAGGACTCTTTGAATCTAATCCTAATTGTAATATGACTCTTCAAATCTTCCAATCGTTTCCTTCCCTAGATTTTAGGGATTTGCTTTCCACGCTGTCGAGTGTAGACTCGTGATACAAGGGGCTTATCAATCAGTTTTTCTGTTCAAAAGTAATGACAGTTCTGCATATTCTGACTTGTTTCTACAGAATTTCCTATTTCTCTAATTAAGTTAAATTTTACTATTGGATCATTGTAGTCTTCTCAGAGTTTGTTAACCTATCATCAACTATGTCTGACCAGAATATGAACCTCATCCAGTAAAATCGGTTTCTTTTCTCTTTTCTCTTTTTATTTCTTTTTTTATTTTTATTTTATTATTTTTAAACCTTATAGTTGATTTCTTACTTGTGTTTACTTGGGATCTTGTTAATAGGCTCTGTAACAAGACTAGTTACTCCTACCTACCCCTGATTTTGTAGTGGAGTCGGTAAAGATGTTCTAACTAGGAAAGTAATGCTGAATTTGACTTCCACTGTGAAGCAAATGTATAACTTTGGTAGTGACAGGCAGGTGAAAACATATATCATGGCTTAACAAGGATCATTTCTTATTTTTCTTCTCTCTCGATAATGCGATCTGATTGCCTAGTTCCTGGATGGATTATCATGCAAAAAACAACATTTGTTAATTGGTTACCAAGACCCAGAACTATTAAATGGTAATGAGACCCAGCTACTGCAAAAAAATGACGTGGATCACTATTGAAAATGATTTTTACATTTCTCTGAGGGGCATTGACCTATATGGGTTATGCTATGCTGTATCGGAAGGGATCATGAACCATAGTCAATCCCAAGTTCTGAGTCATTTCTTTTAGAATGGTCCCCTGGTATCATGATGGCAGCTCCCTGTGTTTGAGAAAACAATTGATGATTCTCGTGTTGCTTCATCTGGTTTATATTAACATAACGATCCTTGACTTTGGCTGTCATGATTTCTTCTTACAGGTCGCAAAGGAAAGTGCTGACGTCATCATTATGGATGATAATTTCAAAACAATTGTGAATGTTGCCCGATGGGGTAGGGCTGTTTACATAAACATTCAAAAGTTTGTTCAGTTCCAACTGACAGTAAATGTTGTTGCTCTTGTGATCAATTTTGTTTCTGCATGCATTACTGGTGAGTTTTTCCTGAGGCTACCCTTGGATTTATCAATTCAGACTTCTTTCAATTGAGGTTTTTGTTTGTCTTGTGTCATAAATATGCCCGTCCCTAATTTGTCATATGATTCTCAGGATCTGCTCCTCTAACTGCTGTCCAGTTACTATGGGTTAACATGATTATGGATACTCTTGGTGCATTGGCTTTGGCTACAGAACCTCCACATGATGGACTAATGAAAAGACCTCCAGTTGGAAGAGGTGTAAATTTTATTACCAGAGTCATGTGGAAGAATATCATCGGACAGAGTATATATCAACTGGCTGTACTTGCTGTTCTAGAATTTGATGGCAAAAAGCTTTTGAGACTTACGGGTTCAGATGCTACAGCTGTTCTCAATACTTTTATATTCAATACCTTTGTATTCTGCCAGGTATACACTATTGATTTTAGCTGATGGCTTAAAAGGTGGAATGTTTTCTGATTTTTTTTTTTTTTTTTTTTTGATGAATAACTAATTAAATTAACAAGGGGGAAAATAGGGGGGGAAGAAGCTTAGACTTCGGTGGAAGTCCGAAAGGAAGAGCTGATGTCCTAGGAACTAACAATTAACCTATTCTTGGAAGAGTCAGTAACTGGGGGGTGGGGAGAGAAAGAAGTCTAGAAGCAACATCTAAATGGATGGCTTTCCAAATCCCTTCTATAGACAGAGATTTGGAGGTTCATCTCCTCAGATTGCGTTCCCACCAAAAGTGGTGGATGGTAATTCCAAAGACTAGCTTGCCAACTCAGTCACAGATAGAGGAGTTATTGAAGATTCTTAAGATCCAGGCCCACTCATGAGCAAAACCATGGGTACGCCTTGACCTAGGCCAAATGGAAGAAAGGGTTTTATTCCAAAGGGTGCGGGAGAAGGGACTAGAGAAAAAAAGGTGTTCAATGTCCTCAATATTGTTCCAACAAAGGATGCAATTTGGATTGGCAGGAATGTGACGGGTAATGAGGAAGGATTGGGTGGGGAGTGCAAAGTTGAGGGCTCTCCAAAGGGTAAGGGTATGGCGAGGGATGTGGCCTTTAAACCAGACTAGGGGGGCCCAGGGGACAAGGGGGAGGGGGGTCAGAGAAGGTTCTAGGCGGAGGAGGTGGTAAAAGATTTGGAAGGGGAGGGAAGCCAAATGGTGGTATCTCTAAGGGAGGATGAAATGGGGGGGGGGGTGCATTCCACTCTTGTGTGAGACAGGGGGTGGGGTAAGGGGGACCAAGAGCCTTATGCATTTTGTCATATGGAATTATCCTAGAACGTTTGAATTTTAGAGCAACCCTTTGATCTTCTTTTTGTAAGCTCTAGCTGATTGATTGTAGATTGGCATCTATTACTTTTCACAATCAGAATTCCATTTTGCTCAGGTTCAGGAAATCGATGCTGCTTCATATTGTAGTTGTATGTATCCTCTGTTACGTGTATCCTTTTGCAGACATAACTTGATGAATGAAACACCAAATATTCTTAAGGATGTGGTCTTCTTGGTGATTTTTCCTTCTTCTTCTTCTTCCTTTTCTTTTTTCTTTGTTTGGTCGGGAGTTGGGTTTGGAGAGCGCCGCCCCCCCGACCAAAGACCTGGTCTTATTGAGTAATGAAATGCTTTTGAGTTGTGACAAGTCTACATTCATACTAATTTCCTGTCTTCAAGTAGAATTAAGTCAGGCATAGATTCTTGAGGCGATTGATAAATTTCTTTGAGTTAGTGTGACTTTTAAAATGCCAAAAAAATTGATTTTAGGAATTAAGAGGCATTCTTTGACTTTTAAAATGCCAGATATATTGATTTTTGGAATTAAGAGGCATTCACTAAACCATCACTGTATCTCACACTTAAAGATGCACTGTCGTTGCAGCATAGAAAGTTCTGATTGGTTATTGGTCACAATATGATTACAATCATTGTAGTTTGTATGGTCTGTAGTCTAATAGACTTATATGGCTTGTTGTATATCAGTGCTATTCTTTATTGTCTTCGTTAGTAAGTGGAATATGTAAAATCTTTTTATTGACATCCTTCCGTTTGTTACATACTTACATTGGTCTTTCGGGTAAAATTGTACTTGGCGTTCATTTTGGACATAGGTCACTAGTGGCTGGAATAAGCTTTAATGTTGTTTTGGAATCTGAGTGAGTTGTGTCCATTAGGCACTGATTCTGGTAGAAGGTTGAAGTGTTTGATAACCAACTTGTGGTAAATTTCTGCAGTTTCATCCTAGTGTGATTTATCTGTATAGCATTATAATTTCGGTTGATTTCTCAAATTCACTAGCTCCCCCCCCCCCCCATCTGTACTCAAAACTGCATATTATCTCGATAGTTGTTTACATGAGTCTCTTTCACCATTCAATTCTATTTGAATCCCGTTTGTTTGACACAAGATCTGTTCATTCACCACTTTTCCCAGTTATGTTGAGGTTTCCCTTATTCATGTAGCTCCTCTAATCTGCACCACACAACTCCTATTGATTTTCTGGTGGAGTCTGCTGGGGGGAGGGGACTGATCATAGGGTACGTACCTAGTCATGGAGGAGTGTGCCTCAGGATCTTGGATAGCCTGACCTGCACATATGGAATCCAAGAGAGGTGGGTCCCATTCTTGGATCCCTTGTATGCAGCACTGGTGCATATGAGAATGGTTCTCGTCAAACTTACTCCTCTAGCAGTGACAAATTGACGACATTACTTGTTCTTTTATGATGATCACCTACGGGTTGAGCAAATGGACATTGCTTTTTCAAGGAATATCTATTGGGTTTAGATGAATAAAAACCTTAAAATTCCTGGAATTTGTTTAGAGATCACTGCTTCTGGTTCTTGGAACTAAAGCAGAAAACCAATGGTTCAAAATCTTTTCATATTCATCTTTATTATTTCTATGTTCAATTGGGTAGCAACTTATATTGAAAGGATGTTATTTCCTTTTGTTCTATCAGGTATTCAATGAAATTAACAGCCGTGATATGGAGAAGATAAATGTCTTCCGTGGAATGTTCGACAGCTGGGTGTTTGTAGCTGTGATGGTCGCAACAGTGGTCTTCCAAATAATAATAGTGGAGTTTTTGGGCACTTTTGCCAGCACTGTTCCTCTAAGTTGGCAATTATGGCTGCTCAGCATTCTAATTGGATTTGTAAGCATGATCGTGGCTGTTATCCTAAAGTGTATTCCTATTGAACCAGCCAAGCCTAGGTCACATGATGGTTATGAGGCACTCCCCAGTGGTCCAGATTTGGCATGAAAGGTAATGGTAGGTACCACGAATTATCATGTCATTAATCCATTGCTACACTCTCTGTTTTTATTTTAAAGAATCCCGTCTTTTTTGATTGCATCTTTATACATCCCCATCCCCTCCTTTATGTTGTTGTCTTTGATTTCAAGACTTCAATCACACTAATGGCGTTCTTGTTTTTTGTTTTTCGATGTCGGGTCTCTATGCAATGCAAATTTTCTTAATTGTATTTGTAGTTACATAGGTTGTAATTTTCCTCTCCACAGGAGAAAGAACTGAGTCCTTTTATTTGGATTCGAATACTGTAAACAAACATTGCTTACTGGAATGAAATTTTTGGTTGGACAATGCACTTTGTAGAATTTATACAGAATTCAAGTTGGAGATTCTCAATTACATGTTGTACCTATTGCAATGTGTCAAGTTGTCAATGGTGCCAATTTTTTATTGTATCGAATTAGCTTTATCTTTGAGCTACATTCAGACACGCAGACTTACTGAAGTGTGTTAGAGAGAGAGGGAGATGGGATCTATCAGTTCTATAAACAAGATGAAAGCCAATGAAGGCTATCTGGAAACACCTTCGGATGGGCAGAATTGCATCTAGGATCTCATGTACTGGATTTTGGAATGTGTCACGTTAGTGTTCTGATTGGAGAATCATCAAACTTTAAAAAGGAACATCAGTTTACATTGTAGGATAATTATGCAGTGACAAATAAGTTTCTTTCATGGATTCTGATTTGAAGAACCCTGTTATGATACGTGCAGGGTTTGGTAATACCTCCCTAAACAAATCAAGCTGGAGGGCAATTAGGGTTTTGAAGTAGGGAACACTCCAGATTACAGAGTATTTGATTTCACAGGCATTTTATGGTTTCCTGGTTTCCTTCAGGAGTCCAGGTAGGCTCTCATGGAAAGAATATCTAGTGACTATCGAAATGGTACACTCACCACTGAAATTGTGTGGCTCTGGAATCTGCTTCATTTATTGTTATAACCCTAATCGATATTAGGCTAGATACATTCCAGATGAGGCACTTCATTAGTAATTAGTATTACTAATGATAGTAGAAACATATTGTATCAATAGAAAAAGGATTTTACAATCCATTTTCCAAATATTTAAGTATTACGGATGTGCTTCTGGAACAGTGATGTCAGTCTCTTATATAGGGGGCTTGACAATAAGATCAAAGACGTCTTTAACCAAAGAAAGGAAGAAAATTACTTGGGTGTTGCGCATTAAAAGCACAATATCGCATAGCGCTTGGTTGAGATCGACCGTTCATTTTGCAAAAGTTATTTTCTACACTTGTGCGAAATGAACCAAACAAGTTGTAGATTTTGGATTTTGGTTCCTTACCGCCAACAAAGAAAGGCCAACCTAGACACTTTTCAGTTGATTTTTCTTTTTCTTGATAAATACTCTCATCTAGAGAGAGAGATTTTTGTTCGCATATGCGCGGATGGATATCCGCATAGGCATGAGAGCACGACTGGCATCACTAGAGGCATATATATCTAGGGGCATAGAACAAAATTCCATTGAAACTTACAAAATTTTTTATTTTGGAAAATGCGAAACGAAACTCATGAGGACCGAAAAAAAGTCATCAGTTTCGATTGAAACTGTCGAAATTTCGTCGAAACTTGTCGAAACCTCGAAACCTGTCGAAACTTGGTTCAACCTAGTTGGACCAGCTGGTTCATGAGGAAAAAATTCCCAAATTTCGTGGGAAACTTGAGAAATTTTGTGGGAAACTTGAGACTTTTTCCTGTAAATTTTGTAGCTTTCCCAAATTTTCAATTTTTTTGTTTGTTTCATGTTTCTCCAAATACCACAACAAATACCCCCTCCATCAAGACTTCCCTATCCAAAGTGCATATTCCCTCAGGTTGGTTATCTTAAGCATATTGATGACCAGACTCATAAAGTTACAGTTGTCGATTAACTTGACAACCATAGGCATAAAATGTCATGGGATGTCTATGTTCATTGGTTGGAGGAGATGATGTTACAGGCATAGTACTACTCAGCTCACAAGATGAATCCACTTTTGGCACTCCTCTTAACATTAAGTTGTATTTTCCTTTTATTATCAACTATTTTGAAGTTAGAAATTATATATTGAATGTTATGAGCTTAAGTAGTTAAGTTTATAATGTACTTTTTGGACAACTCTACATTGATGTTATGTACATTGAATGACATATCTACATTGATTTTTTAGCAAAATGCAACAAATGTATTTTTTATATTTTAATTAGCTTAAATACAGGATCCCACCCCAAAATACTCTCTAAAACCTGTTGAAACTTGTACGGAAAAGTCCTTGGTTTCCTCGAAATTTCCCAATTTTCCACCTAAGTTTCCCATTTCCACCTAGTCGAAACTTGAGTTTCCCTCGAATTTTTTTACCATGTCTAGGGGTGCAAGTTTGGGCCTCGGCAGCCTTGACCCACCCTGAGCCCGAATAGGGCTTGGGCTAAAGAGATTGGCCTAAGGGCCGGGTTAGGGCCAAAATATTCTAGCCCTAAACTAGGGCCAAAGGCGGGCCTAGGATTACTCTCGACCCGCCCGAACTAGTCCTGAGCCGTCCTTTATTTTTACCCTGAACCTAGCCCTGGCCTTGATTTTGGCCCTAACTCTAACCCTGATCTAGGCCCCTGATTTTGACTAGCCGGGCGGGTCAGAGAGTAATCCCAGGCCCGCCTTTGGCCCTAGTTTACCTTGAACCTGGCCCTAGCCTTGATTTTGGCCCGACTCTAACCCCTGATCTTTACCTCCCTCCCCTTGAGATTGCCTTAACGGTCTTGATTTTGACTTTCAATCATTTTGATCATATTAGACTATGAGTTCACTTTTTATATTATTTTTAAGGTAATTTTTATTTGTCAACCTAAGTCATTTTTAGTTCCCAAAATTATTGATTTATTTTCTTTTTTGGACCAAGGCGAGAGAATATATTATAAGTAATAAAAATTAGTCCGTAGAGAATTACTATTTAACAAATCTTCACCCCAACTTCTCATCATGTATATTGACATCTTTCTTTTGCCTCCAATGTGATATTTCAAAAAAAAACTTAAAGAGAATAGATAGTTGTGTTTGTAATTAAAATATTATTTTGTTTAACTACAAAAAAAATACTTTTTTTTTTTTTAGATTACTAAATTATCATTAATTTACTTGTTAACAAGGTTTTGAATATGGATTTTTTTGTTGAATAAGGATATCAATTTATCAAACAGTTGTGAATGAAAACATACTTACTTATGGCTTAAGTGCTTGATTTTGAAGATAAACTTTTCATTTTATCAAAGCCCTATTGAATTCTAACGTTTATAAGTTTACAAAGAGAGTCTATGGATAACATTCTCTACAATTGACTTGGATTTCAAATATGTCTAAATTTAATTACAAATATTCTCTCTACTGTTCTCTTTCATAAATAATTTCAACTCTTTGCCACTAGAGAAAAACCATAGAAGAAAACAGAACAAAAGGGAGAGAGAGAGACTTGGGATTTCAACTCTTTGCCACTAAAGAAAAACCATAGAAGAAAACAGAACAAAAGGGAGAGAGAGACTTGGGAGAAAGACAGACTAGAGTGAAATTTCTACTTCAATTAAATTAATAAAATTTATGTAAATAACTATGAGTTACTTATAATTAAATTTCTACTTCAATTAAATTAGGATTTTTTTAGAATCAAACTTGTAATAAATGGAGATACATTTTAGCAGCCACAAGTCTTTTGTCTTTTGAAAAATATTATGCTAGTAGGGCCTAAAAGGGGTAAATTAAGAATTTTTATAATTTTACATTTGGTATTTTAAGACCAAAGACATGGCTAATTAAGGCTAGACAAGGTCAATCAGGACCAGGGCCAATCAGGGCTAGGACATGACCAATCAAGGCCAATCAAGGTTAGGGCCAAGGAGAGGACCAATTAGGGCCAATCAGGGTTAGGGCCAAGGATAGGGCCAATCAGGGCCAACCCATCTCCACCCGAGCCAATCAATGTGAGAATAGACTTGGCTTGGCCCTCTAGGGCTTAGGGCTGGGGACAATAATCCTTAGCCCTGTACTTGGGTCAAAACGAAAATGGGCTCAGATTAGAACATATAGGGCTGGAATTGGGATTGCAAAAGCCCAGCCCAATTGCAGCCCTATAATATATCTGCTTTATTATGTTTATTTTGAAAAATTTTGAAAATTACAATTACAAGGCCATGCAGGCTTTTTAAATTTAAAAAAAAATCAACCCTGTTTGCCATGGAAGGATAGTGGAGTGGTTGAGAACCTCACCTCTTAATGGAGATATTGTGTGTTCAATCCTTACCGGCTGCATATGTAACACCCCATCCCCAAGTTCCCCATATATATAAGCACCTTTTTTTACCAAAAAGAAGAAAGCAACCCTTATTCCTCCTTATCAAGATGGATAATCGGGTATCAACGATGGGGATTTGATGAACCCAGAAAGATACCTGAAACGCATGAAAATATTTCTTTAGGAAGAAAAGCTACCAACTACCCAGCCTTGCTCGTGCGCCAACATGTATAGGAAAGCGTGAAAAACCTTGTTTAATGCAAGCCATCTACACCATCGTAAGTTCGTAACACATTCAAGTTGTGTTCAAGATGCATTCTCAGAGTAGTTTTAGGTGTAGAATGTATTCCGAACAATTTTTCTTCAATTTTCAAGCATCAGAATGTACTGTAAAAGACTTGAAATCCATTCCAATAATGGATATCAAAAACAACCACCTTATATTACAAAGCCCAAAAGGGAAATGAAAATTTCCATAAAGCTGGAGCTATTATGCCATTGTTATTCTTTGGCTTCAATTTTTGTTTGCCATGACTACAGTCTAATAGTCCTCTATCAGATAAAATTCTTATGCATTTTTCTTGGAAGCAATCATATGCAAAAGCCAGCCCCCCTTTTCCAAATCTCACAGGCAAAGAGGAAGTTTTGATTTTCAAAACAGGTGATGGTGTGGTTAAAGTGAATCTCACATGCCAAAGAACCCACATGCACATTCCAAATGTAGATGTTAGGACACTCAAAAAGTTCTGTAACCATTAACATATGCACAAGTTTGCCCAATGTTGATACCTGTTTGTACAACAACATCACATGTTAAAAGAATCCTCTGATAACACATGAAAAGCATCAACATGTCTAGTGTCTTTGTGCGAACAGCTTGCTTATATCTTCTGTAACAACATTGCTCCTGCCAAACACCATTCACCATCAGAAATGTCATCCATATATTGAAAAAAATAATAACAATAGAATTACTGAGAATCCTAAAAGAATTCCATTTTCACATAAAAATTGCTTTCGACACACAAGCAGAAGTTCAAGAATACAGTAGAGAATGCATAAAAGAGCACCATGCCTAGATAAACAACTAGATCTACATTTCGTAATCTAGCAGTACAGCAGTACAGAATATATGAGAATGAGCAGTACAGAATGTACGAGAATGTTTGAGAGAGTTAGGTCATTTGTCAGATCAGAAAATTCTAAACAAATCCAACATGGCGAGGGAGGGAGAAGACATTGTTGATACAGAATATCAACCAAACGACATCATAGGGAATAAGAAATGTATGATGGAAGAATGAAGATCCTCCTGTGACTTGGTGTGAAAAATAGAAGGAAATGGTAAAATTGTAAAGCAAATGCTCTCTCTTCTCTCTGTTGCCGGTAAGACCAGCAATTCAACTTGCAGTTCTAAGTGCTACCAGAGTAAGGACTCAACATTGTTGGATATACGGAAAAGACATTATTACTAGCTGTTGGGAGGGAATCAACTAAGCAAACGCTTCAGACAAGGTTCGAAACAATACATTAATTTAAGAATTATGCACACAATCTGGTCCTGATACAAAGGCAACAACTTTCTCTTCCAAAGAGGTAGTAAATTGAGAGTCTCATTCCTTTTATTTGGTTATCATCATATTCGAATTGAATATACGAGCTAATCTGCGACGATGTTTTCATTCAGCTTTTGGGTCATGATCAGTTGAGGGATCAAACGTCAAAAGAATATGATGTTACCAGAAATGTGATTGAAAGAGATTATGATTATAAAATTCATCCATGCTGTTTTCAAAAGTTTTGAACCTAAATACTTCAATAGTGGAGGATAATGAAGAACATGGTCAGAAAGAAACAAGAGTACATAGCCAATGTTGGTACCAGCAGAAGACACTAGTATTTCTAAGATGAGCAAGTAAAATCCAAGAAAAACCCAAAAATGACTTATGTCTCCATAACTCCCTACAGTTTTCATTCACAAACGAAGTAATCATAAAAAAGCTATTTCAAAGGAAACCAAAAGAACAACAATGCACTAGATTTAAGAGACAGCATACATCTGAAGATTTTGAGGTCGACAAGTCAGGTAGAAACTAGAAAGGATAACTAATTTGACAATAAAAGTTGAAGGTCAAGTCCGCCACCAAAATAATAATTCTACTACCGAACTGGGATAATTTTACAAAAAAAATCATGAAGTTCAAGTTCCTAAAAGGAGTTAAAATTCAGAGAACCTAACCACTTCTACTACCTTTTAGATTAAAAAGCCCCAGGTTCATCAACCATACATTCCTACTGCAGTAAGGATACACTTTGATTATGACAATTTGTTTCACGATTTGCACATTAGAGATGGGGAAATGGGAATACAACAGAAAACAACCTAACTGCAACATGCTGATA